>NC_045640.1:64881443-65188070 GCF_009829145.1 Chiroxiphia lanceolata
CAGAGCAGGGCTCCCCTGGCTGGCTGAGTGCCCTCCAGGGGGCCCTGCTCCAGCTCCTGCTCCAGCTCCTGCTGCAGCCGAGTCATCTGCGACTGGAGATAGCGCGCGCGCAGCTCCGTACGCTCCCGCGTCACCTCGTCCAATCCGTCGCCCACCGGCTGCGGGTATTGGATGAGGCTCTGCAAAAGCAAAAGAAGGAGCATTGTCCGAGCCATAGCGTGCAGGGGAGAGAGAGTAGGGGGTGCCCACTCCCTGCCTCTGCCCAGACTGGACTGGGGCAGCATTACCTGTGGCGGCCTTTTATACCTGCCCCCATGGTAATGTCCCTTGTGACGTCACAGGCGCCAGAGGCATCACAGCCAGGCCAGCCCCGCCCTTCGTGCCCACCCCGGCTCGGCCGCTGCCAGTGGGCAACCAGAGCCCCGGCAGCCGCAAAGTGCAGCCCCAGCAGCAGGGAATGGGCCCCCAGGGGTTCCCTTCCGAAAGCAGGCAGAAGCGCCTGATCCCTTGTCAGATGTAACAGTGGGGGACATGGCCCTTGGACGCTTTGCTCCTTGGGATTCCCTGCTGTGGGACGGGATCAGTTCCCTCTGTGCTGACCTCTGGGCTTGTGGGGGTGCTCCTGGAGCCTTTGGGGCACCCCTGGGCGCTTGGTGGTGAATATCCTGGTGGTGGGATGGGACGCCTCCATGGCGGGATCTCTGTTCCTGCTTGGCGCTGTGAGGGGACCTTGGTTACAAAGAGACATCTCGCGGGAGTGAGGAGCAGACACGGGGGGGGGGGAGTTGTGATTTCCAAGAAGGACAGTGTAGCCACACCAAGTAGGTAAACTAAACATTTCAATAAAATCTCGAAGGCCCAGAGCCAGGATATTGCAAGCTTGAAGAATTCAGGTCACTTAATTGAAGAGGTCAAACTGAGGAAGACGTCCGTGGTGACCACCAGAGGGATGAAGGCTTGAGGAGAAGACCCCCACAGTAGAAGACCGCGCATGTCTGGAAAGACTCCACCCAGAGACCAACTTACTTATTGATATGTATAATAAATGATGGAACCATGTGTCTAAAGTGTATAAAAGGACTTAGTTTTGCACTTGCAAGTGGAGCAAGTGTGTCCAGCGCGAGCTGGCTTCCTCCCAGAGTTGAATAGAAAAATACCTTGCTGCTTAAAGATAAAAAAGTCTGTGAGCAGTTTTTCGGGCCGATTTTTCAGATTCAGAGATGGGACCAGCAATTCCAGAACATGGATGAAAAAAGGGAACAGCAGCCCAGTGCCCCAGGACAGAAAGCCTGTGAGCTTTTGTCTTTCAGGTGCAGTTGGTGGGGAAGCCTGGGCACTCTGTGGGCAGCAAGAGTTTTCTGTGGTGGCACCTTTTCCCTGGCAGGAATCCTCATTTGTATCGGTTTTGGGGCGGGGGTGTGTGGCATTGTAGTGGTTTGGACTTTGTTTTCCCCCAGAGGATAAGAAAAGTGGTAGACCCCAAGGGGTGGAAACCCCTGGAAGTTTTGAATTTCTGTCCAATGAGCGCTCCTGCAAAAATGTAAACATACCACAACCAAACGGAAGAGTTGTAGTTTTTGGTTAGAAGAAGTGGCCATGTTGTGAAAGCCACGAGGAGAGGGCAGGAGCCCTCTGGGGGGGCCCCCCCCCAGCCCCAGCTGGGGGCTACAGAGACTTGGAACAGTGTTAAGCTGGACTATGTGTCTGTAGCTGTGAGCTGGGGGATGTTTTCCATCGTGAGTGAGCAGAGACAGAGCAGAAGTGGCGGCAGTGTCCAGAGGTTATGGCTACAAGCCAACTGATAAGACCTGAACTAGAGAAGCAGCAGAAACAGCATGCGGCTAAGGAAGACTCAGAGTTGCTCAAGCCGAGGTAGAGAACCGGCAGCAGAGAACAGAACTAAGTTTCTACAGAGAGAAAGCTTGGGGGTAAGAACTGCAAAACTCCCCTAAACTTCCTTGGAGATCCCTCCCAAAATGGAGGGGGTGGACTCTTAACTGATTAGAAGTCCTAAATGGGTAAAGGAGCTGAGAAGCTCGGTCGTCCTGAGAGCTCAGCCAGGACGGAGTGTGGGAGGTTGGCCTTGAGGGCCCTCCCTTGCTGCAAGCTACAAAGAAGCTCGCAGCCTGAGACAGGGCACAGAGGCCCTGCAAGGAGCTTGAATCTCCTGGAGATACCAGACCGTCATGAAGACCCCCTGCGTCTCATGATATGACTGTGGTGAAACGACCTTTGTCTGGGGTGAACACAGCCCACGGAAGACCCCTTTGCCTGCGTCAAGGGGCCGAGAGGAGCTTGGAGGCCTCCCTTGTGAGTGCTGGCAGAGATCCAGCCATCAGCTGCTGCATGAGAAAAGGACAGATGACTGCTGCCTTAGAGACATTGCTGCCCTGAAGAAGGGATCTGTCCTTCTTTCCCTCCTGGACTTTTATTTGGAGGGGAGAAGAGATCTGATCCATTGTAAATACTATATGTCATGGTAGAGATAGTTGTGATCGTGTCTATAATGTGTTATAGTATTTATTTGTACAGTCATTGTAATATATTCCCTTCCCCCCACTCTGAGTCTGGTTGTGTTTTGTCTGGAAAAACCCATCTCACATTAGGTTGAGATGTGGGAGGGGGAATGGAGGTAGAGAATTGGATTTTGGGCTATCTCAAACCATGACACATTTGCAGCGCAGGGCTGACCAAAGTGGACAGCAGCCCTGTGGCCCAGGAGAGAAAGCCTGGGAGCTTTGTCTTTCAGGTGCAGTTGGTGGGGCAGCCTGGGCACTTCATGGGCAGCAAGAGCTTTCTGTGGTGCTGGCACCTTTTCCCTGGGAGGAATCTTCATTTGTGTCAATTTTGGGGAAGTGTGACAGCGCAGGGCTGAAAAAAAGGAACAGCAGCCCTTTCGTCTAGGACAGAAAGCCTGGAATATTTCGCTTCCAGGTGCAGTTGGTGGGGTAGCCTGGGCACTCTGTGGGCAGCAAGAGCTTTCTGTGCTGGCACCTTTTCCCTGGGAGGAATCTTCATTTGTATCAGTTTTGGGGAGGTGGGACTGGCAATTGCAGGGCGTGGCTGAATAAAGGGAAGAGCAGCCCTTTGCCCCAGGACAGAAAGCCTGTGAGCTTTGGGTTTCAGGTGCAGTTGGCGGGGCAGCCTGGGCACTCTGCTGGCAGCAAGAGCTTTCTGTGCTGGCACCTTTTCCCTGGGAGGAATCATAGAATCAGCTGGGTTGGAAAGGACCTCAGAGATCATCAAGGCCATCCCTTGATCCATTACTGCTGCAGTTGCTAGACCATGACACTAAGTGCCACATCCAGTCTTATCTTAAAAACCTCCAGGGATGGAGACTCCACCACTTCCCTGGGCAGCCCATTCCATTGTCTGATTACCCTCTCTGGAAAGAAATTTGTTTTTAATATCTAACCTAAACCTCCCCTGGCACAGCTTAAGACCATGCCCTCTTGTCTTGCTGATAGTTGCCTGGGAAAAGGGACCAACTCCTACCTGGCTACAACCTCCTTTCAGGGAGTTGTAGAGAGTGATGAGGTCTCCCCTGAGCCTCCTCTTCTCCAGGCTGCACACCCCCAACTCCCTCAGCCTCTCCTTATAGGACTCGTGCTCCAGTCCCTTCACCAGCCTTGTTGCTCTTCTCTGGACCTGCTCCAGCACCTCAATATCCTTCCTGAACTGGACACAGTACTCTAGGCGTGGCCTCATCAGTGCTGAGTCCAGGAGAAGAATCCCTTCCCTGCACCTGTTGGCCCCACTGTTCCTGATCCAGGCCAGGATGCCATTGGCCTTCTTGGCCACCTGGGCACACTGCTGGCTCATGTTCAGCTTCCTGTCAATCCAAACTCCCAGGTCCCTTTCTGCCTGGCTGCTCTCCAGCCACTCTGTGACCAGCCTGTAGCACTGCAGGGGGTTGTTGAGGCCAAAGTGCAGGACTCAGCACTTGGCCATGTTGAACCTCATCCCGTTGGAATCAGCCCAACTCTCCAGTCTGTCCAGGTCCCTCTGCAGAGCCCTCCTGCCTTCCAGCTGATCGACACTCCCCCCCAACTTAGTGTCATCTGCAAATTTGCTGATGATGGACTCAATCCCCTCATCTAAATTGTCAGTAAAGATATTAAACAGAACTGGACCCAACACTGATCCCTGGGGGACACCACTAGTGACCGGCTCCCAACTGGATGCAGCCCAGTGTTAAATACCTCAACCTTTTCCTCACTTTTGATAACTATAATCCCGCCCATGTCCAGAAAAGAATGGAGGTTTTCCTTGCCTCTCCTTTTGCTATTGATGTATCTGTAGAAGGACTTTTTGTTATCCTTCACAGAGGTGGCGAGATTCAGTTCAAGTTGCGCCTTCGTCTCTCTAATTTTCTTTCTACACTGCGGAGGTTGGCGCTGGAATAAAGACCTCTACAACTTTTCTGGGTGCAGCTGGCAAGGTGATTTTATTATAAAAGTAACGGGACAACTGAACAGCTTAAAGGGAGGAACAAAAGGGCACAAAAGAGGCTCTACACCAAATGGCTCCCGCCTTAAATAACCTGGGTAAGGAAGGCACTAGAACAGAAGGTGGGATTAAGGTGGAGCATGCAAATTACAACCAATCATAGAAGATAGGGGCTGAACATAATCATATATGGTACTGCGTCAAATATCAACCAATGAAAGGACAGGACATACATACAATAGAATACAATGCAACAACTTATATGCAAAATCTACGATTTCCTTATTAATTACACATTTTTGTACCGCCACACTACACGACCTAACTATATCCCTAAATTCTTCCTGAGCAGTCAGCCCTTTTTTCCATAATCGATAGGCTCTCTTCTTTACCCTAATTTCTTTCAAAATCTCCCTGTTCAGCCAGACCGGTCGTCTTCCCCGCCGGCTTGCCTTTCGGCACACTGGGATTGCCTGCTCCTGTGCTTTCAAAACTTGCTTCTTGAAGCACGTCCGTCCCTCCTGGACCCCTTTGTTTTCAAGGGTTGTTTCCCAGGGCACACTCTGAACTAGTCTTCTGAATAGGCTGAAATCTGCCCTCCAGAAGTCCAGCGTCGAGGTTTTATTGACGGCCCTCCTTGCATCCCTGAGTATTGAAAACTCTATTATTTCATGGTCACTGTGCCCCAGACGGCCTCCGACCGCCACATCTCCCACCAGCCCCTCCCTGTTTGTGAACAGGAGGTCTAGCGGGTAGGCTGGTAGGCTCATTTACCAGCTGGAGCAGGAAACTATCCTCTATCTCCTAGACTGCCTCTTCTCTGCCGTGTTGAGTTCCTAGCAGACATCCAGCAGGTTCAAGTTACCCACAAAAACAAGGGCTGGCGATTTTGAGATATCTGCCAGCTGCTTGTAGAATAATTCATCACCCTCGTCATCCTGGTTGGGTGATCTGTAACAGACTCCCACCAGGATGTCAGCCTTGTTGGCCTCCCCCCTGATTTTGATTCACAGACACTCAACCTTATTGTTACTGACTTCAACAGAGTCAAGAGACTCTCTAACATATAGAGCCACCCCTCCACCTCTCCTACCTTGCCTGTCCCTTCTGAAGAGCTCGTCATGTGAGTCATCCCACCACATTTCTGTGGTGGTGACTACATCACAGCTTTCCTGCTGCACGACGGCTTCCAGCTCCTCTTGTTTGTTACCCATGCTGTGTGCATTGGTGTACATGCACTTCAGCTGGGCTGCTGATTTCACTCTTAACTCGGGCTTTCCACCCTTAGTCTCCTCTCTGGAGAGCCTGGTTTCAATCCCTTCCCCCTTCAAACCTAGTTTAAAGCCCTCCTGATCAGCCCTGCCAATTTATGGGCTAGAGTCCATTTGCCCTTGCTAGATAGATGAAGCCCATCTGATTTGAAGAGACTAGGTACCATGGAATTTGTCCCATGGTAAAAAAAAAACCCAAAATTCTGCCAGTGGCACCAATCCTTTAGCCATCTGTTGATGAGTTTTCCTACTCCTCGTTCATCCCTGCTACTGCAGGAACTGAGGCGACCACCACCTGTGCTCCTGTCCCATTAACTAATCGACCCAGTGCCTTGAAGTCCTTTTTAATCACCCTGGTACTTCTTCCACTAATGTCATTAATGTCATCGCTGCTAGCCTGGACTACCAACAGTGGATAATAATCTGAGGGCCGAATTAGCTCAGGGAGTCTCCTACTAATATCCCTCACCCAGGCCCCAGGAAGGCAGCAGACCTCCCCATGGGATGGGTCTGGCCCACATAGAGGGCCCTCAGTTCCCCTCAGAAAGGAGTCACCAACTACAACTACCCTTCTTTTTTTCTTTATAGCTGTAGTTGTAATCCGTCTGGTAGATGGGGTGCAACCAGGAGACCCTCCAGACAGATCTTCCTCTTGACTGTCCTCTACCTGATTCTCTGGGTGCAGGGCCTCATACGTGTTCTTTATGGGCAGCTGGGGAGGTGGTGGCCTTATTCATGTGCAGGCCTTACCACGTTCCTGCATGCCCTTCCCCACATGCACACACATACACTCCCAGTGAGTTGGTTCTGACCCATATCAATAATTCAGTGAGATTTGCATCCAGGATCTCACACTTTCCAATTCACAGCTTGTGTACTTCCACTCTAAGCTGTGGCACACCGTAAAGTCCTATAGCCTGTCACCAGGACCTGCTGCATCTAAAGTTTACACCATATATTCAGCTGTTTGTATGTGCGTATGGGTAAGAGGCAAAAATGAAGCAAAAGAGAGTAAAGTGAGAAAACTGCTCTGACAGTACTTTAAACATATCTAAAGCTTAAGCATCCATTTTTTGGAAAGAAGATCTCTTGCACAGTACTCATAATAATGAGAGATTAATTTACTACTTGAGCAGTTCAACCAACCCTAAGACACTTGACTTCTTGTGTTCTCTACCTTTGCAAGAATGAAAAATATCCATATGCCTTGTATACGTATATGCTAAAATAAGGTTATCTATTTACTAGACTCACTAAAAATTAGTACTGTTGTCCCCAGCACCATGTCTGATATTCCAAATATTTCCTTGTTATTTCCTTGGCAATTTTCCCATAGTAACACTCCATCCCTCAAATCCACTTATTAAGCAAGTGTGGTAGTATTGTTATCCACCCAAGAAACTACATCATCCTGTCCTACTATGGGAGAATTCAATTTTGCAAAGAAGCACTTGGATATAAAGAGATTAAATATTTATTCCAGACTAACTGCAGCTTAACAGTGTGTTGTAACTTCAAAATTATGTTCTAGGCCTGCCTTAAATTACTTTGCTGAGGTAAAAATCATCAAGTTAACTAGGTTTAGGAGCAAATTGTTCTCTACATATTGGAATATAATTTGTTTTTATTTGTAAGATTCAACAGTACTATAGACAGTAAGCACTATGTTCCTGAATTATTTTTTTTTAATACACAAAACCGTATTTTTCCAGGCTAACTGAAGTTTTCCTATGCTTTCAAAAAAATTTTTTTTGTACTCTACCAGTGTCTCCTTATCTCCTTTGCATGCCTTCCTGATGAGTTCAGAGCTGCTTTACTTTGAAAACTCCCCTTCAAGTATTTACATTAATCACCTAAACAAACTAGATGAGATTTTTCTTTTTTTTACTCATGCTATACGCTTTCCTGCAACCAAATTGAAATACTTAAAAAAAAAAGAGCAACTCCTTCTCCAGAACGCCACAGCTTCTAGCACCTCCTTCAATATGGGTTTTAACACATGGGAAAGTAATATAAGGAGATAAACATGTTGAAAGCTAAGGCAATTATAGAATCTCACACAATTATGTTAATCAAATGCATAGATTTGTCTGGAAGAGCAAGAGCTAAATCAACAACATTCTGTAGCCTTATAAGAAGGCTAATCATGGTTTATGTAAGAACTCCTAATAACTGTTAGTTCAAAGAATGAAATAAAGAGTGTGATTGATATATGATAACACTGTGTTTATGTATACATATGTGCTGGTCTGAAACAGTAATTTAAAAACTGGACAGGGGTCTACAGAAGCATGGACAAAAAGGAGCAGGGAATTATTAGAAGTCCAAGCAGAAGACCGCCTGCTCTTGATGCCATCAGGAGAGAACCTTTGGGTCACTGGTGGAGCCGCTGGTTTAAATATTGGGCATGGAAACATCTGAGAAATGCACATACCTGCTTGTTCCTGATCTTTGTGATCCTGACACAGCCCAGGAAGCGCCACATCCAACACCACAGAGAGAGGTCACCACTGTAGAAAGAACCGTTGCTCTTGCTCACGTCTGCTTTGCATCTGAATCTGCAAGTGGATGGTGGCTTTCTCGAGATCAGTTCTATGCATTGGGAAGCACTCCATCTTGCAGTGCTGCTCTCTCTGGGCATGGCAGCAGAGTTACAAGATGCTCTCTGGCATCATTTCATTGGTTCCATTTTTCTGGCGATGGTTGACTGCGTACAAAAGCCAACTCTCTGTCGAATGCTTTTTCCTGTAAAGGGAAGCTGATGGACTCAGCTGGCAGAGTGGGCACTTCCTGCAGAAGCTGCTGTTGCTTTCTGCAGGCTGAACAGACGCAGAAGAAAAAATTGCATGTAACTATTCATTCTGAATTCATTGTTTCCCTTTCCAACAATGGCCTTTGGCAGACACTGAGAAAAATGTCCAGAAAAGAGGCCAACTTGGTTGTTCTTTCAGGGATTCTGCCCCAACTTTTGCCCATTCATGAGCTCAAAACCAGTAATCTGGGCCTTTGTATGTAATAATCCTGAGGGAGCATAGCAGAGCCCAGTAGCCAGGTGCCCAGTGAGGTGGCA
This sequence comes from Chiroxiphia lanceolata, assembly GCF_009829145.1. Taxonomy (NCBI): domain Eukaryota; kingdom Metazoa; phylum Chordata; class Aves; order Passeriformes; family Pipridae; genus Chiroxiphia; species Chiroxiphia lanceolata. The sequence continues at coordinate 64,890,234 of NC_045640.1, forward strand.
CCAGATCCCTGGGGAGTGTAGAGGATGTCTAATGTGTGAAAGGCGTTGGAATTGAGCAGAAAAGAGACTCCCTTGAATTGCCTCTGGTCATCCGAGATCAGATGGGCTGGGTGCAAGTGGGCTGAATGTCAGATTAGAACCAATTAAGACCTGTAGATCTGGTCGAGTCCAATGAGAACTTGCACAGTCCAGATTGGGAACAATATTTTTTATTGAAACCACAGGTTCAGTCAACCAGTTGATTGGCTCAAAAGAAGCCAGGTGGGAAGCAGAGGGGAGACAGGGGGAGCTGTGGGTAGGTGGGATGGCCACTGCTCCACCCCGTGCCCCGGGAGCCTTTGTCAGTCTCTGGGCCACAGCGAAATGGCGGTGGCTGAACCCACGGCCTGCCCCAAAGTGGCACCAATGGTGAAGGTTTTAAGGGCGTTTCTTCTCCAGGAGGAAGGGATGCTGTAGCTGCTGTGGGAAGTCCCTCCTGGCCCATCCTGAAAGGCCTTCCTCTCAGAACCATTCTCTTCTTCCTCTTCCAAACACAGTGTTTAGGATTAGGGCTAGGATTAGGATTAGATTTAGGGCTAGGGTTAGGACGAGGATTCTGAGTAGGGTTTTCACCTCCCTTGCCACCTTCTTGATTTTCTTCCTGTAGCCCCAGATTTTCTTCATCCGTTCGAACATCTTCCTGAGGGGGCGCATGGTCGGGACGGACACCCTCCTCCACTTCGTCCACCTCCACCTCCACTTCCTCCTCCTCCTCGTCCTTTCCTCTTCAAGGGCTCTTCTGGCAGCCGCTCTTCTGCGTCTAAACCAGAAGGCCAAGAGCAGCCCCAGGCCTTCAGCAGGAACCCAGAACTGCCACTGCTGCAGGGCAGCCGAGAGCAGGGCTCCCCTGGCTGGCTGAGTGCCCTCCAGGGGGCCCTGCTCCAGCTCCTGCTCCAGCTCCTGCTGCAGCCGAGTCATCTGCGACTGGAGATAGCGCGCCCGCAGCTCCGTACGCTCCCGCGTCACCTCGTCCAATCCGTCGCCCACCGGCTGCGGGTATTGGATGAGGCTCTGCAAAAGCAAAAGAAGGAGCATTGTCCGAGCCATAGCGTGCAGGGGAGAGAGAGTGGGGGGTGCCCACTCCCTGCCTCTGCCCAGACTGGACTGGGGCAGCATTACCTGTGGCGGCCTTTTATACCTGCCCCCATGGTAATGTCCCTTGTGACGTCACAGGCGCCAGAGGCATCACAGACAGGCCAGCCCCGCCCTTCATGCCCACCCCGGCTCGGCCGCTGCCAGTGGGCAACCAGAGCCCCGGCAGCCGCAAAGTGCAGCCCCAGCAGCAGGGAATGGGCCCCCAGGGGTTCCCTTCCGAAAGCAGGCAGAAGCGCCTGATCCCTTGTCAGATGTAACAGTGGGGGACATGGCCCTTGGACGCTTTGCTCCTTGGGATCCCCTGCTGTGGGACGGGATCAGTTCCCTCTGTGCTGACCTCTGGGCTTGTGGGGGTGCTCCTGGAGCCTTTGGGGCACCCCTGGGCGCTTGGTGGTGAATATCCTGGTGGTGGGATGGGACGCCTCCATGGCGGGATCTCTGTTCCTGCTTGGCGCTGTGAGAGGACCTTGGTTACAAAGAGACATCTCGCGGGAGTGAGGAGCAGACACGGGGGGGGGGGAGTTGTGATTTCCAAGAAGGACAGTGTAGCCACACCAAGTAGGTAAACTAGGCATTTCAATAAAATCTCGAAGGCCCAGAGCCAGGATATTGCAAGCTTGAAGAATTCAGGTCACTTAATTGAAGAGGTCAAACTGAGGAAGATGTCCATGGTGACCACCAGAGGGATGAAGGCTTGAGGAGAAGACCCCCACAGTAGAAGACTGCGCATGTCTGGAAAGACTCCGCCCAGAGACCAGCTTACTTATTGATATGTATAATAAATGATGGAACCATGTGTCTAAAGTGTATAAAAGGACTTAGTTTTGCACTTGCAAGTGGAGCAAGTGTGTCCAGCGTGAGCTGGCTTCCTCCCAAAGTTGAATAGAAAAATTCCTTGCTGCTTTGGGGCAGGGGGGTGTGGCATTTGCAGGGCAGGGCTGACCAAAGGGGACAGCAGCCCTGTGCCCCAGGACAGAAAGCCTGTGAGCTTTGGCTGGTGGGGCAGCCTGGGCACTCCGTGGGCAGCAAGAGCTTTCTGTGCTGGCACCTTTTCCCTTGGAGGAATCTTCATTTGTGTCAAATTTGGGGAAGTGTGACAGCGCAGGGCTGAAAAAAAGGAACAGTAGCCCTTTCGTCTAGGACAGAAAGCCTGGAATATTTCGCTTCCAGGTGCAGTTGGTGGGGCACTCTGTGGGCAGCAAGAGCTTTCTGTGCTGGCACCTTTTCCCTGGGAGGAATCTTCATTTGTATCAGTTTTGGGGAGGTGGGACTGGCAATTGCAGGGCGTGGCTGAATAAAGGGAAGAGCAGCCCTTTGCCCCAGGACAGAAAGCCTGTGAGCTTTGGGTTTCAGGTGCAGTTGGCGGGGCAGCCTGGGCACTCCGCTGGCAGCAAGAGCTTTCTGTGCTGGCACCTTTTCCCTGGGAGGAATCATAGAATCAGCTGGGTTGGAAAGGACCTCAGAGATCATCAAGGCCATCCCTTGATCCATTACTGCTGCAGTTGCTAGACCATGACACTAAGTGCCACATCCAATCTTATCTTAAAAACCTCCAGGGACGGAGACTCCACCACTTCCCTGGGCAGCCCATTCCATTGTCTGGTTACCCTCTCTGGAAAGAAATTTGTTTTTAATATCTAACCTAAACCTCCCCTGGCACAGCTTAAGACCATGCCCTCTTGTCTTGCTGTGAGCTGCCTGGGAGAAGAGACCAACCCCCACCTGGCTACAACCTCCTTTCAGGGAGTTGTAGAGAGTGAGGAGGTCTCCCCTGAGCCTCCTCTTCTCCAGGCTGCACACCCCCAGCTCCCTCAGCCTCTCCTTATAGGACTCGTGCTCCAGTCCCTTCACCAGCCTTGTTGCTCTTCTCTGGACCTGCTCCAGCACCTCAATATCCTTCCTGAATTGGACACAGTACTCTAGGCTACTCCAGTAGCCAGGTGCCGTGGGCTGCCAGCTTTTCCAGGAGAATGCTGTGGCAGACGGTGTCAAAGGCTTTGCTGAAGTCCAGTAGACGCATCCACAGCCTTCCCCTCATCCCCCAGGCAGTGGATAAGAAGGCTAATCATGGCGTATGTAAGAACTCCTAATAACTGTTAGTTCAAAGAATGAAATAAAGAGTGTGATTGATATATGATAACACTGTGTTTGTGTATACATATGTACTTGGCTAGAATTTGGTCTGAAACAGTGATTTAAAAACTGGTTACTACTAAGCCACCCAAAAGGAGTGATTTTAAAAAGTGTATTGCAGCTTGTAAATAATTAGATTTAATATCTATTTTACAGTAAATCTGTTTTAGAAGTGATGGCTAGATAACTGTCCTGCTGTCATTATCTCTATACTTTGTATCCTGTGAATAGGCAGACAGGTTGCTCTGTATTATGTGATGTATGAAAGCTTAAAATGGAAATCTGAACCAGGAATCATTCTTGAATGACAGACGTTTCCCAGAGCTTCCCTCCGAAGACTTCAGGTCCACAAAACTTTGTAGGACAATGGTGTCACGCAGTAAATTCTTTAAAAACCAGAAGAATAAATAATACTATCAGAGATAACCTGTAATATCACTTTCATACAGGTATGTGATAGCTTGTTGCCATGTAATGGATTCAATATGCCTGGTTACTCAGTAAGGGCTCCCCTGGGATTCAAATCACAGCTGTTCAGCTTTCCCTTTCTATCTGCAGTGTATCTCTACAAGCAAGCCTAATGCTTGGTTGTAAATAGGGATGTAGAAAAATGTGGAAAATCTTTACATGTTCTACCTTAAATCTTATGTGGGAGTCCTTGTTAGCAGTACAGTGCAAAAGCATTAAGGAAACACCAGCATTTAAAATCCAAAGAGTACTTCCACTCCCAAGACAGCTGAGTATTGCTGACACATCCAAGGTTATGAATTGAGGATCCCGCATGTACATTGAATGTGGAGATAACTCTAACTACCATCACACAGACTAATCACAGAGCCACAAGTATGCAAAGGCATCCTCTGGGGTCACCCAACCTGTTAGCACATGGAAGCACAGATTTGGAAGCCACATTCACAGGATAGAATGTAGAGCCAATAAACATTGTAGAAATACTCGCAGGCCCGGCCATACTCTTCATGGACATGGCCTGGTGGATTTGCCTTGTGCTGTTACACATAAACATCCAAGCTCAGTTCTCCAGTCACCTGGAAGTGTCTGCTTTATTAAACCGACCACTAATTTTTGTAAAACACACTTGAGGCAAAGGCAAGGCACACTGTCACAGTTTGGCTGGAGCAATAGCAGTAGAAAAGCCAATATTAACCTCCTCATATTTTCTTTCCCAAGTGCTTCTTTTTAGTCTATTACAGATTGATGATATCTCCTGTTTGTAAGGCAACCTGAGTTCAGACTCCGCAGAGAGCACATAAAATGATTCCCATTGATTTCACCAGGTTTTTCATCAGGCAAATCACACTGCACTTGGCAGTTAAAACCGGAATACATCCTTCCTCCCCCTAAATGCCCAAAGAAACTGAATCGGCCAAGCACATCCTGAAAATCTGCACAAATCTGAAAGCAGATTTGTACAAATATACCTTCTCAACTGGCATGACCAAAAGCTGTAAAAAACTGCCACAAAAAGGATATAAAATATTCCGTCCCTTCAAGAAGACTGATGGACATTTTAATCAGGGTCTTGTGATCAATTTTGAGTTTGTGAGAGATGACAAATTAGCAGCTGCAGGGAGTCAAACCTTCTCCTTACTACTTGCTCAGTCACCTTTATTACAGTCACTTTTATTACTAGTAAAATAGAAAGCACCTTTGAACTGAAAATGATAACTGGATCAACAGATCACACCAGCTCTTCAGAGTATCCATTCACTACCTGAAGTTCCATAATACATATGGAAAAATCAATGAACTCAATTTTTTTAAACAGCATAATTTAAAACATTTAAAACCATGACATAAACATTGAATAAGCCCAATGTTATAGAACTTTTTCAATGAATACTATTTGGTATATCTCTGGATATATTTTCTACTTATTTTCTTCAGTCACACTGAAAATAGCATTCACAAATTTCTTCTAACTCTAGAAAATTTAAAAATAAACTGCCTGGTTTTTCATATAACTTTGAGATAGATATAAAACAGATCAAAAATTAGCTTTGTACCACCTAATATCTGAAATAAATGATGACAAAGAAATTTATATATTTCAAGAAATTTGGGAGTTTAGCTGTTACCTATACAGTATTAAAAATTACCATGTTATTAAAACAATTAGGATTTTTTTGCCATGCTTGTAAAAATTCCACAACCAAAGTGCTTCCATTCTAAAACATGTCACTGATTCCTGAAGAGAAATACTATCTGATTTAGGTGCATATTTCAGTTCTTTGTCAACAGGCTCTCTACTGCCAGCACTTTTTCTTTGCAGAGCACTGGTCTCTAATTCAGAGTTCTAAAGAATGTTTTGGTGAATTTCTTTAATTCGTTAGTAATTAATGAAAGCCAAAGAGGAAGGATTACCACCCTACATGGCCACACAGGAACAACCACCCAGGCAGACACAAACGCACCTCCCATGTGGTAATTACACAGCAGCTTTGGTTCCCAGTTTTATGTGTTGCCTCACCATCTATCATCCTCATTTAGGCTTTTATGGGTGCAAAGCAATTAATTTAAATCATGGCAAGTGCTTCTAAGTTCAAGACCACTCTAGAAGAAAGAAATGCTCTGGCTGTATGTGAGTGGAGTTTATGAAATATGCTGTGTTATAACTGGTCAGGAAGAAAAATGCTTCTGACAGTGGCAGGGTTCTGGATCCCTTTCCCCACCCACGACGTGGGGCGGCCCAGTTCTAGTTCCGTTTCCATCTGAAGAACCATTCCGACGTCTTGAAGGATAGGGAAAGGGAACTCCAGAGGTTTTCTCAGGGGTTTCTTTTGTCCCTGAGGCTGGAGGGGAGAGGTGCCCTCCCCTCCCCCCACACACGTGGTCCCATGGCAGGCACAGAGACAGCACACCAGCGTGGAGAGGAGGCAAGAGAGCGTTTATTGCTGGGGATGTTACATTTATAGGGTTCAGGAGGATTCACAGAGTAACCAATTAGAAGTCTCAAGGGGCTTACAGGAACACCCAATCACAGGAAGGGGTTAACAAAGGCCAAGGGGAAACACCTCAGGACACCTTCCCAGGACATTCCTGAGATAACATTACCGTGGGGGGTGTTGGGAAGAAGAAGCATGTGTTTGCAAAGACCACCAAAAGCCATTTTAAGACACATTTAAACAACAGATTTCCCATATAATGCAGATTTACTGCCACAGAGTTTATGGAATATGCTGTGTTATAACTGGTCAGGAAGAAAAATGCTTCTGACAGTGGCAGGTACTGCCATGTTACCTGAAAAGGAAGTGTCTTTTCAAACACTTTCTTTCTGCATGTCTGTAATCTCTTAATTCACTTCCTCTCCCATACTATCATTACTGTCAAGTTTGTTAAAACCTGAAGTGTATCACATTCATTCAGTCATAAGCTTCACCAGGACCTCCTGCCCCAAAGGACCTGGCTTGGGAATCTGCCATGTCATAATAGTTTTGCTGTTATCTCCTTGACTCAGTTCCTCCTTGTCACTGAGAATGTCTGATAAGAAAAATTCCCTTTGACATGTCTACATAATTGGATAGGAAACCCTCGTCCCACCTAACAGACATTTGACTCTAGAAAAGAGTTTCCTTTCCTCAGCTGAGGAATTCACTTAGCTTCCTTCTATACTGAAAGACACAACGAATAACACATGAAGAATAATTGCATCAACTGACAACCAAACTACTGCATTGCTTCCATTGGTTTGGGAAATACAGCTCAGATCCAATTCCAAGTAGAAAATGGTTCCATTGGCAGCCTGGATTCTGAGATTACCTTCTCTCAAACACGTCACGATTCTTTTGAAAACCAACACACTCAACCCCTCAAAACCCTAAGCAAAAAAACATCTCTTCATAACTCCTTCCTTTTTCTGCTGTCTTTATCTCACAAGCAGTAAGACTGTCTAGTTTAAATGCTGCTTCTCTATCTTCATATTTACGCAGTCTCCCTCACCTGGAGACAAAACAACCCACTCACGCATCAAGAAGGCCTCTCTCACTTCAGTTGCCAGAGGCTGATAGGAAACTTTGTGGGAGTGAAACATCTGTCTGAAGCTAACAGCACAGTACCAGGGTTTGGGGCACAAATGGATGGATGCATGTAAGATTAATGACTAACCTATGGCAGGGCTTCTTAGCCAAAAAAAGAGTTTTGCAAGCTGGTATGCATCCCCAACCTCCAGATACTGCTTGCTGAAGCAGTGATTTTTAAAATTGAAATCTCTGTAGCCCCTTGGATGGAGTATCTGTACTTATATTTTACTCCAGGGAGCACTGGTATGGGAGTCCAGATGGCAAATTATGGACAACATGACTTTGAATGGTGATTAATGGGAGGCTTATATTTGCCTGGTAAGCCAAAACCAGCACTGAAAAATCTAGGCTTTCGGTAGTTACTCATAACCAAACAGCTTTCTCAAACCTAATGGGAAACTTTAGGTTCATAAGACTTCAAGAAAAATGCATGTTCTAATTTGGTTTTGCTTCAGGCTTAGGCTGGGCTTGGTGTGGTCTGTTGACAGATGCTTCCAACAGGGGTTTCTGGTTTGCATTTTGCTTGCTTGTTACTTCTTGTAGTAACTTTTGTTTTGAATGCTATGGAACACAGCCTAGCATCACACATTTAGATCTAAAAATAAGTAAACTGACAATAGCAGCATAGTAGAACTCAGTTTATTCTGCAAAAGGCAGTCTGAAAAGCACTGCCTGGTAATCTAAGGTCGACTAAACAGCTCAAGCTCTTTCCTTTTACCCTGTTGCATAACAAAAGAAGCTGGAAAAGCAAACAGCTGGCTAATTTCTAAAGAAGCTGCTCACATATTCACAACTAAAAGTAGAACTCCAATTATCTGTGGCAAGGAGCACAAAGTGAAAGCAGTGCCTGTGCCATCTCTGCTACCGCACCCTCACCACCTCATTACAGAGAGACTGTGACCAATTCTAGATGAAAGTCCACCATTCAACTGTTAGCTTCATCACAATGGCACAGAACAGAAGGAGGAGAAGGCAGCTAATTCACTAGCTCATTTCACAGGTCTATTACCACACTCACCTCATTAGCCACTGGAACATAAACCATGATTGACCTCAACACCCTACTCTCTGGCTATGATAGAGTTGCTTCAACTCAATTATATTTATCTTTCCCTGTCCTGCCTTCTTCCCCCCACCTTCATTCTTCACTGGACTTCTGCCAGGGAATTTAGCTCATAGGGTGGAACAATACCCAACCACACAAGCCTTGGAGTGAGGAACTATGTAACCCCAGCCCAGTGGGCAAGTGTGCCCAGTACTGCTATAGCTATACCTACTGGACAGGAATCACTGTTCAGAGGTTTTCTGGCCTCTTTTCAGTACAGACACAAAGAAGAAAACATTCCATCATGAAAATCCCCATGGGATGTGGAATGAATGGCAATTAGCAAGGCTTTCTACACTGACAGAAATACTTCTCATTCTTACAAAGCGTGAAGGTTAAACAAAGTGAGCTGCCTACTTTGAGGCTGCTTGCCTGCCTGACTGGTGTTTAGAAGAATGCGCTTCGTAGTTTATAAATGTTCTATAAATGCATCACATTATCTATATAACAAGATAAGAGCACAGGCCTGAAGGCAGTTTTTTTCTTGCAGAAATTTCCTACTTATTGCCACAGCTACAGTACAGCCACCAAACAGAAGGAATTTCATATATAAAAGCATAATTTCTGTGCTGGAAGTTCTCTATATTAATTTTTTGTTTTAAGAGGACATAGCAAGTGTTTAATTTACTCTCCTACAATTTAGATTTCTGGCCATATGAATGGTTAGTTGTTCAATTGTGTCATTACTCAGATCCTCTCCTGCATTTTAATTGACTGTACTGTGTGGTTCTTCATGGCTAATAGTTATACAATATCATTATTTTATTTTATATCTGACTAGCTACCAATACAGATTGATCACTGTTACCAATCCAATCTAGGAAGCAGACATATTGTCACGACAAGCTCCATAAATGTTGCCAATGTTTTCCAAAACAAGTACGTTTGCCTAAAGTCTCTGAAGGGATAGTTACAACCAGGCCAGCCTGATGCTTCAGGCATCCAAAATCTGTTTTGGATTTTGTTCCCTTTATCTATCTGCCATTAACCCCTATTCCTGATTTGAGTGAGTTCAGGTTACTCTGTCATAAGATTTTCATCACTTGCTCTTTGTACTCCCCTTAGGTTTAAGCACACCACAGATTTTTGTAAGACCACAAGGAAGGGGGCTCGGAGCCCCTTGGGCCCTCTGGGGCCCCCCAGTCCCTGGCTGGGGGAAGCTGCAGAGACTTAGAACAGTGTTAGACTGGACTAAGTGTCTGTAGTTAAGCTGGGAGATGCTTTTCCACTGTGAGCAGCAACCAGAGATACTGAAAGCCACGGCAGCCAGCACTGACTGGAGGAAAAGCGGCGGCGCAGAGCCAAAAGATAAGAGAGCAGCAAAACAACCATGTGGCAAAGCAGGTAGAACTTCTGCAAACCTGAGAGAGAAAGAACGGCAGCAGAGAACAGAACTAAGTTTCTACAGAGAGAAAGCTTGGGGGTAAGAACTGCAAAACTCCCCTAAACTTCCTTGGAGATCCCTCCAAAAATGGGGGGGAGGGTGTGGACTCTTACTGATTAGAAGTCCTAAATGGAGTAAAGGAGCTAAGAAGCTCGGTCGTCCTGAAAGCTCAGCCAGGACGGTGTGTGGAGGTTGACCTTGAGGCCCTCCCTTGCTGCAAGCTACAAAGAAGCTCGCAGCCTGAGACAGGGCACAGAGGCCCTGCAAGGAGCTTGAATCTCCTGGAGATACCAGACCATCACAAAGACCCCCTGCGTCTTCGTGATATGACGTGGTGGAACGACCTTGTCTGGGGTTACGAAGCCCACAGAAGACCCCTCGGTTGGTTGGCAACGGGGCCGAGGGAGTTTGGATACTTCCCTCATGAGTGCTGGCAGAGATCCAGCATCAGCTGCATGCATGAGATGAAGAGAACCTGCTGCCTTAGAAGAAGCTGCTGCCCTGAGACACTGGAGGGGATCTGTCCTTCTTTTCCTCCTGGACTTTTATTTGGAGGGGAGAAGAGATCTGATCCATTGTAAATACTATATGTCATGGTAGAGATAGTTGTGATCGTGTATATAATGTGTTATAATATTTATTTGTTCAGTCATTGTAATATATTCCCTTTCCCCCATTCTGAGTCTGGTTGTGTTTTGTCTGGAAAAACCCATCTCACATTGGGTTGAGATGTGGGAGGGGGAATGGAGCTAGGGAATTGGATTTTGGGGTATCTCAAACCATGACAGTGACAGACAATACTGGTGTTTACTGGAATGTCATTTTCACAGCAATCTCTACAACTTCCTCTGGGATTTCCAGCTTCAATAGCCGCCTACATTTTGGACTTTCAAACTCCATACAGTAAGTTTGCTTTAAGTTTACTTTGTCTGCACTGAAGGTCTGACAAGACTGTTATCTCCTCAACCTTAGATTCTTGTATTTCACCATTTTCTGAAGCCTGTGCTACCAACTTGGATTCTCGATTAATGAAGATGACTTGGTGAAAATGACAGAATAGGAACATTACATTGTGTCATGTCCTTATTATTTACTCTGACACTGTATCTGTAAGGCTTCACTCTCCAAAGGGTATGCCAAAGTGATCCTTGAAAGACTGAACTAGTGTCTGAAACCTGTCATCTCCTGTAAGTGGTGTCACACTTGGTCTCACGCCAGACTCAGTGTGTGAGTCTACAACTGCTGAGGTATGAGAAGTGAGTCACATGAAAAAAATGCAGCACTGAACATTTCAACAGCACCTTACAATATGACCATTATTTGTTTTAAGAGCTTAACAACTATGGAAATTGTCACCTGCTATCTCTTTAAGCAGACAAACAATTTCAGATCAGATCCAACACGTGCCAGCTATTGCAGATCAAGAAGCAGTATGGTAGGGCAAAGCATCAGATGACCTTCTGCTTAGATTCTACTGCGCTTAACAGGGAGAGGAAGATTTTAATCCAAGTGACTCTCACTAGTTGTCTCAGGCTACAGGGTGGATGTTCCTCAGGTCTGCACTGTCCTTTCTTAATATGTCACAAAATCGTAGAGATGAATGAGATGTTCTCAACGGGAGCTGCCAGGAAGTCTTTGCCAGGTTCTCGGTCATATTGCACTGGGAGAGACAAACCCTGAAGCAGTGACACGAAGCTGCTTTCTTCTCACATCAGCTCACCTGTTCCTACAAATGGAATAATCTTACTAAAAGCTAGAGGACTTTTAAAAGAAATACTTTCTCTTGGCTTTGAGCTCAAGTTGTTTTGCATATGGAATTACTTCAAGGCCCTGACTGAACCAAAGGGGTTCCCCTCTTTCAAAAGGGAGTTATATAAACCAAGATGCTGTCTATTCCCATGCTGATTTTCCTCCTCCTCCTCTTCTTGATTCTACAAAAGAGGCATTCTCCAGTTCATCTAAAGGAGAAAAATTATATTTTCTGTTAGTTGTACTAGTCTGCAGGGCAGCATTCTGCATCTTCCCCTGACCACTATGAAAGAAGAAAGATTTCTGGCACCCCATTAGGAACACCCAGAATGATGATGTTCCCAGTGGTTCCTGCAGCAGTATACATGGCAGGGTTTAATTTGTCACTTTTCTGGAATACACTCGCTCTGTGTTGGCTGGCTGAGCAGTATTTAGCAATTGTTCCTTGCTGGAAATATTTCTTGGATTAGAATTCAGTCTCTCTGTGCACCTGATTTGTTGAACTACGAAGTAAAAGAAATGTTATTTTGCCCTTAATCATTGTTAACAGAAACATAAGCATGAGCAAACTGTCTTGTATATACATACGATATTCAATATCATGTATAACAAAAGGCATTGTATTAAAAATATCTATTGAGTGTCAATGGTTTTAGTTACAACGTACAAAATCACAGTTAATGAACTCTGTAACATTTCATTTAGTAGGGTTTCTGTCTATAACAAATACTGAACTGGGAACTGCAAAAGGAGCACCACAGTGATTCTCATAATAAAAGGGTTCATTGCAATCATTCTACAATAATCCTACATAACTTACAGTTTCCACGTTTGTGATCCTTTGATGCTTATTTGGCCAAAAAAAGAAAGCCTTGTCTCCAGATAATGAAGGAAAGTTTGCTCTGGACCATTTGAAGTCTGAGAATACTTGATTTTTTCATTGCTTACAGCTAGGCTTGTGAAGAATCAAAAAGATTTTTGCAGGACTAGTTTAGTGTAAAGCCTTATTTCTGACTTGTAGCATAAACAGTGACCATAAAGAAGGTATTATCTTTAAGAAGCAATTACACACAGTAATTAAAAAGCAAACTACAGATCACTTCATAAAACAGGGAGAGAGAGTGGAGAGCTTTTTCCATACGGAAACAACTATCATATGTATAAAGCAGAAAGACTGAGTTCACCTAGAAACTAAGATCTGTGTTTACTGAAAACTTCAATTTCGTCTTAATCTTTTTTACTTGTTCTGGAAATCAGCAAACACCCAGACTGCCATTTATGACTGAACCTAATTTCCTTCATGAAGCCATACCTAATTATCCAAATGGAGCACTAAGAAACAATAGAGTAAAACAGATTAAAAAAAATTTAGTTTGCCATTTAATTTTATCTCTTTTGGAACAAAATTTTCCTCCACCTAGGATCTGAAGTGAGTGTTTTAGTATATAGAAATGGAGAAGAATGCCATTAAACAGTCTTCTAAGAACCCTTACTATATTTTATTATTTTCAAAGGCACGTTAGTGCAAAGCAGCAGGATGCACATGCAGCTAAGCCCAGAATATGAATCACTGTTGAAAGGGCATTTGGATCCCACAGGAAAGAAAAAAAGAGATAGTGGCAGTCTAGGAATGCTTGATGTGTCCTGTTTATGACTGATTAGTATATACACAGCCGAACTAAAAACAAGATAGAAACAAGGACAAAGATAAGGCACCTGAGCCATACTGCTACAAAGGAATTCAGACCTATTTTGGGCCTCATTTAGTGAAAGAAGCTTTCTTTTTCAGATCAGACCCCAGGATCAGGAGTACATTATACCTGAGTCAAGGGCCTTAGGAAAAAGGCAAACAGGCTGTCAGCATACTTGGGGTTACACCAAGACTGAAAGAACCTGTCCCTTCTGACCCAGGGGAGGGAACAGGGCTTGTGCTGAGCTAAGGTTAAAGTAAACTTGGTAAGGAAATTCACGTTTAGGATCATGTTGTGAAATTATTTTCTTTTGATAAAGAAATTTGTATTTGTTCAGAATGCGATCTCTTTGAATCATGAAAACATTGGCCTTATGGGATTCTGAAGACAGAAGTCAGAGATCAAGTCCAAGACTAGGACCAGGGTCTGTGTAAAGAGGATAGGATTTCCAAAGGTGAATAAGCAACCACCTGGAATGCAGTTTTTTATATGGAGGACAGAGAGCACTCCTCCTTTAAACTGAGGCAATAGAGCACCTTTATCCAAAACTGTGAATGATCTGCCAGTGTAAATTATATGAGCAAACAACAGACCTGGACATCAAAGTTTCTGCATGAGCCTTCACCTAGTCCTTCAGAAATAGTCCAGCCTGTATAATCTGAACACAAAATATCTGCAGCACAGGAAGCTTAGAGAAGTGGATTCTGTTTAGGGTAACTAGAGTGGTGCCAGATCTTAAATGATCACACCTAGATCTAATAGACTCGTTCTGTGACTAAGCAAGCCTTGTCTCACACAGAGGCAGACAGAGTTATGTGCTGTGATGCTGCAAAGAACCACCATAAACCACCCCAGAAGCAGCACTGTGGCTTCAGTATGGAGCAGGGTCTCATCTACTCAGGTGGTGTGCACTGCCATGCAAAGGTGGCTAAAACTAGTTTGGCACAGCTGTGCACTGTATGTCATTCTTGATGGCCACAGATCTTTAAGGTCAACCAAAAGCCAACCAAAGGCCAACCAAAAGCAACAGGAAGAAAGGAAACGTGAAAAATAAGCTCTTGAGCTCTGCACCTCTGTTACCCAGCTATAAAAAAAAGAAACAGACCCCTGCCTCTTATGGTGATAACTGCTACCTAACAACTTGAACATTAACAGTATGTAAATTGCTACCTAGAGAATCTGCTCTGTACTTTTTCACAGTTCAATTGATAGTTCTCAGAATATTCTGACTTGGCAAAGGGTAGAAAAATTGTGATTGCACAAACAGTTTCTGAAAAAAGCTTGACTTATGACAGATTCTGTTTACAGAGAATCCTGCTGCTGGGAGAGACTGATCTTGGCACTGACATGTTAGCAAAATGCTAGCAAGGGTGAAAATAAACCATCAACATCACAGCTGTGAGAATGTGTTAAGTAGTACTGGCTGCTAGGATGATATGCATATGTGTGTATTACTGTATCACAAGTACTTACAGTGATGAAAAATGTTTGTAGGAAGAGTCATTATTGCTACTGTAAATATTATTCTCAACCTCTTTACACAAATAATAAAAATGCTTTGGTTTTGGCAACTATTTCTTGCTGCTAATTACTGGGGTAATGGGTGTTGAACTAAAACCTTGAGAATGCAAAAGATAGGAACACTTGAACTTTATGTTAAGAAGAAATATTCTGCTTTTTAAGGTGCTTTCTGTTAGGACTATAGAGTTCAGGGTTTGTGTGGATATTGGTCTGACAGTACTTTGCTACACACAAAGGGCAGGCACAAAGGAATGACTTTATTCCTCTCTCTGGCCTGGGCTTATTATTTAATAGGACTGTAAACAGGGAGATGAAGAAAGTGCTTAGCCCTACAGTGGTCAGCACAAACGTTAAGTGATTTTGTTTCTCTGATTTTTGAATTTTTTTGAAGTGGTTACTAAAATCCACCAACATTCTGCCTGCATTAATTCTTCCTGTGTTGAAGGACTTGTTGTGATATGATACTGCATTCCTAGGCACTAAAATAGTTACAAGATTCTGGATTGCCTCTCAGAATCACACAATATTGAAAGATGTGCCAGACAACAGGGAATTCACATGTTAAAGTCATGAGCGTACAGTGATAATCTTACCCTAGGATTTTGTGGAGTTTTTTTCCTGCTTTCTGTTCTGACCATGGGCTATAGAACTATCTGACGCTTCACAATATGAGATGTTTCCATTTTCACATTCCCAGGTACAAATCTTAACCCTGCAAAAGCTATGCTGGACCTTTATCAGATGGAAATAACACTTTCTGTTTGTTGATAAAGAAACACAGGAGAGCTTCTGACAGTCAAAGTACAACATGTTCAGCAGAGATTTTCACTGCCTCTAATTTGTGATGTGTCTAGGGAGGAGGAAATCAATCACTTGTCATCAGTTGATAAGGACACAGAACAAGATGTTTACTCCTGTTTTGCTTTTATTTGGTTTCTGGATTGTTGTTGGGTTGTTTGTTTGTTGGGTTTTTTTGTATGAGGGTAACCACTTCTGTAAAACTAATGTTTGGTAAATAAAGCACCATGCTGCTTAGCTGCACCGTTCTCTCTAATAAAGGTATTTCTTTTCCTGAATTTTTATTTCCTCTTCTCCTAAACACTGTTACTGCCTTTTAAATACAAACTGATATATTAGGTTTGTCTTGTAACCTGCTGGCCTACATATAAGGCTGGAATTTTTAAGACTTTTGAGCTAAGCCAGAAATCACTTGGTTTAGGATATTTAGCAAGATACTAAGACAGTTAAGTGTGATCATGATACATGTTACAATTTGGTTTCAGAAGGAAATATGAGAAGGGGGAACACTGAGCTGATAAAGTTCTCATTATTATTAGTCTTTCCCAAATGCTTTTTTTCAGCTGTTTCACAGGCATTTGATGTTTAGCAAAACAACATATTTCAGCTAAAACAAATAATAGTTTTTCACTTTTACTTGGGATTGCATTACTACAATCCAGCTAGTTCTTCATCTGTGGTGAAATGCTCCTCCAAATAACCTGCATAGGGAAGTGTGCTATTTCTGCCATAGGTGAGCTGTATTAAAAACATGTTGAAGCACAGGAGACAAACTAAGGGGGATATGCCACTGTTGGGAGGAAAGGGTTAAAAGCAGAAGAACTGTGAGAAGGATGGTAGATCTGCTTGTGACCTTGCAACTGGGAAATGCCAAGGCCTGGAGAATAACAGTGTGGGAAACTCCACATATGCCTCCTGCTGTTTATCCTCTATCTGTTTTGAGAAGTAGAATTTCTTTGTAGAGATAAGGTAGGTGTTTTGAGAGACTTGGAGGCACTCTCATGGGCGGGCTTGAGCTCCCTGTTTTGGGAGAGAGAAGATCAAAGCTCAGAGATCATAAAAAAGCACAGAGGAGATCACAGCACGGGAGTAAACTATGCAGACCCCTTGATATATTGGTGTGAACAGCAGGGCCGCTCCTGCCAGCCTGGACTAAGCCTGACAGTGCCAGCGTTCCTGCTTGTGTGTCTCTCCCTGGGTGTTGCTTCAGGATCCTCTGGTTAGCGAGGTAATGAAATAAATTTACTCTTTGTATTTCAGCCGTGGTATTGTGATTGTTCCAGCTGCCTGCCTGTGTCAATTCACACATTTGCTGTAGTAGGCAGGAGCTGGGAACAATCATGCCGTGGCTCAGGGAAAAGTCGGGGACTGGGGAGGTTGTGACGGTGACTCCCCACATTTTCAGATTGCCCAGCAATGAGCGCTGGACCCCTGTGGCCGCTTTCCTGGCAACACTGGCTCCAGTAAAGGTACTGCCTGAAATGGAAGATGTGGCAGACAATTGAGTTGGCTATGCAGGAATTACCTTGGAAAGAAGCAAGTAAGTCCACTTGCGAGTTAGCGGGGAGGGTGGGATGGTTGTTATTTATTGTTCTGAGAGCTCTCGACCGTGAAAGAAAATATGACTTTACAGGACCAAGTGAGAGAGCTGAAAGAGAAAATCAGGGCTCTAAAGGACTCAAAGGCGTTTGTGGGAGCAGAGTTTACTGTTCAAAAGGAGCAGTGCTGTAAGCAGCAACGCACTATAGAACAGCTGGTGGCACGCATTGCTAACAAATGAAGGCAAAAATATGGGAAAAGTAAGGTCTCGACTTCCCAAGTTTGTGCTCTTATTAAGAAACCTTCATGGGATCCTGAGAAAGGGGATGGAAATATTTGGACAGGGTCCTCGGACTCCGAGACTGAGTTTGAGCCAGACTCAGCAGATGAAGAGGCGGTAAAAGCACAGCCCCTCAAACAAATGGAGGGGCAGCAGCATCTGCCACACGGAGGGGTACAGGACACATGGACCTATACCTGAGAAAAGTTACGGGACTTTTCAGAGATCTGTTGTCAGGAGAGCAGGGAGAGCACAGTGGCATGGATTTTACGAGCTTGGGGCACGGGTGCTGCATCTATTCATTTAACAGTGGGCGAAAAAGATCTGTTATATCGTGTAGCCACTGACTATGAAATCCAAGGGAAGTATGCTTCCCTGCGGAATGTAAGGGGCCCTGATGGACGGGATATTGTGTCACCTACGTTGTATCAGTGGCTGTGTGCAGCAGTTTTAGCAGTACATGCAGAGCCTGCTGACTTAGTGTGGTCCCTTGGGAACTGGTGTACACTGGATGAAGGTGTTACTTTATTGCGGCAGATGGGGGCAGCTCGTGCTCTGTCCACAGGGTCTAACCCTGACAAGACACCACTAACGAGAAATATCAAAATAAAGTTTGCCCAAGGGGCGCCTGATAAATTGAAACCCCTGGTTATACCAACAGTTGTGCTACCGGTAACGTAGGTGCCTTAACAATTGCCTTGCAAGATACTGGGGAGATGATCTTAGAGCTAGATGGGTGGGGAGTGACAGAAAATAAGCCAGCAAAGCCGAAAAGGTCCACCTCACAGGTGACAAGGAAACAAATGTGGAGCGACCTTGTGCAAGTCGGTGTTCCGAAGTCAGAAATAGATGGAATTACCACACCAGAAATGTTTCGCCGTTGGCAAAAGTTAGCACCTATGAAAAAAAATTCCCGCCCACCCCCCATCCCTCCTGCCCCCTCAAAGCACCGCAGCTCCTGTCAAATGCCAAACTAGCAGGAGTAGCAGGTTGGTGGGTCCCCTCAAATTGCTGCCACTGTAGTCTCTCACCTGAGGGGGTGGTAAGGGGGAATGACCCCCCTTATGTTCCTCTAACTATAGAGTGGAGGAACTCTGCATGTGTAAGCTCTGGTGATTGATACAGGCATAGAATTTACTGTTTTACATAGGGATATTACTCCTAAAGAAGAGAATTCCCAGATCTGTGGTTTGGGGGGCAGTTCCAGCCTGGCCCTCCAACCTAGAGTTACTTTAATGATAGGAGATGCCACCCCATTTGTCACAAAGGTGTTAATTGCCCAAGTCAAAGCATATATCTTGGGCATTGATCTGCTGGCAGGGTGAACAGTTGAAACCCTGAATGGGTGTTTCTGTTTTGGGGCTCTGCAAGTGGGATTTGCCACTCAATCTGTATCTGTTTTGTGTAGGTTCCTGAAGTTGGATCCTGTCACACTAACAAGGCCTCCAAGGTGGTAAATGCAAAGCAGTATCACATTCCAGGGGGGAAGAGGGAATTACTCAAATGATTCAGGCAACTCCAACAAGTGAGAATTGTCGGAGAAACCATGACTGCTTTTAACAATCCTGTTTGTCCTAATTCAAAAATCAGATCGCATTTGGAGAATGACTGTTATTACAGAGAATTGAATAAAGTCACCCCCCCCCACCTGCAGTTACAGTACCAGATATGGTTACCCTCATAGAAAACAGGGTCAATTTTTGCAGTAGCCAGGAGGGGGATACCTGAGGTTATTCTATACCATCTCATGTCATTGCTGGCCGAGGGGAGAAGAGAGTCTCTTCCAGGGAGAAGAGGTTCTGGTCCTGCCCAGTAAGCATGACAGAGGAAGACATCTGGTATTTTCTATTGTCAGGGAGTTTCCATGTGTCATGGTTTGAGATAGCCCCAAAATCCAATTCCCTAGCTCCATTCCCCCTCCCACATCTCAACCCAATGTGAGATGGGTTTTTCCAGACAAAACACAACCAGACTCAGAGTGGGGGAAAGGGAATATATTACAATGACTGTACAAATAAATACTATAACACATTATAGACACGATCACAACTATCTCTACCATAACATATAGTATTTACAATGGATCAGATCTCTTCTCCCCTCCAAATAGAAGTCCAGGAGGGAAAGAAGGACAGATCCCTTCCAGTCTCAAAGCAGGAATCTCTTCTACAGCAGCAGTCATCTGTCCTCTCCACATGCATGCAGCAGCTGATAGCTGGATTCTGCCAGCACTCACAAGGGAGGTATCCAAGCTCCCTCGGCCCCTTGACGCAGGCAAAAGGGGTCTTCCTCCATGGACTACGTCACCCCAGACAAAGGTCGTTCCACCACGGTCATATCACAAGACACAGGGGGTCTTCGTGACGGTCTGGTATCTCCAGAACATTCAAGCTCCTTGCAGGGCCTCTGTGCCCTGTCTCAGGCTGCGAGCTTCTTTGTAGCTTGCAGCAAGGGAGGGTTCCAAGGTCAACCTCCCCGCATTCTTCTCTGTCCTGGTCCAGCTCACAGGACGCTCTGAGCTTCTCAGCTCCTCTCTCTCTCTCTCTGGTGCTGCATGTCCAAAACTGCTCTCCAAAACAGGAGTCCGTCTCCCTCTTTTTCTCAGAGGGATCAAAGGAGTTTGGGGGGGTCTGGTATCAGTTCTTACCCCCAGAACTCTGTCTCTCAGCTGCTGGCTCTCTTTTCCTCTGCTCTCCTTCCAGGAGTCTTCTCTGCGGTGCTGCATGTTGTTCCTGCTGCTCCTCCGGTTCAGTTCTTATCTGTCCTGGCTCTCTGCCAGTCTCTGGACGCTGCATCTCTGCTTTCTGCTCTGTCTCCGCTGCCCAGTTTGGAGAAAACATCTCCCGGCTTAACTACAGACACTTAGTCCAGTCTAACACTGTTCCAAGTCTTTGTAGTCCCCCCCAGCCAGGGTCTGGGAGGCCCCAGAGGCCCTGAGGGGCTCAGAGCCCCTTCCTTGTGGCTCTACAACATGGCTACTTCTTCTACACCCCAAACTACAACTCTTCTTTTCCGGTCTGGTTGTGGTATGTTTATATTTCACAGGAGCGCAGATTGGTTCAAAGCTCAAGTGCCACCACCCCTTGGGGGCTACCACCTTTTTTTTTTAACCTCTGGGGGAAGACCTGGTTCAAACCATTACACCATGTGAATTGGTCCTTTTTTATACCCTCTGTCATCAGTATTGTTGCTATTACTATTTGTTTTCTTATCTCATTGCTATGAAGGGACTCTTAACCAGGCAGGGCCAGCTCAATTGATGGAGCCTCTAGTGTTGACCAACCATGTAGCCTTTGCTAGGTGCTGATCTTCTCACAGTGTCCTCACACAGACGATCAAAGCGTCCAGAGAGGTTGTTCAGGAGTCCCACCAGTGTGTGGGCTGATTTGTTGGCGCTTATTTTCGTGAAGCTGACAATATCTGTAAACAAAATGCTCACTTGCTCTATCTGCTGCATTTTAAAAGGACAGAATATTATGGGGGTTTTCTTATGGAGGGCTTCTTCTTCCTGTTTTTGGGGCTTGAGGTGGAATGATGTTTGATGGAGTTTTCGCTTTCATCATCGCCCTGCTTCATCAGCTGTTATTCTCGTCATAACAGAATGAATCTTTCAGGGCTTTTTCCACTTCCAAGTATTTTCCATGCATGACGGATTGAGCCACTTTCAGGAATGTGCTTCTCAGTCTGACTTTGGACATGGTAAATAAATGAATGCCACTGGCATGTGCAGGAAGGCTTTACTCAAGAGCTCCCAGAAAACCGCACTGGCTCCCAGAAGAATCTGGATGATTTTCTTTACTTTCTCAGAGACCTCCTCTGCTGTGTCCCCCCATATGATGATGTCATCAGTGTACTGCAGGTCTTCTGGAGCCTCACCCTTCTCTAGCATAGCCTCAATCAGTCCGTGGCAGATGGTGGGACTGTGTTTCCACCCCTGGGGCAGTTGGTTCCAGGTGTACTGCACACCCCTCCAGGTGAAAGCAAACTGCATCCTGCACTGTGCTGCTAAGGGAATGGAGAAGAATGCATTTGCAATGTCAGTAGTGGCATACCACCTTGCTGCCTTGGACTCCAGCTCATACTGGAGCTCCAACATGTCTGGCACAGCAGCCACTCAGCGGCGGGGTGGCTTCATTCAGGCCACAATAGTCCACAGTCAATCTCCATTCTCTGTTAGACGGGCCAGATAGGGCTGTTGAAGGGTAAATGGGTCTTGCTGATCACCCCTTGGCTCTCCAGCTCACAGATCATCTTATGGATGGGGATCACAGAGTCTCGGTTCATCCGGTACTCCCAGCGATGCACTATTGTGGTGGCAATTGGCACTTTTTGTTCCTCAACCTTCAACAATTCCACAGCAGAAGGGTTCTCTGAGAGGTCCAGTAATGAATTCAACTGCTTAGCCACCTCTGCCTCCACAGCAGCTATTCCAAAAACCCATCTATGTCCCTCGGGGTCTTTGAAATACCCGTTCCTGAGGTAGTCAATGCCCAGGATACATGGGGCATCTGGACCAGTCACAATGGGGGGTTTCTGCAAGTCCATTTTTCTCTTGTGAATACCGATAGGAGGTACCTTCTAGTGGGTCAGATCCCTGCCCACAGGGTACCAGTACTGCACTCACTTTCATGGACTTCCCTTTTCCTGTCTTTTGCAACTCTTGTACTCAGGCTGTTAGGGCATGGGTAGGTTTCCTGTCCCACCATCTCATGTCTTCTCCATGGTCAGCTAGGAAATACCACAACTCAGTTTGTGAGGTCTGCCTGCCTCCTCTAGCTGGTGCCATATGGAAACTGTTTCCCTCAATCCTCTCTTTCAGTCTCTCCTGTTTATCTTTCACCTCTGTAGTTAGTGTCTTGAGGTCCTTAATCAAAGTCTCTGCAGTGGAGATGCAGGCCTGTAGTGGTTCTTCGATCATACTGTCATACAACCAAAGTTTATTTATTATAGACATCAGTGGCTCTTGCTTCTCCCCAGCCTGCAATGATGTCAAGGTAACTGGCTTGTGCAAACAGCCCCATATGTGTGAAGCTCCGCCACATCTGTGGTGTACACTTAACCCTGTCAGATTGTTGGTGGGTTGCCTATCCCTTCCAAACAGTATCTCCAACAGTGCCATTTCCCTCAGGCATAGGATCCCCTCCTCTACGGTCTTCCAGCCCTTTGCATAATGGTGTTCCTGCAAGGAATCTCTGTAAATGAACCTTTCCCTCACACCATCCAAAAGCCGTTTCTCTCACAAAGGCGTTTCTCTCACAAACGCCTCCTCAATACCCGCATCAAATAGAGTGACCAAAGAACACATTCTAGTGGCTGTAATGTCCAAAACTGGGCTCAAAGCCTGGGACAAGACTAGCTATTCCCCTTTGCCCACCACCCCACCCCACCCCACTCTGTCTGCGTTACCAACCACACTCCTACTAGCAGCAGCAGCAGCAATGACTTTTGACCTTTTGTAAACCATTGCTGGATCTGGACAAGTTTGGGGGGGAAAAACCAAAATCAACCAAAAAACCCACCAAAACCACCACACTCCACCTAACACAGAACCCACCACCAGGAGCCAGGAGGGTGGCTGCGCCTTTCCTGCTCGCCCTACCTGTGTGAACTACCAGGCCATGCCTGTGTTTGCTGCGCTCCCTGGAGCTGTTTAAATTTCCTGGCATTGCCCCTTGCTGGGGGGCAATGGTCCTGGCATTGCCCCTTGCTCGCCTAATTGGTTGCCAAGAGCTGCCCTGTCTGGGTGTGGGGCAGGGCTGCTGCTTGGGTGTCCTTGGGCTCAGGAACCTCCCTGCACAGCATCCAGTTGGTGGCCAGTCACAACTGGTGTCCCCCAGGGATCAGTGTTCAGCTCAGTCCTGTTTAACCTCTTTATTGATGATTTGGATGAGGGGATTGAGTCTGCCATTAGCAAATTTGTAGATGGTAATGGGGGGGTGGGAGTGTCAACTTGCTGGAGGGTAGGAGGGCTCTGCAGAGGGCTCTGGACAGGCTGGATCAGTGGGCCAAGGCCAAGGGTATGAGGTTCAACAAGGCCAAGTCCCAGGTCCTGCACTTGGGCCACAACAACCCCACGCAGCAATACGGGTTGGGGACAGAGTGGCTGGAGGGCAGCCAGGCAGAAAAGGACCTGGGGGTACTCACTGACAGCAGGCTGAATATCAGCCAGTGTATGCTGAGGTGGCAAAGAAGGCCAATGGCATCCTGGCCTGGATCAGGCATAGTGTGCCCAGCAGGACTAGGGAAGTGATTCTTCCCCTGTAGTCAGCACTGTAGGCTGCACTTTGAGTGCTGTGTCCAGTTCCAGGCTCTGCCCCTCAAATGTTGAGGTGCTGGAGTGTGTCCAGACAAGGGCAATGGAGCTGGTGAAAGGTCTGGAGCACAAGTCCTCTGAGGAGTAGCTGAGGGAGCTGATGTTGCTTAGCCTGGAGAAGAGGAGGAGGAGGCTCAGGGGAGACCTCATCACTCTCTACAACTCACCAGGCGGGGATCGGTCTGTTCTCCCAGGCAACCAGCAATAGGACAAGAGGGCACAGTCTTAAGCTGCACCAGGGGAGATTTAGGTTGGACTTTAGGAAGAAATTCTTCACAGATGGGGTGATTGGGAATTGGAATGGACTGCACAGGGAGGTGGTGGTGGCACTGTCCCTGGAGATGTTTGAGACTGGATATGGCACTCAGTGCAACAGTCTAGTTGACAAGGTGGTGTTAAGTCATACGTTGGACTGATGATCACAGAGGTCCTTTCCAACCAAATGGATTCTGTGATGGACTGCTCAAAAGAATGAATGGGATGTTGAAGGAACAATTGAAAAAGTTAACCAGTACTAAAACTTTACAACAGTGGAGTTCACACCTTACTAAAGCAGTTTTTTAGTTAAACAATTGGAATATTCATAATTAAACACCTTATGATCCTATCACATCACCTTCAGTACAAAACATGGTGAGGACTGAGGTTTTTTCAGATGGTGTCTCTCCCAAAATATTAACTACAGGAGAAATAGAAGCGTTTGTGCCAATGGATTGTGTGGTGGGACCACAGCCTGTTAGTCTAGATATGAAAATTCATGTAATAACTCCTGACAATGCAGTATGGTTCTGTACTCCAACGCTTCCCCTTATGCTACATCTTTTGTTAACATCAGATTCTTGAGTTCTTGTATTTCAGGTGTCTTCAACAAATACCTGGGACTTATCTAGGGGGGACAGCATTGGAACCCTGTTATTGGTGCCACGAACCCATCATCAAATTGAAATTCAGTCTCAAAACGCACAAACCAAACCTCTTCAATCTGTGTGGGCAATCACCCCAACTCACACTACCAGGCCTGGAGTAATTTTAGCTGAAGGAGCTGGGGCAATGGTGTATGTATTTCTGGAAGGAGATGATACTCCTGTTTTCCTTCCTTATCACAGGTTGGCTCGTGTTGCTTTGTAAACTTATACTACGTGCACATACTCTTGATAAATTCCTGCAGGATTACTGTGTAAACACTTGTGAGTGGTAACTTTTTTCCTTTTTCTTTTCCACATAGCAAATATAGAGCACCTGGGGTGTGCCTTCACCTAATGTTTAAATTGGACATCAAAGGCAATTGTTGCCCTGCATGTGGAAGTAACTCCACTACACCTGGGAACCTCAGCCAGATCAGGTGCTGATGAACTACCTCCTGTCTCAACACCACATACACTGTTCTGAGTTTGACAGCATGTGCCGCTTCAACACCACTGCTGAATCAGCTGCACTGAGAGCAACATTTGACATTGACGCGCATAACTTCATAACATCGACTAAGGAACCTATCGGTGGTGCCTGGTTAGCTGAGTGGTTTAACTGCCTGACAGGAGGACTGGGACATTTACCTTAGAGCATTATATATTTATTCCTTTTTTCCTACATGCTCCATTAAGTACCTCTGCAAATCACCCTGTCCTACACTTCTGGTCCCAGTGGCAGTGGTCTCTTGAGCGGGGGGGTGGAATGCTGGGAGGAAAGGGTTGAAAGCGGAAGAATGGCAAGGAGGATGGCAGGTGAGCTCAAGTGACCTTGCAGCTGGGAATGCCAAGGCCTGGAGAATAACAGTGTGGGAAACCCCATCTATTATGGGGTTTATCCTCTGTCTGTACTGAGAAGTAGAATTTTTTTATAGAGATAATGTAGGTGTTTTGAGAGACTTGGAGGCACCCTCATGGGTGTGCTTGAGCTCCCTGTTTTGGGAGAGAGAAGATCAAAGCTCAGAGATCATAAAAAAGCACAGAGGAGATCACAGCATGGTGCTCAACTACGTGTGCATGGGCCCTCAATACAGTGGTGCAAACAGCAGGCTCACCACCCACTAGCATGAACTAAGCCTGAGAGTGCCTGCATTCCTACTCGTGTGTCTCTCCTTGGGTGTTGCTTCGGGATCCTCTTTCGGGTTAGTGAGATAATGAAATAAATTTACTCTTTGCATTTCAGTCTTGGTATTGTGGTTGTTACAGCTGCCTGCCTATGTTGACTCATACAGCCACATTTCACAAAAATCTTTTGGATACTGCCATGAACAAAGACAATGCTCACATTGAAGTTCCTCCTGAAGGGAAAAAAATTAATTCTTGTATATGAGGCCTAAGCATGAGAGGCGTATGTCTGTGTATGTCACACCCAGCCTTTCCAAAACCCAGGTTGCAGAAACCCTTCTGGGTTAACAAGAACTGACTGTAATTCTAGCAGCCAATGCTGCCCTCCAGTGTGGGTTGTTTTAACTTCACTCTACAAGGGCTTCCTTTCTTGGGGTTAATAAATGCATTTGGAGTGCACTGATAAGCATCTCATTCCATGACTCAATTTCAGAAAATAATTTTAAAATGTAATTTCTGCAAACTCTTACCACCTTCTTTCTATGAATTTCTTCAAAAATATAAAGGAATATGTAAATATAGAAATATTGCTTTTATAATCTATATTGTTTTATGTCATGTTTAGCAATTTTTAAAAGCTCTACATGCCCACCGGATCAGCTTCACAGATGTGTAATACATATTGTGTGGACTTCCTTTCTGCAATTACATTTCTATATATTTTATATGCAAATTTGATAGTGTTTACGATGTCTATAAAAAAACTGGCAGAACATACTCATTTAAGCACATACTTGTCTCCCCCATGAATGCCATGAGCTTGGGCAGGAGAAGAGTAGGTGTATTTGCATATATGGACCTAACCCCAAATCCAAATTCACTGACATCAACAGGAGTCTCTCCAGTGAACTCTCTGAGAGCAAAGGTCTTCATACTTCCATATCCTGACCACTCAAACTACAACCTAACACAAATCAAACAAAATACATCCAGAAAGTGCCAGTTTCTACAGAAGCAGTGCTGCTGAAGTCAAGTGTCTTCTGAAAGCAGCGTTATGAGTCTGTGAGGATCTGCCCTGCCTGCCACCTCCAAACTGTCCTGACACACCTGCACCCCTGTGCAGACAGGCTGTGGACCATCACACAACCAAGCCAGCCAGCGTTTTCCCACCTGGGCAGGCAAAAACACTGTGAGGTTAGCAACAGATAGAAAGAAACATTTTGCAAGAACCTTGGCAGATCTTTAAAAGACAATAAAGAGAATCACAATGTTGTTAGACTACTATCCCAGTAGATTTCTGACACCTCATATAGTATAAGAAAAAGAAAATTCTTTCAAATCAACCCCTCCTCTCCAGCACCCTCAAAGCATTAGGAGCTGTTAATCTCTAAATATGCAGTTTATCTCATAGTCAACACACCACATGTATACAGACACACATCTCAACCTCACTGAGAAATAACTGGGGTCATTACAGAGTTAAGAGTTTTTTATTAACATATTGAAGAACTACTGGAGTCTGTATTTCATAAGGAAAACAAGGGGTTCCTAAGAAGTTTTGCTGCTAGCAATTGAAAGTAAGTTTCCATACATTTTGGATTAATCATCATTTAAGATCACCTGTGTAATCACTGTGAACATTGTCTAATTTTTACTTTGAGGTCACAAAAGAGACCACTGACTGTTTCAATGAAACTCCATAGGTTTGGGTTTGGCTGGATGATTTTTTCTGCTTTATGATTTAATTCAAACAAGACAGACTATTATACATTAGCATAAAATAAATCAGCACTTTGCACTAGTTTCCCATGCATCACGTTCCACAGGCTGCCAGCATTAGGATCATGTGGATGTACAACAAGCACTCAAAATACTTGCATCTATTACAGTCCACTGCTCACATCACCTAATGGTTTGATCATCCTCTAAGTTGTGTATCACTGTTGCTTACTCCCCTCAGTCACCAGGTTTAATATACACAGATGCCTTGTTATTCAGCTATGCAGAACATTTAGACATAAATATAAATATTTAGTCATAAATTGAAATCAGATACCAAGAGTTTGAATAATAGAAGACATTTTCCCTTGGTAGGGCAGTTATTTGAAATATACCATAGCTATACTTGCAGGATTTCAAGGAGATCAAGGATCAGAATTCACATTTTCCTTCCCCAGCCTTCCCTATTCATGTTAGCAAAAAAAAATGCTGGTTTATATGGAAATAGTTTTGTTCCATGACTCTAAGCAAGGTAAGTTTGAGATTTACTGAACTACAGTCCAGTTATGTCAGTTCATCTTCAAAATAATGTGGTATAAATCAAATTATCCAAGTTCATGAAGGGAAGCCATTGATCTGGTTGGAAAGAACAGGGTGTTTTTCCATGAAAGGCTTTCAGGTTTCGCCTCTCCCCATCCCTGCCCCTTACTGCACTGTGCCATAGGGGACATCACAAGGACGCACGGAAATGCCCTGGATTTATGAAAACCACAGAAAACTGGCATGTTCTGTATGCTCCTACCACCCATCAGCTGTACCATCCCATACACTTCCCAATCCCGAGACCGCAGCACACCCGGTGTGCCAGGCGGGATTTGGTGTCCCACAGGTGCCCTCAGCCCCAGGGCCGTCACGGTGCCAGTCCCATGGCTGCGACCCCATCCCCTTTCCCAGCAGCCCTCCAGGCTCCATGGTGACCACGGCCCTTCCCCACAGCCAGACCCTGGCATTGTTCAGGTGTCCCCTTGCCATCTTTGCTGCATCATCAGACACTTTTTGCCCTCTGCTTCCCTTCCAGAGCCTGTCAATTAAATAAACTTTACAACAGCAGAATTAAACTTTCAGGTGCCTAACCTGAAAGTGTTCCCCCTTGTCCTTTGGCATCATTGTCTCGCACTCCTGGAGGAACCTGTGCCTTCACTGGCGAGTCACAAGGAAGGTGCAGACGAGAAACACGGCTGGTTTGGAGCCCCCTCTGCCTGTGCAGCATTTCTGGTGCCGAGGGTATGGGCTGCTACAGGGTGAGACCAGTTTCTTGATGTCTTAAGAGGAACTGCTGCCTCCCTGCATGGTTATATCTGCAGAGCACAGCTGATGTAAACCAATCTACTGGCAATTCTGAAGTTCTCTTAGAAACCTGAGAAATCTTGTCATTTATTTCTCCTCCCCTGACCCAGCCATATCTTTCCTTCCTTTTGCCTCAGAAGCACATGAACAGGGAGTCACTAGGGGGGTTCCACAGGACTCCATCTTGGAGTGCTCTTCCACAACTTCTTAAATGACTTGGACTCAGGGCTGGAAGGGATCCTAAGCAAGTGTGCAGACAACACAAAACTGGGAGGAGCTGTCGACTCCCTGGAAGGCAGGGAGGTCCTGCAGAGAGACCTGGACAAATGAGAGGGCTGGGCAATCACCAACCCCATACTGAGCAAGGTTGCAGTGGACACAAAAATGGGAGGAGCTGTCGACTCCTGAGAGGCAAACCATGGTGTTACTGTTGTGGTTGAAAGCTGTCCTAAAGAGGAATTTGATAGGGGGTTCCCTCTTTTCTCAGAAACTGTTGTGCAATCAAATGTACAAGAAGATGGTGCAGCTGACAGGTAGAGCAAGTGAGCTGCAGGAGTCAGACCTCTGAAAAAATCATCTGGTAATTGTTTTTCACCAGAGAGGTGAGCAAATCATCTCCTTGATTTGTGCAGCAAATTAGGAATTCTTGGAATTGATGATTTGTACCTTATCAGCGATGTGCTGATTTTGATTCTTTTTAGATTAATTGTGTTTATTTGACTGAGATGATTTAATGCTTCATTCACCATCTGACGACATTACTTGGTGTGCAGAAGCCTTTCCCCACATTAAGTCTCTGAAGAATTATCTATATTTGAAGGAATTGTAAAGGCCCTGTGAATCATATCTATTAGGTTTTTTTTATGTTTTATTTTCGTTACCCTGTTAACAACTAATTTCCATGTGAAATTCTTGTTGCAGAGGCCCTGGAGCAGGAGCTCGCCTGTCCAGACTGGAACACGGCCTCCCTGTGTTTCCATCACTGCTCGGGGCCCCCAAAATGTGCAAGTCACAGAATTTAAGTTCTTTGCACTTATTTTCCTTGAGTGCCTCTGATCCTGCTGCAGTTGGGCAAAGCAGCTGCATGTCTGGCACTGGTAGCTGAGGGTTCCCTTGGTGGCTCCGTGTCAGCAGCTGGGCAGGGGCGGAGGGGCTCGGTGGCACAGGTCTGTGCTGTGCCCACGCCTTGCGGACATGCTGTGTCCTCATGTTGGGAAGTGCTGAGTTCCCCCGTTCCAGTGGGGTGTGTGGGCGGGGCCCTGGCAGGGTTCTGTGATTGTGACATCCAGGTGACAACCGGGCACCTGCCAAGGACAGAGCCCGTCCCTCGGCAGCACTGCGAGGTGTGCGGCCGCACGGATCGCAGCGCAGCTCTCGCTCCGAGAGGTGTTGGTTCTGTGGTAACCGAGTATTTGTCTGGACCCTCACTCTGTGAGGTGTTCAGTGTTTGGAAAACCTCTGTTTGTCTGGACCCTCACTCTGTGAGGTGTTCATTGTCCAGAAAGACCATATTTACCAGGACCATCACTGCGTGAGGCCTTCCTTGTTCGGAAAGCCTGTGTTTATCTAGAACCTCACTCTGTGAGGTGTTCAGTGTTTGGGAAGCCTCTGTCTATCTGAACCACCACTCCGTGAGGCATTCCTTGTCCAGAAAACCTGTGTATATCTGGACTTTTCACTCTCTGAAACATTCCTTGCCTGGAAAGCCTGTTTGCGCCAGGTGATTCCCTGCTTTTCTGGAAGGGGGGGGAAAGGGCAGGTGCTTGTGTCTCCATTGCCTTTCATCGCTTTAGATCAACAGGAACAGCTTGAAATCCAGATTCTTACCAATGCCTCTGCAAGCTGAGAGCAATTGTCACTGAAAGAAGTCTTCTCATCAGGGAAACTAATTATTATTAATATTATCCAGCCTGCAGTGGGACAAATTAATTTCAAGAGGAGGGGAAGGTTCCAGGAGTGCTTGCTGCTGCTTCAGCTTTAAACCTAACTGTCTTTGAGGAGTAGGATAGCCATGGAATCCCTCATAAAGGAGGATGATTTTGGCAGTGCAAAGCCCCTTTGGTTGTGGCCCGGGTGCTGCCAAAAGGTCCCAGTGCTGAGAAAGAGATGGTTGAGGGGAGACCCATCAGATCTGTGTCAAAAGCAACTCCGGGCACAGGGATTGTTTGGAATTACAGTTGAGCTGTCGCAGACGGTAACTGCAGAGGAAGATGGTAAAGCCTGTGTGGAAAATCCCCAATTGCAGAAGTGAATCCAAAGCTCTTGATTTGTTATTATTTCAGTGTTAGTAATCAAGGCCATTATAATGAGAAATATGTACATTATATGTATTTAATGACAGTGGCCATTAGAATTTTTTAATATTTCAAGGCCAGGCTGGATGGGGCTTTGAGCAACCTGGCCTAGGAAAAGGTGTCCCTGCCCATGGCAAGGGGATTGGAACTAGATGATCTTAAAGGTCCCTTCAAATCAAAAGCATTCTGTGATTCAATGTTTCTGTGATTCTATGGTTCTGTGATTTTATGGTTCTATGAATCCTATGTCTTCTGGGAGTGTCCATCAAGATGTCCCTTCAAAGAACTGAATGCTTGCACAGACATCAAGTTTTTCCCACACTGTCAGTGTTTGGGATGGCAGCGTTGAAGGGAAGGGAAGCTCTTGACCCGGGTACACAAGGTTCAGGTTCCCCCCGTCAATACTCAGGGACACGGCTCCTTGTCTTGTAGCCGTCAGGTTTGCAGGATTGGGGACTGCAGCTGTTCATGGGGCTGTGTTGGTGTTTAAATGCTGCTAATCCAGAGTTAATACTGGTGGCTTTCCAAGTTAGTATCGATTATAAAAGTTGCGCTCGGTGCCACAGCAGGTGTTTTTGGATCAGGGTGTGTAGGCGCTGTGTGAAGTAACTGCATTAGAGCCTCCCAATTTCTTTTGGGGTTGGAGCTTTGCACCAAAAAAGCAGCTTTGCCATGCCAGTTGTAATCTTGGCTTCTGGGCATATTACTGCCTTAATAATGTTGAGTCTTGATGTTGGGAAGTGTCGAGTTGCCCTGTTCCAGTGGGGTGTGTGGGCGGGGCCCCGTCAGGGTTCTGTGATTGTGACATCCAGGTGTATGATTCTATAGTTCTATGGTTCCATGAATCCAGTCTCTTCTGTGAGTGTCCATCAAGCTGTCCCTTCAAAGAACTGAATGCCTGCAAAGACATCAAGTTTTTCCAACACTGTCAATGTTAGTGATGGCAGCGTTGAAGGGAAGGGAGGCTCTTGACCTGGGTTCATAAGGGTCAAGTTTCCAAGGAGCTTCCATGTTCAATTAGAGCAGCTGTTTGCCTGTGACTTGATGGAGAAAGGCAGAAAGGAGAGGAATCCACTACATCCAGCTAAGGGATACAGCAATCAGTCTGGTCACATATAGCACTCTAAAACACTTGTAAAAATTCCAATCAGGGCCACTTGGGTGCCTGCTTTCATCTGTAGGTTGTGGCTGTATAGTCACGTAGGACAGTAGCTGGAAAGGAAAACCTTGGCATCTTGGAGTCCCTTGAAACATAAGTTTGTGGGGAGCTGCAGGGAAAGATGCAACACATGACTGAAAATGAGTGCAGCAACAAACTGTTTCAAGCTTTTTGAGCAAAAAGCCCAAATAACAGGCAATAACAAAGAATAGAACATTTGCTTTTAGAAGAAGAAAAGACATCCTAACTAAATTGTTCAGCTAGGCAAATTGACATCAGGGAGGAAAGACTGTGTTCCTAAACGCAGCTTCATTGCAAAAGCATTTGTGTGTTGTAGAAAAAATAATGCCACGTTAATAAGG
The DNA here is from genome assembly GCF_009829145.1 of Chiroxiphia lanceolata. Classification (NCBI taxonomy): domain Eukaryota; kingdom Metazoa; phylum Chordata; class Aves; order Passeriformes; family Pipridae; genus Chiroxiphia; species Chiroxiphia lanceolata. The sequence continues at coordinate 64,922,829 of NC_045640.1, forward strand.
TCCACACAACGTGAAATCCATGGGGCATCAGTGGTTGCAAACCTGGTCCTGTCAAAGGCATTTGCAAAAGTCTTGGATTGTTTAGATGTCTAGATGTCACTGCTGGCTGCTCACAGGCTTTATAGCCGTGTTAGGGATAAGCTGGTGACAGAGCAGGCTTCCCTCCCACACTGTTTAGTCCCATGTGTGTGCATCTCTGTCTGCCTAAGTTAGGACAATGTGAGGCCCATCCAACAGAAGTTGAAAGAAAGCTGGAATGACTTCTTCCAGTACGTGCTTGTGCCACCTTCCTTTGTTTTTCCATTCCAGTGGGCACCTTGTTCTTTTAAGGCAGTTGATTTAGCAGCCAAAGTTATGGTTTTCATGATTCTGAGGAGGGAACAAATATGAAAATGTTTATTTGCTTTCAGATCCATACTCTCCTCTTAGTGTGTGTGTCTGTCCCTTAGGCTTTCCAGCTGCAGGCTGAGGGGGGTGTGTGACAGGATTCCCATCTGTAGTGGCCTGTGTCTTTCTGTGGCTTGCACCATTGTTATCTGATGGTCCCTTCCCTGCTGAGTATCTGGTTTTTTCTCTTCTAGAGAGGCTGACTCAAACTGGAGTCTCTCATAATGGAACCCCCAGAGAAGGGGAAGAGCGACGAGAGGTAGGAATTCATTGGGTATAATCTTGACCTCCCAGGTGCTGTGACAAGTGTCAAGATGGTTTCAAAAAAATACCCCCCCCTCAAGGCAAGAATCATAATCCCTGAGGGGGAGAAGTAAGTCAGGATTGTCATGTCCCTGAGAGTGGCTTCAGAGCATGCTTCATAGCTTCTGTGACAGACCCAGGCCTGGGTGACGTCCTGCTCTTCCAACCCGCTTAGGTACAGAGAGGCCAAATGTGCCTCTGTCCCTAAATGAGGGGAGGATTTTAAGTTCCCAAGTACCCAAAAGCAAGATTAAGACAGAAACCAGGTCAAATGTTAGAATGCAAAAGGATAACTCAACTGGATTAAGTCCAAGAGAGGCAGAGAGAGAAAGAAGAAAAAACAGAAAGAAGTGGGAAAAGCTAGGAATAATGACAAGAAGCACGGACATGTTCACCACAACCATGAACTCAGTGGTGGATCTCATCTTTGGTGATCTGTGGGGAGATCTCCATGGAGTTGTTCTCTGGTCTTTGGTCTCTGTGGTGTGAGCAGAGTTCTCGCAGTGAGTGTCGGCCCTGCAGCGCTCCCTGGGGATGTCTGTGTGTGTGTGTGTGTTTGTGTGTGTGTGTGTGTCTCTGTGTCTCTGTGTCTGTGTCTCTGCAGCGTTCTGAGTTACAGCATAGCTCAGGTTTTCAAAAGCTGGGAAGAACAGATTGACGAACACCCTCCCTGGCCAGGGGAATGATGGGCAGAAATGATGTCTCCACAGGGGTGTGGAAGCTTATATTAAAAAAGGTACAGACTTCTCCTTAAAAAGTGGGTGTTTCAGTAGACAGCAGACCCTTCTGGTCTGAATTAGGAATGTCATCTAGTGCAATACAACTTATTTCTTTTAAAAAACAGCCCCTCAGCATGAGAGGAGACAGCTCTGCCTCTTCTTCAGGGATGTTTAAACTTGCAGGAGGTGATGATTGGTGTGGTATTTGAGAGAATGTCAGTGCTGGGGAAGACAAGGCTCTTCCCTTGCAAACTGGGGCACTTGAGAAGAAGATTCTAGGAATTGTATGTAGACAGTAGACTGAAGACACAGGAGAGAGATACCTGCATCCACTATGCCTGCATGCTTTTCCTTCCCCAATGTCCATAAATATTAGAGCCGGAGATTCCCTTCTTTTGCTGTAGTATTTCACTGATGAGGTGTAGTTTAGAGGATCTGGTTTTCCATGAAGTCACTGTGCAGGGCATGTGACACAGCTTTCCTGGTGTTTTGCTGTGGGGCTGGTGGGATTGAGTGCAGACAGATGTGGCTGAGGAGGAACAGGGCATCTGACCTGCTGTTTTCTGAATTTCTGAGACTTTCTTTTTAACTCAGTTTATGGGATTGTTTTAAATGCAGCTCCATGGTGTTCCAGGTCAGCGCCTTTCCAAATATCCATTTAAAGTAGAGAGTTTTCAAGCCTGGTTATAAAGTAGGCAAAGTTCAGTCTTTGAAAGTGGTAACACCTTCAAAATAGTGGATTCCCTTTTCCTCTCAGGTGGAGAGTTGGGGCAGAAGTCTGAAGGAGAACAAGAATGGTAGTTGCTCAGATCATTCATTGCAAGGGGATCTGCCAGCTCATGTGCTTATGACCCCTGTTGACTGCTTCTCAGTTTGTTTCACAATTACATGTGTGGACAGTTTTTCTCTTCCCACCCTTGTTGATGAACGGTAGTAGAAGTAGAAATCCCTTTTAAGAAAGATGCATGCTGTCCCTTGTGTGTCTCATTCCTATGTGGGACAACAATTGCTTGCCCCAACTGATTTGTCAGCTGTAACTATTCTGTGGATTTCCCAATTACTGTCATGCTGGACATGTGGCATTGTCTGACAACCATGGGTTCTACACAGAGTATAAAGGGGTGGATAACACTGGTGTAAGATGTTCATCATCCTTTCTCTTTCTCTTTCTCTTTCTCTTTCTCTTTCTCTTTCTCTTTCTCTTTCTCTTTCTCTTTCTCTTTCTCTTTCTCTTTCTCTTTCTCTTTCTCTTTCTCTTTCTCTTTCTCTTTCTCTTTCTCTTTCTCTCTCTCTCTCTCTCTCTCTTTCTCTTTCTCTTTCTCTCTCTCTCTCTCTCTCTCTTTCTCTTTCTCTTTCTCTTTCTCTTTCTCTTTCTCTTTCTCTTTCTCTTTCTCTTTCTCTTTGTGAAAGCTTGTCCAAGAAGAACAGAGACTTGCTTCGTCTGGAGGCGCAAGAGAAGAGGAGACGGGAGGCTCCAGGGGAGAAAGACCAGTTCCCTGGGAAGACTCCCATCTTTGCAAAACCCCACAAGGTAATGGCAGTGGGGTGTGGAGAGGAAGGAGAGGAAGGAGATCTGTGCCTTCTGCATGGGGTGTAGCAGACTTGAGCATGGTACAGGCAAACACAGCATCTTCCCATCTGCTGAACTTAAATTCCTCAGAGGATGTGGTTAAAGCTCTGCTGGCTGTGCAAGAGCACGATGGACTTGGGGTTGGTCTCCTGTAGCAGGAGGGAGAGCAAGAGCACCTGCTCCTGAAGACTGCAGGTGCACCTGCAAGCTTGGCTTGGAATGACTGGCAGTGGCCAGAGCAGTCCTGTTTGCTTTGGAGAGACTGGCAGGATCAAGACCAGCTTGCCTAACTTCATTTGTGCTGACACATGGTGATTCAGTTAAGATCCTGAGGAATGTCTCTTGCTGAGCTGGATCTCTTGGGGTGCTACTGAACTTTCCAGCTGTCTGTTCTTGTGTTGCAGACTGATAACAAAGATGCGCTGTCAAAGCGCATTAGGAAGGTCATGGGCAATTTTAATGATTTCAAGGCATACATGAGACAGAATTTTCGGAAGGTCATATGGATTCCAAAAAAGTTCAAGTCCAGGTCATGGAGCAGGACCAACTGTCGTGAACCGAGCTCCAGTCAAACCAAGACATTTCAGAGCTCAGTGATGGAACAGCCACTTAAAAATTCTAAGACATCAGAATCACCTGAGCTTGAACCGTTCCTGGAGAAAAGCAACTCTACGGATGTGTCGTCCGTTGAGGACATTTTGAGGGTAAGTGCTCTTAAAGAACAGAGCTCTGTGTTTTCTTCTACGCTGCCAGCGTGTTTTGCCAGTTGACGGGCAACAGAGAGGACATAAAACCAATAGATAAAATACCCTCATCCAGACGGCTTCATTTGCTGGGGAGCCCCGGTCACAGCGAAGGGTGGGAGAACCACTCCTGGTAACTGGGCAGTCCTACGCAGTGTGTGCCCTCGTTGATGAGGTCTCCATCTTTTCTGTGAGGGTCTCCAGCTTTTTTAGGGCCAAATTGGCATGTGAGAATGACTTGCATATTTTGTCATGCAGAAGCATGTGTTGATAGTCTTCTCAGCCACCTGGGGCCAGGGTTTGGCCAGAACCCAGGCTTCGACTGGGCGAGGTCCTCACAAGGTGGCTAAAATATCCTGCAGACAATCACAAGAGTATACCACAGTTTCTCAAGCATCTGCTTTGACAAGATGTAGCAAAAGATTCTTTAAGTATATGGTTTGCCATAGGAATGCTTAGCATAAGCAGCCTAACTGATCTATGTATAATATATATATCTATATAGTCATTTTCCTGTATCAAGTAGGGACAGTACAGGATTCATCTGTAAGTCAATTCTAGCCTGTTTCACGCACTAGCACTTCACAGCACCAGCAGCGTGGCCCTGAGCAGAACCATGCACCTGAGTCCTTCCACCCGCCTGTGCATGGCACTGCTGCTGCTCCTTCCCTGGAATTCCAGTCCACTCGTGCAAAGCCAAGCGAGATCTGATGCAAAACTGTAACCTGGCATCCGAGCTGGTTCTGTGAGCAGCACACAGGCTCCCAGTGCCTGGGTCTGAGTCCCTGTCACCCCTTCCCTGTGCACGGTGTGACAATGCCATGTGCTGGCTGGGGTTGCAGCTCGAGGACTCCACCTGGAAGTCTGGCATCCCTTTGTGTTTCACCAGACAGCCTGTGTTCTTGCCTGTTAGGAATGCATATCACTAGTTTTGTAGGCACCCCGGGGAAATGTGAAACTTCCTCTGTGTCTCTCAGCAATATCCTGAGAGCTGCTTCTCTCAACTGTTTTCCAGGAAATGACCTTCTCATTTTCACGTCCAGTGTCACCTCTGCACACACCTCCAAAAGCAGAGCCTTCTGAATTGCGTTGCTCAAAAAAGGTAAACCAGCCCCTTTGTGCCACCAGGGCTGTTGGTAAATTCCAAGAGAGCTTTCTGCCTCTTCCATGTGCTTTCACCTGCTTTTGAGCCCAATGGATCTCGAGTTGGGAAACTCTTTGAAATGCAGAGGCAGCCTGGGCCTTGGCAGGCAAAGCTCAGATGCTTCAATAGCAATTCAAGGAAAGCAACTGCCCTTCTCAAGGGGCTTTTAGTCCTTACCAGCATTTTGTTATTCATAGTCTTACATGCCATGCCTAGAGCAGTTGGTAAGCAAATGTTTGCTGAGTGCCTGCTGGTCTAATGTCAGGAAAAAACCCCAACAAACTCATGCTGCTTCCCCCTTTCTTGTCTCAGCAAACCAACTCCACGGATGTGCCGTCCATTGAGGACATTTTGAGGGTAGGTGCTCTCAAAGAACAGAGCTCTGTGTTTCCTTCTATTTTGCGTGCACCTTTCTCTCAGGGTGTGAGTGTAACACAGTGTAGTGCGGCTCAAGAGGCACACTGACAAGGCATGTGAGACTGACAGAGCTGCTCCTTCCTCAAGTCAGGGGTTGCCTTTCCTGACCTTCCTTCCTCCCAAGGCACTGCACACACTGCCTCGTGTCCATGCTGCCAGCTCCGTGTGCTGGCTGGGGTTGCAGCCCGAGGACTCCAGCTGGAAGTCTGGCATCCCTTTGTGTTTCACCAGACAGCCTGTGTTCTTGCCTGTTAGGAATGCATATCACTAGTTTTGGAGGCACCCCGGGGAAACATGAAACTTCCTCTCTGTGTCTCTCAGCAAATATCCTGAGAGCTGCTTCTCTCAATTGTTTTCCAGGAAATGACCTTCGCATTTTCACGTCCAGTGTCACCTCTGCACACACCTCCAAAAGCAGAGTCTTCTGAATTGCCCTGCTCAACAAAGGTAAACCAGCCCCTTTTTAACAGAGCTGTTGGAAAATTCCAAGAGAGCTTTCTGCCCCTTGCATGTGCTTTCCACCTCCTTTTGAGCCCAGTGGATCTCCAGTTGTTAAACAGCTGCTTCCAGTGCACTGTTCTGCTGAGAATTCGAAGCGATTGTGCTGCTGAGTGTTTTGGAGTGGGCTGAGGTGGTGGCAAAATGATCTTTCCTCTTTTCAGTTGTTTTTAGCAAGCTCTGTCATTTTAGATTTACTTGTAAGACTTTTGAGCCAGAGGAGGTAGATGTTGATGTACAAAAGCCATTTTAACTTTATTGTCAACAAAAGATGTTTGCTGATTCTGTTAAGCTGCTTGGCACTTCTTGTAAAGTTTTTAAATACTTCTTCAAAGATGTACCTACCCCTAATGTACCAGCAATACATTTTTGGTGGCAGTAGCACATATCATTTCTGTGCATGCTAAGGTATGTCAGGCCAGCTTGGACTCTGGGACACTTCCCAGTCAGACAAGCTAGTCAAAGTGTTTAGTCCAGTAGGTAACACCTGAGAAACCAATCATTGGTAAAGTGCTATTGAGAGAGAGCTGATTTATTTCATTCTCAACATGCACTTTGTCTTCCTTTCTAGGACACAGATGGCTCTGCAGCTCAGAATCAGGGTAAGCAGAAATCCAAAGCAAACACAGAGTTATGTATTGACAGGTTATGTTGTGTGTGGTGTGTCAAATGTTGTGGAGAACATCAGATGTTTACATGGATTAGGAAGGGTGATTTCCCCTGCTTCGTTGAACAGGGATGAATTTAGAAATGGCCTTAGACCTAGAAATGAAGGTAGCAGTTCAGCAGGGCACAAGCAGTATTTCATTAGGAAACCCCCTTAGGAAACCCCATTGGGAAAGCCCATGGAGTGATGAATAATCTCAGTGGCAAAGACGTCCTGGAAGAAAGTGACTTTCCAGTCTGGTACTCAGAGACCTTAGGATGAAACAGGCTACAGGTGAGGCAAATTAATCCAACCTATTCCTGTTTGATGTGCAGAGCAGTCTGGCACAGCCTCAGGAACATTGCCGAGCTCTCAGCCAAGAACATCGTAAGTAACCAGACTCTGTTCCCAGCTCTACTGGGCACTTACTTAACAGAACCTGGAAGGCACAAAAACTGGTGCTCCTTGAGGATTCTGAAGCTTCAGGTTTATCAGTCAGATTTTTTCTTAGAAATCTCGAGTGCAGAGAATTTTCACCCACAGAAATGTATTATTTCCGGATGGACTCACAGAAAGGTTTAGGATGGAAAAGACCTTTAAGATCCTCAAGTCCAACCATTAATCCAGCAATGCCAAGTCCAGTAAACCATGGAATGGTTATATTGTCTGTGTTGAAAGGAAACCAAAACTGAAGAAAACCCCCCAGGGATTAATGTCGTACCGTTGGGGAGCAGTGCAGGCTGAGAGCATGGGAGTCTCTTTCCTGTGCAAGGATCAGACTCCTTCCCCCCTGCAGGCTGGGTCACCTTTTGTGAGCAGCATTCCCTCACTGAGCTTGGTCTTTGCTGCCTCTAGATGGCAGCCCTTGCTCCTGACCTCCATTGCCCAATATCCCCAGGTCAGCTGGAAAGCCCAATGAAATGCCTGCTTGTGTGTTACCATTTTACCACCCATTCAGGCAGTGACAGGTTTTGCAGCCTGAACGTTTCAAATGTTCAGGAGGGATGGGGGACGTTGGTTTGTTTTGGCAAGCCCAACCCAACTCTTGTTCAGAGTTTGGTGCTTGAGAATGTGTCTGCCTTGGCTGATATTTATGTTCTGGTTGTCTTTCAGCGTGCTCCTGGATGACCTGCAGCTCAGTGACAGTGAGGAGAGTGATGACAACCAAGTCAGTTTGGGATGTTGGACACAGCAGGCACACAGATGTGCCTTGGAATCATCCTCCCTTGTTGCATTGTTCTGAGTTCCTTGAGCTAACCTTTCCTTCCCCTCTTCTCTTTCTTTTTGTGACCAAAACAGGTTGTTGAAAAGTCTCCTTCTGCACTTGTTTCTCCAAGAGACAGGTTTTTTGCCAAACTTCTAGCTAGACCAGATAAGGAGAAAAACAAACCTCCTTTTTATATGAGGAGGAAATGGGAAAGGGTTCCTGGTTTCTGTCATGTATTGTTAGTCAGAAGCAATATTCAAGACAGACTAAAGTGCCCTGGGCCAGCATTAGAGGAAGAAAGGTGGGGAAGCCCAGAATTTTTCCTCTAAGAGAGCGCTGACCCACAGTTTTGTCTTGACCAAGGAACACAGATGGAGAAGGGAAAACTTAAGGGGGAGTATTACGAAATGAAGAAACCATCCTGAAATCTGGTAGCCTTTATTGGAAATTTTGCTTTTGAGGACTGAGGCTTTCAGAAAAGCCCTGGCCACTTTTGGTGGGTTTTGAGAGTTTAGTTACCCAAATGCAGCTTCAGAATGTAGCAGTGATGTCCTGCTTACATATTAGTCTGACTGGGTTGAAGGATTTATTATTTCCAGAGTTTTTTTCATTCCAGTGCTTTGTGTTTTGAGAATGGCAATGTATTTTGTCTGGCCTTCTTCCCTCTCCTCTCATTGCCAAAACTGAGGGTTTCAGTTTTATTTCTGAATACTGCCATGTCAATATAATAAGTAAGTAACACTCTCCCATGCTCCTTTCTAGTTTTAGCACACGGTGGCCGCGCATTCCCCTACAGTCCCAGCCCAGGAGTGTGGCATCATCTCCGTCCAGCAGCTCAGAGTCAGGGAGCAGCAGTGACTCAGAGAGCTCCTCAGGCTTGGAGACCCACCGGACTGTGGGAATCAAAAGGCCTGGCAAGCCCCTGGTGCATGAGGGGTCCAAGAGGCACCGGAAGGAGGACAGCGACCCTGATCCACTGGAGATCAGGGCCCAGTCTTCCAGGGACTGATGCTGCAGTCTGTGAGCTGGGACTCACTGCTCAGCGTGTTCTTGGAAACCTTGGAACGCTGAATAAAAATGATGTAACTGAGCTATGGTGAAGCAAGGTGCTATTTGGTGTCCTCTGGTCATCCTAACTTCAGAGGATCACTAATCTGATATGCCACTGTATTATTAAATGGGATGGTCTTTGCCATTTAAAAGCAGAGCACTTTAAGTCTCTCTCCACTGAATCCTCTCAACTTTGTAAGTGCTGTCTAGTTGAGCTGGCAAGTCTGAAAGGAACAGTCTAATTCAGTCAAAGCACATAGAGAAGATGTCAGGGGAGTATCTCTGACCACAGAAGGTACCATGTACCATAAGGAGGAGAGAGACAGTGCTGCAGTTTATTTGCCTTGTTGGGTGATTTGTCCCAGGGATTTTAGTCGCTGTAATTACCCCTTCACTCAGCGAAAAGGGGCTGTGTTAGAAGGATACCTTTTTTGCAGTGTCCTGATAGTCTGGGTGCAAGTGTTGGCTCCAAGGACAAGTCCTGAGACTTGCTCCTACTTGAAAAGCAACTTGTGTGTTGTTGGCTGATAAAGGTGTGATATCTAATCTGCAATGAACTGAACACAGTTTCATTTTGCTTTGGTTGAATCCTCTGTATTAACAAGTTGTCTCACACTTCCAGGGGAATTTAAAGAGAATTCGTAGAGGATGTAACTGAGTCTTAAAAAAATCCCTACAATGTATATACACCATATTCACAACTTTGCTTCCCATCTCCAGAGCATCAAAACCATCATTTGAAACCCAGAAGACATGCTGCCCCCACCACAGCCAGCCATGACTCCTGCATATCCTGCACCAAAGCCAACAGACACGACCCAAAGGATACAGAGCTGAGACACAGCTCTCACAGCTCTCACAGCTGAGAGCTGGAAAAGACACAGAGCCGAGGCTGACAAACTGCCTGCCATGGATAACCCCAAGGATCCTTTGCTCACCAAGCACTGGAAAGTGAAGGGAAATTACACGGAGCTGTCAAAGAGCATCAGAGTAGGCATCCAGGATAACTGGTGGGATGTTTCCAGCAACCCATGGGTGCTGTGTGATTTTCTTTAGAAACATACTCTAAGATTAGTCAGGGTTTCAGTACTTGTAGGAAACTGTAACGACAATATTAGTGTGAAAATAAGGGTGTTGGTAAAAAGAAAGGATGGGTTGCTTAAAAATAAGAAACGTGCAGTTTTGTCTGCAGCCCAGCTTTAAGGATTTATAGTTTCTTTACAAAATTGTTCATGACCCTTGCAGCTGGATCTTTGCATTTCTGGGTTCTAAAATCAATTCCATGGCTGTTTACCAGTGGCTTGGTGTGTGTTCTGTGTTGTCCCAGGCACAGTCTATTGACCAGGCACTCCCACTCTCACCTTCTTCCCCAGCAATGTTGTTGTTATGTGTGTGTTAAGCCAGACTTTGCACACTGTGTTAGGTGGCTTCTCATTGCTTGCTTTTCCTTGACACTGTAGTCAGTAATGGAGAGTAACTGGTGTGTGCTTAAGAGGGAATTAAGTGCGAATGGATATCACCCATTCCTGCCTTGGCTAGTGGCCATGAAAAATGTGCTGCTTGCAGCCTTCCTGCTCTTTTAGCCACTGTGCAAGGAAACCTGCTACTGAATTTCTCCATGCTTGGGAAAAGTTTAATGGTACTGAGCATTATGAGTAGTCAGGTGAGAAGCCAAGTCTCCATTTCCATTCTTGATGGGTTTGCTGAGGAATAAGGTGAGAGGGGGAAAGCCTAGAGAATAGACTATGCCTGGGACAAATACACAGTTTCTGTTGAAATTTAAGAAAGCCAGGCTTTGGAACTGGTTTAGGCCTCTCTCTCTAACCAGCTTTATCTCTGTGGTTTTTCTGGGATCTGCAGGGCATGTCACAAAGCCTTTCGCAGTGCCTTCTTTGCCAATGTCACCTTCAAGCCAAGGAGGTCTCTACTGAAGTTTGAAAAGTAAGTATCTGTTTTACACCCCTTGTCTGTAGTTCCTGAAGACACCAGGCAAGGATGGCCCTGCAGCCACTCTGGCTCCTGCTTCTTCAGGAGCACTTCTTTTGGAAGGACAGAGGGATGTGTGAGACCTGCCCTGTCGGAGCAGCACTTGCTAAAGGAACTTGGCTCCTGAGCAGCACTTGAATTATTTTTGAGTCTTTGCTGGGCACGTGACCAGTATTTGCCAGTAGCAACTCCTAGAATTGCTGCTCCTCTTGTTATTGTACAGTTTTGTCATTCAAACTGTTGTGTTCTCCTGTGGTGCAAGCAGTGGTGCATCTGTAAAAGCTGCGGAGGGGGTGCAGTTCAGCCTGTAACCTGCCATCCCACGTGGCCTTTGCAGTGCCATTTTCCATAAAACACAAGGCTTGGTGAGCTACTGAGGATGAAGGGATGCAGTACCGTGATGTGTTAGCAAAGTGGCAAAAGAAAATAAGCACGATGTGCGGTAGGAAGGCTGTAAAAAGGCTCACGCTGATGAGGCAGTTGCTGAAATTCTAAAGGCTTTGCAAGTGCCCTTTGAATCAAATAACTGTATTTGCTGAATGTCCTCTGTCAGCTGTGCCTGTGGTATGAAAGCAACCAAAGGTTTTCTCTCTCCCTCTTTTTTTCCAGAGATCTTTGCTAAAGTCATCAGAGAGACCTGTGCTTTGGTATTGACCAGGAGCCTGACAGACCTGTCACACTCCACCAGGCAGGCAGTACAATGACTGAGACTGGAAGAAAACATGCCGGAATTGTTTCTCCAGGATGTCAATACCTTCCAGTTTTCTGTCATTTTGAAGCCTTAGGAACTTAGGAACTTAGTTTAGTTGTTTTTTTGAATTGTTCAATAAAACACCTGCAAGGAAAATAGAAAGAGCTTAGTTATTTTTTTTGAATTTTTGAAAAAAATCACCTGCAAACAAAAGTGTTTCAAATAAAGCTGAAGTTTTCTGGTTCCCTTAGGAAATATTTGCACTGTGTTTGTTTGGGTAGTGCTTTCCTGCCTTGAAAAAAAAGAGATGGAGAATGGCACCTGCCTTTAAAATGACAAAGTGCAGTGAATTGTCTGCGTGGGCCAATGTATTGATGATCTATGCACATTTCTATTATGAGTAACCAACAGGACAATAATCACAAATATTGTTGACAAGGAGATCTGCCTCCAGAGGTTATTAGGTGACATCCCACAGTCTGCAGTAGTTGTGTGTCCAGAAAACACCAGAGGAATGTTACTGAGGGTCTTGCTCAGTTTCAGCCTTGGAAGCCTCAAGCTGGGGTGGCAAATGACAAGGGGTGTTTGGAAACAGCTCTGTCTGTCTCCTGTGGTGGAGGGATGTCACTCATGGGCTCCTTCTCAGCCACACTTCAGGATGGGCCCAGATACTTAGAAACCTGTCAAAGGAACACAGAAGGCAATAATTAGCTGTTTGCAAGCATTTTTCCCTTGTCATAGTAACTGTGAAGGCAGCATCCCCAGCATTTGTGTGTTCAGTAAGATGACATCCGTGTCTACCCAAGGATTTCCTGTGGTGTGACAGCAGCATCTGCCGTCCTCATATCTAAAAGTGTGCCTTAGTCCTCTGGTCCTCTCCATCCCTCGCCCTGTCTCTGACGGACCAGTGGGAGTGGTTGAAGAGAAGGATGGTATCCCAAAACAATTGTGTTTACAAGAAAGAATTCTCTCCTGTTTCCACATAATTTCATGATGTAGGAACAGGACTGCACATGTGCAGCAGTCTCCCCTTTGCAAACTACCTGTTCATGGGTTTGAGGCTCTTGAAAACGGACAGTAAATAAACACCAGCAAAATGTCTGCATTTCCGAAAGTAGTTTCTGTAGAAGTGGCCCTGCCAGGTGGAAGGCTGGATCCAAGTTCATGAAGGCAAGCCATTGATCTGGCTGGAAAGAACACGGTATTTTTCATGAAAGGTTTTCAGGTTTCACCTCTCCCCATCCCTGCCCCTTACTGCACTGTGCCATAGGGGACATCACAAGGATGCACGGAAATGCCCTGGATTTATGAAAACCACAGAAAACTGGCATGTTCTGTATGCTCCTACCACCCATCAGCTGTACCATCCCATACGCTTCCCGATCCCAAGGCCGCAGCACACCCGGTGTGCCAGGCGGGATTTGGTTTCCCACAGGCGCCCTCAGCTCCAGGGCCGTCACAGTGCCAATGCCATGGCTGCGGCCCCATCCCCTTTCCCAGCAGCCCTCCAGGCTCCATGGTGACCACGGTCCTTCCCCACAGCCAGACCCTGGCATTGTTCAGGTGTCCCCTTGCCATCTTTGCTGCATCATCAGATGCAGACACTTTTTGCCCTCTGCTTCCCTTCCAGAGCCTGTCAATTAAATAACCCTTAGTAACAGCAGAATTAAAGTTTCAGGTGCCTAACCTGAAAGTGTTCCCCCTTGTCCTTTGGCATCATTGTCTCGCACTCCCGGAGGAACCTGTGCCTTCACTGGCGAGTCACAAGCAAGGTGCAGATGAAAACACGGCTGGTTTGGGGCCCCCTCTGCCTGTGCAGCATTTCTGGTGCCGAGGGTATGGGCTGCTACAGGGTGAGACCAGTTTCTTGATGTCTTAAGAGGAACTGCTGCCTCCCTGCATGGTTATATCTGCAGAGCACAGCTGATGTAAACCAATCTACTGGCAATTCTGAAGTTTGAAGTTCTCTTAGAAACCTGAGAAATCTTGTCATTTATTTCTCCTCCCCTGACCCAGCCGTATCTTTCCTTCCTTTTGCCTCAGAAGCACATGAACAGGGAGTCACTAGGGGGGTTCCACAGGGCTCCATCTTTGGCCCAGTGCTCTTCCACAACTTCTTAAATGACTTGGACTCAGGGCTGGAAGGGATCCTAAGCAAGTGTGCAGACAACACAAAACTGGGAGGGGCTGTCAACTCCCTGGAAGGCAGGGAGGTCCTGCAGAGAGACCTGGACAAATGAGAGGGTTGGGCAGTCACCAACCCCATACTGAGCAAGGTTGCAGTGGACACAAAAATGGGAGGAGCTGTTGACTCCCGGGAGGCAAACCATGGTGTACTGTGTGGTTGAAAGCTGTCCTAAGAGGAATTTGATAGGGGGTTCCCTCTTTTCTCAGAAACTGTTGTGCAATCAAATGTACAAGAAGATGGTGCAGCTGACAGGTAGAGCAAGTGAGCTGCAGGAATCAGACCTCATGAAAAAATCATCTGGTAATTGTTTTTCACCAGAGAGGTGAGCAAATCATCTCCTTGATTTGTGCAGCAAATTAGGAATTCTTGGAATTGATGATTTGTACCTTATCAGTGATGTGCTGATTTTGATTCTTTTTAGATTAATTGTGTTTATTTGACTGAGATGATTTAATGCTTCATTCACCATCTGACGACATTACTTGGTGTGCAGAAGCCTTTTCCCACATTAAGTCTCTGAAGAATTCAGCACTATTGAGGTCTGTGCTGTGCCCACGCCTTGGGGACATGCTGTGTCCTGAGGTTGGGAAGTGCCGAGTTGCCCTGTTCCAGTGGGGTGTGTGGGTGGGGCCCCAGCAGAGTTCTATGATTGTGACATCCAGGTGACAACCGGGCACCTGCCAAGGACAGAGCCCGTCCCTCGGCAGCACTGCGAGTTGTGCGGCCGCACGGATCGCAGCACAGCTCTCGCTCCGAGAGGTGTTGGTTGTGTGGAAAGCGAGTGTTTGTCTGGACCCTCACTCTGTGAGGTGTTCAGTGTTTGGAAAACCTCTGTTCTTCTGGACCCTCACTCTGTGAGGTGTTCATTGTCCAGAAATACCATACTTACCTGGACCATCACTGCGTGAGGCCTTCCTTGTTCGGAAAGCCTGTGTTTATCTAGAACCTCACTCTGTGAGGTGTTCAGTGTTTGGGAAGCCTCTGTCTATCTGAACCACCACTCCGTGAGGCATTCCTTGTCTGGAAAGCCTGTTTGCACAAGGTAATAACTCCCTGCTTGTCTGGAAGGGAGGGAAAAAGGGCAGGTACTTTTGTCACAGCTGCCTTCCATCACTATAGATCAACAGGAACAGCTTGAAATCCAGATTCTTACTACTGCCTCTGCAAGCTGAGAATAATTGTCATGGAAAGAAGTCATCTCCCCAGGAAAACTAATTATCAATATTAATGTTATCCAGCCTGCAGTGGAACAAATTAATTTCAAGTGGAGGGGAAGGTTCCAGGAGGGCTTGCTGCTGCTTCAGCTTTAAACCTAAGGGTCTCTGAGGAGTAGGATAGCCATGGAATCCCTCATAAAGGAGGATGATTTTGGCAGTGCAAAGCCCCTTTGGTTGGGGCCCGGGTGCTGCCAAAAGGTCCCAGTGCTGAGAAAGAGATGGTTGAGGGGAGACCCATCAGATCTGTAGCAAAAGCAGCTCTGGGCACGGGGATTGTTTGGAATTACAGTTGAGCTGTCGCAGACGGTAACTGCAGAGGAAGATGGTAAAGCCTGTGTGGAAAATCCCCAATTGCAGAAGTGAATCCAAAGCTCTTGATTTGTTATTATTTCAGTGTTAGTAATCAAGGCCATTATAATGAGAAATATGTACGTTATATGTATTTAATGACAGTGGCCATTAGAATTTTTTAATATTTCAAGGCCAGGCTGGATGGGGCTTTGAGCAACCTGGCCTAGGAAAAGGTGTCCCTGCCCATGGCAAGGGGGTTGGAACTTTAAGGCCCCTTCCAGCCAAAACCATTCTATGATTCTATGGTTCTGTGCTTCTATGGTTCTGTGAATCCTCTGTCTTCTGTGAGTGTCCATCAAGCTGTCCCTTCAAAGAACTGAATGCTTGCACAGACATCAAGTTTTTCCCACACTGTCAATGTTAGACAAGGCAGCGCTGAAGAGAAGGAAAGGGAAGGTCTTGACTGGGGTACACAAGGTTCAAGTTCCCCCCGTCAATACTCGGGCTTCTTGTCTTGTAGCTGTCAGGTTTGCAGGACTGGGGACTGTAGCTGTTCATGGGGCTGTGTTGGTGTTTAACTGCTGGTAATCCAGAGTTAATACTGGTGGCTTTCCAAGTTAGTATCAATTATAAAAGTTGCGCTTTGTGCCACAGCAGGAGTTTTTGGATCAGGGTGTGTAGGTGCTGTGTGAAGTAACTGCATTAGAGCCTCTTAATTTCTTTTGGGCTTGGGGTCGAGTTTTGCACCAAAAGAGCACCTGTCACAATGGGGCAGATGCCAGGCTCGACCTTTCAGAACATCAAAGCCCAAAAGTTTTTCATTGTGCTCTGTAATTGCAAAGTGAGTGGCCGACATCAGCCTCTTGCTTTGGGGCCATAAATGAATCTGAGCAGCTTGGCAGGTCCTGCAGCTTGTTGTCCTGCAGTGACTGTAAGACTTTGCCGTGCCAGTTGTAATCTCGGCTTCTGGGCATTTTGCTGCCTCAATAGTGCCGAATCCTGATGTTGGGAAGTGCCGAGTTGTCCCGTTCCAGCGGGGTGTGTGGGCGGGGCCCCGGCAGAGTTCTGTGATTGTGACATCCAGGTGACAACCAGGCACCTACCAAGGACAGAGCCCGTCCCTCGGACTGCGAGGTGTGCGGCCGCACGGATCACAGCACAGCTCTCACTCCGAGAGGTGTTGGTTGTGTGGAAAGCGAGTGTTTGTCTGGACCCTCACTCTGTGAGGTGTTCAGTGTTCGGAAAGCCTCTGTTTGTCTGGACCACCACTCTGTGAGGCATTCCAGAAAGCCTGTGTGTATCTGGACTATCACTCTGTGAGACATTCCTTGCCTGGAAAGCCTGTTTGTGCAAGGTAATTCACTGCTTGTCTGGAAGGGGGGAAAAAAGGACAGGCACTTGTGACTCTGCTGCCTTCCATCAGTTTGAAATCTAGAATCTTACTACTGCCGCTGCAAGCTTAGAACAATTGTCACTGAAAGAAGTCATCTCCCCAGGGAAATGAAATATTAATATTAATATTATCCAACCTGCAGTGGGACAAATTAATTTCAAGTGGAGGGGAAGGTTCCAGGAGTGCTTGCTGCTGCTTCAGCTTTAAACCTAAGGGTCTCTGAGGAGTAGGATAGCCATGGAATCCCTCATAAAGGAGGATGATTTTGGCAGTGCAAAGCCCCTTCGGTTCTGGCCTGGATGCTGCCAAAAGGTCCCAGTGCTGAGAAAGAGATGGTTGAGGGGAGACCCATCAGATCTGTGTCAAAAGCAACTCCGGGCACAGGGATTGTTTGGAATTACAGTTGAGCTGTCGCAGACGGTAACTGCAGAGGAAGATGGTAAAGCCTGTGTGGAAAATCCCCAATTGCAGAAGTGAATCCAAAGCTCTTGATTTGTTATTATTTCAGTGTTAGTAATCAAGGCCATTATAATGAGAAATATGTACGTTATATGTATTTAATGACAGTGGCCATTAGAATTTTTTAATATTTCAAGGCCAGGCTGGATGGGGCTTTGAGCAACCTGGTTTAGGAAAAGGTGTCCCTGCCCATGGCAAGGGGATTGGAACTAGATGATCTTTAGTCCCCTTCCAACCAAAACCATTCTATGATTCTATGGTTCTGTGATTCTGTGGTTCTATGATTCTATAGTTCTATGGTTCCATGAATCCAGTCTCTTCTGTGAGTGTCCATCAAGCTGTCCCTTCAAAGAACTGAATGCCTGCAAAGACATCAAGTTTTTCCTACCCTGTCAATGTTAGTGATGGCAGCGTTGAAGGGAAGGGAAGCTCTTGACTGGGTTCATAAGGGTCAAGTTTCCAAGGAGCTTCCATGTTCAGTTAGAGCAGCTGTTTGCCTGTGACTTGAGGGAGAAAGGCAGAAAGGAGAGGAATCCACTACATCCAGCTAAGGGATACAGCAATCAGTCTGGTCACATATAGCACTCTAAAACACTTGTAAAAATTCCAATCAGGGCCACTTGGGTGCCTGCTTTCATCTGTAGGTTGTGGCTGTATAGTCACGTAGGACAGTAGCTGGAAAGGAAAACCTTGGCATCTTGGAGTCCCTTGAAACATAAGTTTGTGGGGAGCTGCAAGGAAAGATGCAACACACATGACTGAAAATGAGTGCAGCAACAAACTGTTTCAAGCTTTTTGAACAAAAAACCCAAATAACAAGCAATAACAAATAATAGAACAGTGGTTTTTAGAAGAAGAAAAGACATCCTAACTAAATTGTCCAGCCAGGCAAGTGGACATCAGGGAGGAAAGACTGTTACTAAACACACCTTGGTTGCAAAAGCATTTGTGTGCTGTAGAAAAAATAATGCCAGGTTGATAAGGCCCACTCAACATGAAATCCATGGGGCATCAGAGTGGTTGAAAACCTGGTCCTGTCAAAGACATTTGCAAAAACATTTGCAAAGACATTTGCAAACATTTTCAATTGTTTATTGAAATCTAGATGTCACTGCTGGCTGCTCACAGGCTTTATAGCCATGTTAAGGATAAGCTGGTGACAGAGCAGGCTTCCCTCCCACACTGTTTAGTCCCATGTGTGTGCATCTCTGTCTGCCTAAGTTAGGACAATGTGAGGCCCATCCAACAGAAGTTGAAAGAAAGCTGGAATCACTTCTTCCAATACGTGCTTGTGCCACCTTCCTTTGTTTTTCCATTCCAGTGGGCACCTTGTTCTTTTAAGGCAGTTGATTTAGCAGCCAAAGTTATGGTTTTCATGATTCTGAGGAGGGAACAAATATGAAAATGTTTATTTGCTTTCAGATCCATACTCTCCTCTTAGTGTGTGTGTCTGTCCCTTAGGCTTTCCAGCTGCAGGCTGAGGGGGGTGTGTGACAGGATTCCCATCTGTAATGGCCTGTGTCTTTCTGTGGCTTGCACCATTGTTATCTGATGGTCCCTTCCCTGCTGAGTATCTGGTTTTTTGTCTTCTAGAGAGGCTGACTCAAATTGGAGTCTCTCATAATGGAACCCCCAGAGAAGGGGAAGAGCGACGAGAGGTAGGAATTCATTGGGTGTAATCTTGACCTCCCAGGTGCTGTGACAAGTGTCGAGATGGTTTCAAAAAAATACTCCCCTTCTCAACGCAATAAATATAATTCCTGAGGGGGAGAAGTAAGTCAGTATTGTCATGTCCCTGAGAGTGGCTTCAGAGCATGCTGGTGTTTTCATGGCTTCTGTGACAGACCCAGGTCTGGGTGATGTCCTGCTCTTCCAACCCGCTTAGGTACAGAGAGGCCAAGTGTGCCTCTGTCCCTAAATGAGGGGAGGATTTTACGTTCCCAAGTACCCAAAAGCGAGATTAAGACAGAAACCAGGTCAAATGTTGGAATGCAAAAGGATAACTCAACTGGATTAAGTCCAAGAGAGGCAGAGAGAGAAAGAAGGAAAAACAGAAGGAAGTGGGAAAATCTAGGAATGATGACAGGAAGCATAGAAAAGTTAGCTATCACCATGAACTCAGTGGTGGATCTCATATTTGGTGGTGTGGGGGGAGATCTCCGTGGAGTTGTTCTCTGGTCTTTGGTCTCTGTGGTGTGAGCGGAGTTCTCGCAGTGAGTGTCGGCCCTGCAGCGCTCCCTGAGGATGTCTGTGTGTGTGTGTGTGTTTGTGTGTGTGTGTCTCTGTGTTTGTGTGTGTGTGTGTGTGTTTGTGTCTGTGTGTCTCTGTGTTTGTGTGTGTGTGTGTGTGTTTGTGTCTGTGTGTCTCTGTGTTTGTGTGTGTGTGTGTCTGTATCTGTGTCTCTGTGTCTGTGTGTCTGTGCCCTCGGGCCGTGCCGGCCGTTCCTGTGGGGAAGGTTTCCCGCCTTGGCCCGCACGGCACAGCCCCGGTTCCCTGGTGTATGTGGGGCAATCCCGCCCACACGGGGCCTGAGCTGACTGTGGATCTCTGAGGCTTTCTGCCTGGCTTCCCAACAGTGAGCCTGGGGGAACTCTGCAGTGTTCTGAGTTACAGCATAGCCCAGGTTTTCAAAAGCTGGGAAGAGCAGATTGACAAACACCCTCCCTGGCCAGGGGAACGATGGGCAGAAATGGTGTCTCCATGGGTGTGTGGAGGCTTATATTAAAAAAGGTACAGGCTTCTCTTAAAAAAGTGGGTGTTTCAGTAGACAGCAGACCCTTCTGGTCTGAATTAGGAATGTCATCTAGTGTGATACAACTTATTTCTTTTAAAGAACAGCCCCTCAGCATGAGAGGAGGCAGCTCTGCCTCTTCTTCAGGGATGTTTAAACTTGCAGGAGGTGATGATTGGTGTGGTATTTGAGAGAATGTCAGTGCTGGGGAAGACAAGGCTCTTCCCTTGCAAACTGGGGCACTTGAGAAGAAGATTCTAGGAATTGTATGTAGACAGTAGACTGGAGACACAGGAGAGAGACACAGGAGATTCCCTTCTTTTGCCATAGTATTTCACTGATGAGGTGTAGTTTAGAGGATCTGGTTTTCCATGAAGTCACTGTGCATGTGACACAGCTTTCCTGGTGTTTTGCTGTGGGGCTGGTGGGATTGAGTGCAGACAGATGTGGCTGAGGAGGAACAGGGCATCTGACCTGCTGTTTTCTGAATTTCTGAGACCTTCTTTCTAATTCAATTTATGGGATTGTTTTAAATGGAACTGTGTGGTGTCCCAGGTCAGCACCTTTCCAAATATCCATTTAAAGTAGAGAGTGAGTTTTCAAGCCTGGTTATAAAGTAGGCAAAGTTCCGTTTTTGAAAGTGGCAACACCTTCAAAATAGTGGATTCCCTTTTACCCTCAGGTGGAGAGTTGGGGCAGAAGTCTGAAGGAGAACAAGAATGGTAGTTGCTCAGATCAATCATTGCAAGGGGATCTGCCAGCTCACGTGCTTATGACCCCTGTTGACTGCTTCTCAATTTGTTTCACAATTACATGTGTGGACAGTTTTTCTCTTCCCACCCTTCTTGATGAATGGTATCAGGAGTAGAAATCCCTTTTAAGAAAGATGCATGTTGTCCCTTGTGTGCCTCATTCCTATATGGGACAGCAATTGCTTGCCCCAACTGATTTGTCAGCTGTAACCATTCTGTGGATTTCCCAATTACTGTCATGCTGGACATGTGGCATTGTCTGACAACCATGGGTTCTACACAGGGGTTGATAACTCTGGTGTAAGATGTTCATCATCCTTTCTCTCTTTCTCTTTCTCTTTCTCTTTCTCTTTCTCTTTCTCTTTCTCTTTCTCTTTCTCTTTCTCTTTCTCTTTCTCTTTCTCTTTCTCTTTCTCTTTCTCTTTCTCTTTCTTTCTCTTTCTCTCTTTCTCTTTCTCTTTCTCTTTCTCTTTCTCTTTCTCTTTCTCTTTCTCTTTCTCTTTCTCTTTCTCTTTCTCTTTCTCTCTTTCTCTTTCTCTTTCTTTCTCTTTGTGAAAGCTTGTCCAAGAAGAACAGAGACTTGCTTCGTCTGGAGGCGCAAGAGAAGAGGAGACGGGAGGCTCCAGGGGAGAAAGACCAGTTCCCTGGGAAGACTCCCATCTTTGCAAAACCCCACAAGGTAATGGCAGTGGGGTGTGGAGAGGAAGGAGAGGAAGGAGATCTGTGCCTTCTGCATGGGGTGTAGCAGACTTGAGCATGGTACAGGCAAACACAGCATCTTCCCATCTGCTGAACTTAAATTCCTCAGAGGATGTGGTTAAAGCTCTGCTGGCTGTGCAAGAGCACGATGGACTTGGGGTTGGTCTCCTGTAGCAGAAGGGAGAGCAAGAGCAGCTTTGCTGCCTGTCTGGCTGCAGCTGTGGTGATAAAAAGTGGATCTGATGTTGGTGCTCCTGAAGGCTGCAGGTGAAGCCAGGCAAGGCCTAGAAAGCAAATGTAATATAGCAATATAAAAAGTAAAGAGTTAAGTTCAAAATGTAGTTATGAGCAAGAACACAGAAAAGTTGCTTAGCCAGAATGTACTGCTTAGGATTAGATAGTACCGTACACTAAAGGAATGCACACACACCTAGCTTAAGTAAGATAAGGGGCGAAATGGGGGCTTGAGTCCAAAAGTCTTGCTAAATGCACCATAAAGTCAGCCAAAGTAAGAAAGTTCACAAAGTTCATGACGACTATGGGAGGCGGGCAGGGGGTTCCCTGAGGTTGAAGAGCAGAATGACCCTCCCAGATTCTCCCCAAATTGAAGACCACACCTCTAACTCCACCTGTTATGAATATTGAAAATGTATGTTGCAATTATATGAATATGTATGTAAATATGTTGCAATCACTAGTAGAAAATGTATAAAATCCTGTAATTTCACCGGGAAGGTGGAGCGGTTTTTTCCAGGACAACCTGACCATTCCCTGGGCGCTCCAGAGGCCCACAAAATAAACATACCTCACTGCTTAAAGGCTACAAATTTTGTCTCTAAGCAGAATTTTTCCGTTCGTGCCTTTTTGGGGGCAAAATCTTGGCATCACAGGTGCACCTGCAAGCTTGGTTTGGAATGACTGGTAGTGTCCAGAGCAGTCCCATTTGCTTTGGAGAGACTGGCAGGATCAAGACCAGCTTGCCTAACTTCATTTGTGCTGACACATGGTGATTCAGTTAAGATCCTGAGGAATGTCTCTTGCTGAGCTGGATCTCTTGGGGTGCTCCTGAACTTTCCAGCTCTCTGTTCTTGTATTGCAGACTGATAACAAAGATGCGCTGTCAAAGCGCATTAGGAACGTCTTCGGCGATTATAATGATTTCAAGGAGTACATGAGGAAGAATTTGCGGAAGGTCATGTGGTTTCCAAAGAAGTTCAAATCCAGGTCACAGACGAGGAGCGAGTGTCGTGAACCGAGCTGCAGTCAAACCAAGACATTTCAGATCTCAGTGACGGAACAACCACTTAAAAATTCTAAGACATCAGAATCATCTGAGCTTGAACCTTCCTTGGAGAAAACCAACTCCACAGATGTGCCATCCATTGAGGACATTTTGAGGGTAGGTGCTCTCAAAGAACAGAGCTCTGTGTTTCCTTCTATTTTGCATGCATTAAGGTCAGGGGTGGGGACAAACACAGCGCTCCACTTCTTTCACTCAGCGAGTGTTGCTGTTGCTCCAAGTGTGTTGTGGGCTATGCTGAGGAGCAGTAAAGATCAAAGTCAGCCTCAGATACAGCTGGAGCTGTCATATCAACCTTGCTCTCAGGGTGTAAGTGTAATACAGTCTAGTGTAGCTCAAGAGCCACACTGACAAGGCATGTGAGACAGAGTTGCTCTGTCCTCAAGTCAGGATTTCCCTTTCCTCAGCTTCCTTCCTCCCAAGGCACTGGACACGCTGCCTTGTGTCCGTGCTGCCAGCGTGTTTTGCCAATTGATGGGTGACAGAGAGGACACAAACACCAGTAGAGGGAAGGGTCCTACTTTATTAGAAATATTAAGGCAACACCAAACCAAAACACTGCATTTAATATGGCAGTAAGCTTAGCACGCACACCGTTTAGACAACAACCAAACTGAGCAAGGTCATGCATCTAATCATTCCTATACCAGCAAAGAACAGCGATTAAGAAGATACATCCCCAGTTACCCCGTTAATCCATTACCCTCATCCAGACAGCTTCAGTCACTGGGGAGCCCCAGTCACAGTGAAGGGTGGGAGAACCACTCCCGGTTCCTGGGGAATCCTACACAGTGCGTGCACTCGTAGGTGAGGTCTCCATCTTTGCTCTGTGAGCAGCACACAGGCTCCCAGTGCCTGGGTCTGAGTCTATGTCACCCCTTCCCTGTGCACGGTGTGACAATGCCATGTGCTGGCTGGGGTTGCAGCTCGAGGACTCCAGCTGGAAGTCTGGCATCCCTTTGTGTTTCACCAGACAGCCTGTGTTCTTGCCTATTAGGAATGCATATCACTAGTTTTGTAGGCACTTCGGGGAAACATGAAACTTCCTCTGTGTCTCTCAGCAAATATCCTGAGAGCTGCTTCTCTCAATTGTTTTCCAGGAAATGACCTACTCATTTTCACGTCCAGTGTCACCTCTGCAGACACCTCCAAAAGCAGAGCCTTCCGAATTGCCCTGCTCAACAAAGGTAAACCAGCCCCTTTGTGCCAGGGCTCTTGGTAAATTCCAAGAGAGCTTTCTGCCCCTTGCATGTGCTTTCACCTGCTTTTGAGCCCAATGGATCTCAAGTTGTGAAACTCTGAAATGCAGAGGCAGCCTGGGCCTTGGCAGGCAAAGCTCAGATGCTTCAATAGCAATTCAAGGAAAGCAACTGCCCTTCTGAAGGGGCTTTTAGTCCTTACCAGCATTTTGTTGTTAATGGTCTTACATGCCTTGTCTAGAGCAGTTGGTAAGCAAATGTTTGCTGAGTGCCTGCTGGTCTCATGTCAGGAAAAAACTCCAACAAACTCATGCTGCTTCCCTCTTTCTTGTCTCAGCAAACCAACACCACGGATGTGCCATCCATTGAGGACATTTTGAGGGTAGGTGCTCTCAAAGAACAGAGCTCTGTGTTTCCTTCTATTTTGCGTGCATTAAGGTACTGGGAGGGGACAAACACAGCGCTCCACTTCTTTCACTCAGCGAGTGTTGCTGTTGCTCCAAGTGTGTTGTGGGCTGTGCTGAGGAGCAGTAAAGATCAAAGTCAGCCTCAGATACAGTTGGAATTGTCAGATCAACCTTGCTCTCAGGGTGTGAGTGTAATAGAGTCTAGTGCAGTTCAAGGGCCACACTGACAAGGCATGTGAGACAGACAGAGCTGCTCCGTCCTCAAGTCAGGAGTTCCCTTTCCTGAGCTTCCTTCCTCCCAAGGCACTGGACACGCTGTCTCATGTCCATGCTGCCAGTGTGTTTTCCAATTGACGGGTGACAGAGAGGACACAAACACCAGTAGAGGGAAGGGTCCTACTTTATTAGAAATATTAAGGCAACACCAAACCAAAACACTGCATTTAATATGGCAGTAAGCTTAGCATGCACACCGTTTAGACAACAACCAAACTGAGCAAGGTCATGCATCTAATCATTCCTATACCAGCAAAGAACAGTGATTAAGAAGATACATCCCCAGTTACCCCATTAATCCATTACCCTCATCCAGACAGCTTCAGTCACTGGGGAGCCCCGGTCACAGTGAAGGGTGGGAGAACCACTCCCGGTTCCTGGGGAATCCTACGCAGTGCGTGCACTCGTAGGTGAGGTCTCCATCTTTGCTCTGTGGGCAGCACACAGGCTCCCAGTGCCTGGGTCTGAGTCCGTGTCACCCCTTCCCTGTGCACGGTGTGACAATGCCGTGTGCTGGCTGGGGTTGCAGCTCGAGGACTCCAGCTGGAAGTCTGGCATCCCTTTGTGTTTCACCAGACAGCCTGTGTTCTTGCCTGTTAGGAATGCATATCACTAGTTTTGTAGGCACCCCGGGAAACCGTGAAACTTCCTCTCTGTGTCTCTCAGCAAATATCCTGAGAGCTGCTTCTCTCAATTGTTTTCCAGGAAATGACCTACTCATTTTCACGTCCCGTGTCACCTCTGCAGACGCCTCCGAAAGCAGAGCCTGCCAAATTGCCCTGCTCAACAAAGGTAAACCAGCCCCTTTTTGCCAGGGCTGTTGGAAAATTTCAAGAGAGCTTTCTGCCCCTTGCATGTGCTTTCCACCTCCTTTTGAGCCCAGTGGATCTCCAGTTGTTAAACAGCTGCTTCCAGTGCACTGTTCTGCTGAGAATTCGAAGCGATTGTGCTGCTGAGTGTTTTGGAGTGGGCTGAGGTGGTGGCAAAATGATCTTTCCTCTTTTCAGTTGTTTTTAGCAAGCTCTGTCATTTTAGATTTACTTGTAAGACTTTTGAGCCAGAGGAGGTAGATGTTGATGTAGAAAAGCCATTTTAACTTTATTGTCAACAAAAGATGTTTGCTGATTCTGTTAAGCTGCTTGGCACTTCTTGTAAAGTTTTTAAATACTTCTTCAAAGATGTACCACCAGCAATACATTTTTGGTGGCAGTAGCATGTATCATTTCTGTGCATGCTAAGGTATGTCAGGCCAGTTTAGACTGTGGGACACTTCCCAGTCAGACTCTGACAAGCTAGTCAAAGTGTTTAGTCCAGTAGGTAACACCTGGGAAACCAATCATTGGTAAAGTGCTATTGAGAGAGAGCTGATTTATTTCATTCTCAACATGCACTTTGTCTTCCTTTCTAGGACACAGATGGCTCTGCAGCTCAGAATCAGGGTAAGCAGAAATCCAAAGCAAACACAGAGTTATGTATTGACAGGTTATGTTGTGTGTGGTGTGTCAAATGTTGTGGAGAACATCAGATGTTTACATGGATTAGGAAGGGTGATTTCCCCTGCTTTGTTGAACAGGGATGAATTTAGAAATGGCCTTAGAGACTGTAAACACTCATTACCTAGAAATGAAGGTAGCAGTTCAGCAGGGCACAAGCAGTGTTTCATTAGGAAACCCCCTTAGGAAACCCCACTGGGAAAGTCCATGGAGTGATGAATAATCTCAGTGGCAAAGACGTCCTGGAAGAAAGTGACTTTCCAATCTGGTGCTCAGAGATCATAGGGTGAAACAGGCTACAGGTGAGGCAAATTAATCCAACCTATTCCTGTTTGATGTGCAGAGCAGTCTGGCACAGCCTCAGGAACATTGCCGAGCTCTCAGCCAAGAACATCGTAAGTAACCAGACTCTGTTCCCAGCTCTACTGGGCACTTACTTAACAGAACCTGGAAGGCACAAAAACTGGTGCTCCTTGAGGATTCTGAAGCTTCAGGTTTTATCAGTCAGATTTTTCTTAGAAATCTTGAGTGCAGAGAATTTTCACCCACAGAAATGTTATTATTTCCGGATGGACTCACAGAAAGGTTTAGGATGGAAAAGACCTTTAAGATCCTCAAGTCCAACCATTAATCCAGCAATGCCAAGTCCAGTAAACCATGGAATGGTTATATTGTCTGTGTTGAAAGGAAACCAAAACTGAAGAAAACCCCCCAGGGATTAATGTCGTACCGTTGGGGAGCAGTGCAGGCTGAGAGCATGGGAGTCTCTTTCCTGTGCAAGGATCAGACTCCTTCCCCCCTGCAGGCTGGGTCACCTTTTGTGAGCAGCATTCCCTCACTGAGCTTGGTCTTTGCTGCCTCTAGATGGCAGCCCTTGCTCCTGATCTCCATTGCCCAATATCCCCAGGTCAGCTGGAAAGCCCAATGAAATGCCTGCTTGTGTGTTACCATTTTACCACCCATTCAGGCAGTGACAGGTTTTGCAGCCTGAACGTTTCAAATGTTCAGGAGGGATGGGGGAGGTTGGTTTGTTTTGGCAAGCCCAACCCAACTCTTGTTCAGAGTTTGGTGCTTGAGAATGTGTCTGCCTTGGCTGATATTTATGTTCTGGTTGTCTTTCAGCGTGCTCCTGGATGACCTGCAGCTCAGTGATAGTGAGGAGAGTGATGACAATCAGGTCAGTTTTCAATGTTGTATCATCTCAACTTGTTGCATTGCTCTGAGTTCCTTGAGCTAACCTTTCCTTCCCCTCTTCTCTTTGTTTTTGTGAACAAAACAGGTTGTTGAAAGGCCACCTTCTCCACTTGCTCCTCCAAGATACAGGTTTTTTGCCAAACTTCTAGCTAGACCAACTAAGGAGAAAAACAAACCTTTTTATATGAGGGAGAAATCAGAAAGGGTTCCTAGTTTCTCCTGTAGCCACTGGCTTTGATTTCTGGCTGCCTGAGGGTGCTGTTGAAAACTGGCTTCAACCGTGTGGGGTTTTCCTGAAAGCTCCCCTTAGAAATGTATAATCCAGGCATGCTGCCGTTTGCCTGTGAACCAGAATTGTGTTCATATTCTCATTGTAAAGGCAGGGAGGGGCACAATCTCATAAGTGAATGCCTAGGATAGAAAATGTGAAGTTGGTCTGTGGACAAGAGCAGATGAACCACTTGTGGTTTGTGGAATTGCTGTTGGTTGTGAGACCGTGGCCAGCTTTGGGCCAGGGAGCCTTTTGTGAGCAGCATTCCCTCACTGAGCTTGGTCTTTGCTGCCTCTAGATGGCAGCCCTTGCTCCTGACCTCCATTGCCCAATATCCCCAGGTCAGCTGGAAAGCCCAATGAAATGCCTGCTTGTGTGTTACCATTTTACCACCCATTCAGGCAGTGACAGGCTTTTGCAGCCTGAACGTGCCAATTGTTCAGGAGGGATGGGGGAGGTTGGTTTGTTTTGGCAAGCCCAACCCAAAACTTTTTTCAGTGTCTGGTGCTTGAGAATGTGTCTGCCTTGGCTGATATTTATGTTCTGGTTGTCTTTCAGTGTGCTCCTGGACGACCTGCAGCTCAGTGATAGTGAGGAGAGTGATGACAACCAGGTCAATTTTCAATGTTGTATCATCTCACCTTGTTGCATTGCTCTGAGTTCCTTGAGCTAACCTTTCCTCCCCCTCTCCTCTTTGTTTTTGTGACCAAAACAGGTTGTTGAAAGGCCACCTTCTCCACTTGCTCCTCCAAGGCACAGGTTTGTTCCCAAACTACTAGCTAGACCATATTAGGAGAAAAACCTCATTTTTATATGAGGGAGAGATTGGAAAGCATTCTTGGTTTCTCCTTTAGCCACAGGCTTTGGTTTCTGGCTGCCTGAGGGTGCTGTTAAAAATTGGCTTCAGCTCTGTGGGGTTATCCTGAAAGCTCCAGTTAGAAATGTATAATCCAGGCATGCTGCCGTTTGCCTGTGAACCAGAATTGTGTTCATATTCCCATTGTAATGGCAGGGAGGGGTGCAATCTGATAAATGAATGCCTAGGATAGAAAATGTGAAGTTGGTCTGTGGACAAGAGCAGATGAACCACTTGTGGTTTGTGGAATTGCTGTTGGTTGTGAGACCGTGGCCAGCTTTGGCAGTGGCACAGACCTATTTCCCTGAAAGTGCCTCCATGTGTGTCAGCTGCTTTGGTAGGAGTGTAAAAGGATTTGTGTAGGTAATGGGGATAGTGTTTAGATAAGGGAATCACATTTTTATTCCAGGATTTTGCTCCTCTATTGTCATGTAAACATAAAACCAAAGTGCTCAGGGTGTTTAGAGGTGACAACCAAAGCCGTAAATTTCGTTTGCTTGGTTCATAATTTGACACGAAAGAGTGCCCAATATCCCCAGGTCAGCTGGAAAGCCCAATGAAATGCCTACTTGTGTGTTACCATTTTGCCACCCATTCAGGCAGTGACAGGCTTTTGCAGCCTGAATGTGTCAAATGTTCAGAAGGGATGGGGGAGGTTGGTTTGTTTTGGCAAGCCCAACCCAAATCTTGTTCAGAGTCTGGTGCTTGAGAATGTGTCTGATATTTATGTTGGTTGATATTTATGTTCTGGTTGTAGTTTCAGTTGGCTCCTGAAGGTCCCGCAGCTCAGTGATAGTGAGGAGAGTGATGACAACCAGGTCAGTTTTCAATATTGTATCATCTCAACTTCTTGCATTGCTCTGAGTTCCTTGAGCTAACCTTTCCTTCTCCTCTCTTCTCCTCTTTGTTTTTGTGAACAAAACAGGTTGTTGAAAGGCCATCTTTTCCACTTGCTCCTCCAAGATACAGGTTTGTTCCCAAACTACTAGCTAGACCAACTAAGGAGAAAAACAAAACTCTGATTTCTCTGAGAGGGAGGTGGGAAAGTGTCCTTTGCTTTTCCTGTAGCCACAGGCTTTGGTTCCTGGCTGCCTGAGGGTGCTGTTGAAAACGGCTTCAGCTGTTTGGGGTTTTCCTGAAAGCTCCAGTTAGAAATGTATAATCCAGGCATGCTGGAGTTTTCTTATGAATCAGAACTGTGTTAATGTGTGTCTAGTGCTTTGGTAGGAGTGTTAAAGAATTTCTGTAGGTAATGGGGATAATGTTAAGGAAATCACATTTTTATTCCAGGATTTTACTCCTCTATTGTCATGGAATCATAAAATCAAATCACTTAGGGTGTTTAGAGGTGACGCACAGAACTCTAAAATCTTGTTCTCTTGGTTCATAATTTGACATGAAAGAGTGTGAAGATTTCTGTAGTTTTCCTAACAGGCCTCAGGAACACCAAGGTTCTCCTCCTTTTTCCAGGATGATGGGGTTCATTGTTTATCCTTAATATTTATTTTCTTGCTGTGAACTGTGCTGTGATGAGGGGTTGGTGTCTTATTTTTCTTCTATGTCCATGAGAAAAATTTCTCACAGAGAGCCTGTAGTTGGAAATGACGTTGGAATGAAGAGAGTTGTGAGCAGATTAAGTAAAACTCCTGTCCTGGTTCCCAAGCTTTTTCCCCCAGTTTTGGAAGGACACTGGAGGAATTCTCTGGGTTCAGGTGTCAGGCCCCAACCAGTTTCCAGAAGGAACAGGAAATAGGGATGAATTTGTATGTGTGTCAGGAGACTTCAGCAGGAAAACAAGGACCCCTGTGACAGGAGAAATATTGGCACCCTTGAGCACAGAGAGCGTGAACCTGCACAGCTTCTGGTGCACAGAGGGTGCTTTCTGTCCCTTGGGGAGCAGTGCAGGCTGAGAGCATGGGAGTCTCTTCCTGTGCAAGGATCAGACTCCTTCCCCCCTGCAGGCTGGGCCAGGGAGCCTTTTGTGAGCAGCATTCCCTCACTGAGCTTGGTCTTTGCTGCCTCTAGATGGCAGCCCTTGCTCCTGACCTCCACTGCCCAATATCCTCAGGTCAGCTGGAAAGCCCAATGAAATGCCTGCTTGTGTGTTACCATTTTACCACCCATTCAGGCAGTGACAGGTTTTGCAGCCTGAACGTTTCAAATGTTCAGGAGGGATGGGGGAGGTTGGTTTGTTTTGGCAAGCCCAACCCAACTCTTGTTCAGAGTTTGGTGCTTGAGAATGTGTCTGCCTTGGCTGATATTTGTGTTCTGGTTGTCTTTCAGCGTGCTCCTGGATGACCTGCAGCTCAGTGACAGTGAGGAGAGTGATGACAACCAAGTCAGTTTGGGATGCTGGACACACCAGGCACACAGATGTGCCTTGGAATCATCTCACCTTGTTGCATTGTTCTGAGTTCCTTGAGCTAACCTTTCCTTCCCCTCTTCTCTTTTTTTTGTGACCAAAACAGGTTGTTGAAAAACCTCCTTCTGCACTTGTTTCTCCAAGAGACAGGTTTTTTGCCAAACTTCTAGCTAGACCAGATAAGGAGAAAAACAAACCTCCTTTTTATATGAGGAGGAAATGGGAAAGGGTTCCTGGTTTCTGTCATGTATTGTTAGTCAGAAGCAATATTCAAGACAGACTAAAGTGCCCTGGGCCAGCATTAGAGGAAGAAAGGTGGGGAAGCCTAGAGTTTTTTCTCTAGGAGAGCACTGACCCACATTTTTGTCTTGACCAAGGAACACAGATGGAGAAGGGAAAACTTAAGGGGAAGAATAGAAAACCAAGAAACCATCCTGAAATCTGGTAGCCTTTATTGGAAATTTTTTTCCAATTGAAAGGACTGAGGCTTTCAGAAAAGCCCTGGCCAGTTTCGATGGGTTTTTAAAGTTGAGTTGGCCAAATGCAGCTTCAGAATGTAGCAGTGATGTCCTGCTTACATATTTGTCTGCCTGGGTTGAAGTTGAAGGATTTATTATTTGCAGAGGTTTTTTCATTCCAGTGCTTTATGTTTTGAGTATGGCAATGTATTCCTCTGGCCTTCTCCCCTCTCCTCTCATTGCCAAAACACAGGGTTTCAGTTTTATTTTTGAATACTGCCATGTCAATATAATAGTAAATAATCTTCACCCATGCTCCTTTGTAATTTCATCTCCTGGTGGCTTTGCAGTGCCCTACAGTCCCAGCCCAGGAGTGTGGCATCATCTCCATCCAGCAGCTCCGAGACCAGTGACTCAGAGAGCTCCGTAGACTGGGAGACCGTTGACTCAGAGAGCTCCTCCGACTTGGAGATGGAGACCACCTGGAGTGACGGTGACGTGGGCGACCCTCCAAGTGCACCAGCACCTGAGGTGAGTGCAAATGAAATGTAGCAGCTGCTTAACACAGCCTCCTGCCTCAGCCTGCCTGCTGTCTGAGTGCAGGCAGGACAGGAGACCTGAAATAGCGTCATCCTTCAGGTGTCCCCTTGACACCTTTGCTGTGTCAGAGATGCCCTCTGCTTCCCTTCTGGAGTTTGTCAGTGAAATACCCTCAGTAACAGTGTGGTTAGACCTCTGGTGGTTTCTGCTGGAAGTGTTCCCCCTTGTCCTTTGGCATCGTTGTCTAGTACTTCTGGAGTGTTAATTCCATGCTTAGTCCATTTTGAAGCTGACAGATGAAACTTTTGGTGAATATGCTGAATGATCCTCCTTTGCAGTCTTTAGGCTGTGGCCCCTGACTGTTTTCTGTGCATAGGTGTTCTGGATAATGGCTCTGTAAGCTCCAGTAAAAAATCTCCTTGTTTCAGCATTGTCATTGTCATCCTTGGTTACTTCTGTTTGGCCTCAATGATCAACATCTGTTTGATAATACAGTCCTCCAGTGCTGAAGCCTGGAGAGGGAGGAGGAAGAAACAGTGAGGTTGCAGCCCTGGCTGTGTGCCCTGTGTGCTGCATGTGCCGTTCAGGGGTGGTGGCTGGGGAGCAGGGCTGGGCTGGTTTGCTTTTGGGAAACATCCTGTGAGGGCTGCTGCACACACGTGAAAGATTCACCCAAAGAAAGGATCTTGAGAAGGCTGCTCAGGGGTCTTTGGGGTGAAAGGTCATCCCTCCCTCTTGTTTTTGCTGAAAGAAGAGCTGCAGGGAGGCTCCTGCCTTGCCATGACCCTGACAGTGAACGGGTCTAGACAAGCAGAAGTTCTGCTGTTCTTCCCTCTTCCTCCCAAATCCTGGGAGCATGGTTTTACACGCTGTAGTTAAACTTTTTTGGTGGCAGTAGCACGTATTGTTTCTGTGCATGCTAAGGTATGTCAGCCAGCTTAGACTGGCAAGAACTCTGCCAGGCTCTTGCCAGACTCTGACAAGCTAATCTAAGTGTTTAGTCCAGTAGGTAACACCTGGGAAACCAATCATTGGTACAGTGCTATTAAGAGAGAGCTGATTTTTTTCATTCTCAACATGCACTTTGTCTTTCTTTCTAGGACATGGACGGCTCTGCAGCTCAGAATGAGGGTAAGCAGAAATCCAAAGCAAACACCCAGTTATGTATTGACAGGTTATGTTGTGTGTGGTGTGTGATATGTTGTGGGGAACATCACTTGTTTACATGGATGAAGAAGGGTGATTTCCTCTGCTTTGTTGAACAGGGATGAATTTAGAAATGGCCATAGAGACTGTAAACATTCATTACCTAGAAATGAAGGTAGCAGTTCAGCAGGGCACAAGCAGTGTTTCATTAGGAAACCCCCTTAGGAAACCCCATTGGGAAAGCCCATGGAGTGATGAATAATCTCAGTGGCAAAGACGTCCTGGAAGAAAGTGACTTTCCAATCTGGTGCTCAGAGATCATAGGGTGAAACAAATTAATCCAACCTATTCCTGTTTGATGTGCAGAGTCTGGCACAGCTTCAGGAACATTGCCAAGCTCTCAGCCAAGAACATCGTAAGTAACCAGACTCTGTTACAAGCCCAACCCAAATTGTTCAGTGTCTGGTGCTTGCGAATGTGCCTGCCTTGGCTGATATTTATGTTCTGGTTGTCTTTCAGTGTGCTCCTGGATGACCTGCAGCTCAGTGATAGTGAGGAGAGCGATGACAACCAAGTCAGTTTGGGATGTTGGACACACCAGGCACACAGACATGCCTTGGAATCATCTCACCTTGTTGCATTGTTCTGAGTTCCTTGAGCTAACCTTTCCTCCTCCTCTCCTCTTTTTTTTTTGTGACCAAAACAGGTTGTTGAAAAGCCTCCTTCTCCACTTGGTGGTCCAAGATCTTTGCAGTCCAGCAGCTCAGAGTCAGGGAGCACCAGTGACTCTGAGAGCTCCTCATCCCCGGAGACAACTGACTCAGAGAGCTCCTCGGGCTCAGAGACCCACCACACTGGGGGTGTCAAAAGGCCTGGCAAGCCCCTGGTGCACAACGGGGCCAAGAGATGCCGGAAGGAGGACAGCAACCCTGATCCATTGGAGATCAGAGCCCAGTCTTCCAGGGACAAACAGAGGGTCAAAAAAAGAGCAAAGCCGGAATCTACTTGCAGGAAAGACCTGAAGCCGACCCTCCAAGAGCCCCTTGAGAACAGAAAGGGCTCCCAGCAGGCCGAAGTGAAACAGCCCTTTGCTCTCGGGGTGAAGGAGTTGCTCTCGCCAGTGAGAGACCCCGCAGCTCCTGAGCCTGTCCGGGTGAAAGAAGAGCACCAGAGAAGAGCAGAGACCAAGGACCTCCCTTGTGCAAGGAAGCGGGACTTGAAGAGGAGAGCCATGGACAGTCCTGATGAGCCCAGTGGGAAGAAAAAGGTGAGAGGTGGGAGGGGAGGTGGGTTTGTACAAGGACCAAGGGGGTGTTTGAAAGACTCCTGCAAAGTTTCCACTTCACAGGTTGGGAGTGGAGCCATTATGCTTCTCCCATAAAGTTGTTCTCAAACGTCTAAAGCGACTGTGAATCAAAACTTTCCACAGCTGTTTCTCAATGGTCACAAATCCCCTCCTGAGCAAATAAAAAGCCCACCTAGAAGAGATGAAATGCTTATTTTCAGCAATGGAAATAAGAGGTTTAGCAGTTTCATCCCTGCCACTACAAAACAATTAATCTATCCAAGCAAATTAGATAAAAAGTCCTTTTTGGTTACTTGTCAGTGAGCCTGAAATCTATATCTGCTGTGCTGTGGGTTTACATTTGGTGAATTCCAGTATCTTAGTTTTCCTGTCCTCAGTCAGAATCAGAATCACTCAAGCTTAAGTCTGTACTTGGTGTGAACTTTCAAAACCTGAGTGATTTTTTTTTTCCTTTTTTTCTTTCTTCCTGTTAGAGGGGAGAGATATGAAGATTAAAGCTAATCTTCAGTAAGCAAAGACTGCAATAAAGTGAAGTGAGTATACAGTGGTGGGATGTCAGAAAGATGCCTAAATCTAAGTCTCTCTTAAAAAAGGGGAGGTGAGGAACTGTATCTCCTGTCCTAACACTCCTGAGTTTGCTTCTAACATAAGATGCCTTCTGAAACTTAATCTGCTGGAGATTTGCCTTTCCATCCTGGAAGCAACCACTCCAGAAAACAGCTTTGTAGGTGTATATGGGTAAGGGTAGAGCATTTCCCTTCTCCACTAAAATCGTCTTGTTACCTTTGTCTTTTTCCTATGTGACCCACAAAAACACAACCAGTGTGTGCCTTTTGAGTCCTGACTGTCTGGCATTTCAGGTGGCCTTGGTGGCCAGGAATTTCTGGTTTATCCCAGTGTAGGATTTGCAGTGTTTCTGGTAGATGTGCTGAAGCTTCCCTGCCAGTTTGCACACCAGGGCACTGGCCAGGTCTTTGCTAGAGTGAGTGCTTCCAAGAGCGTGTCTCCAAGTTGTCAGTGTTCCCAACAGGGCAGGCTCGTGCATCAGTCATGGGCTACTGCATTCTATTCCTGCTTGCCTGTGGCTGGAATTTGAGGTGTTGGCCTGGACTGGTGCTGAGGTTTGTGTCCTGACAACAGGAGGAAACTACTGTTCTGCAGACAAAATGCTGAGGTGTTCTGAAAGCATGGAGACGTTGGGGCCAGCGTTTAGTTGGGAAAAGGATATTCCAGCTGCAGTAGTGATGGAAGATCTTTAGTTCTGGAGTTCACTCTTCTCTCAGTGCAAATGAGCAGCTGCTTTAGTCAAGATGTGGCTTTTGGAGTGGGAAGGATAGGAAGCGGTTTTGGGCTGGATCAGGTCGGGGTGGTTCTGTGCTCTGTGTAAAATAGTCCTCAGCTGTGCCAAGGTAGAGAAGCTGTGGAGCATGTGTGCAGTGAGTAGGGACCATTCCCACTGGGAAAAGTGGGTGGTGAAAGAGGGGAGAGGACTGTCCCATGCACAGCAGAATCAGGCAAGATGTGCAGCATCAACCTGCCCTGTTGGAGCAGCACTTGCTAAAGGAACTTGGCTCCTGAGCAGCACTTGAATTATTTTTGAGTCTTTGCTGGGCACGTGACCAGTATTTGCCAGTAGCAACTCCTAGAATTGCTGCTCCTCTTGTTATTGTACAGTTTTGTCGTTCAAACTGTTGTGTTCTCCTGTGGTGCAAGCAGTGGTGCATCTGTAAAAGCTGCGGAGGGGGTGCAGTTCAGCCTGTAACCTGCCATCCCACGTGGCCTTTGCAGTGCCATTTTCCATAAAACACAAGGCTTGGTGAGCTACTGAGGATGAAGGGATGCAGTACTGTGATGTGTTAGCAAAGTGGCAAAAGAAAATAAGCACAATGTGCGGTAGGAAGGCTGTAAAAAGGCTCACGCTGATGAGGCAGTTGCTGAAATTCTAAAGGCTTTGCAAGTGCCCTTTGAATCAAATAACTGTATTTGCTGAATGTCCTCTGTCAGCTGTGCCTGTTGTATGAAAGCAACCAAAGGTTTTCTCTCTCCCTCTCTTTTTCCAGAGATCTTTGCCAAAGTCATCAGAGAGACCTGTGCTTTGGTATTGACCAGGAGCCTGACAGACCTGTCACACTCCACCAGGCAGGCAGTACAATGACTGAGACTGGAAGAAAACATGCCGGAATTGTTTCTCCAGGATGTCAAATACCTTCCAGTTTTCTGTCATTTTGAAGCCTTAGGAACTTAGGAACTTAGTTTAGTTGTTTTTTTGAATTGTTCAATAAAACACCTGCAAGGAAAAATAGAAAGAGCTTAGTTATTTTTTTTGAATTTTTGAAAAAAATCACCTGCAAACAAAAGTGTTTCAAATAAAGCTGAAGTTTTCTGGTTCCCTTAGGAAATATTTGCACTGTGTTTGTTTGGGTGGCGCTTTCCTGCCTTGAAAAAAAAGAGATGGAGAATGGCACCTGCTTTTAAAATGACAAAGTGCAGTGAATTGTCTGCATGGGCCAATGTATTGATGATCTATGCACATTTCTATTATGAGTAACCAACAGGACAATAATCACAAATATTGTTGACAAGGAGATCTGCCTCCAGAGGTTATTAGGTGACATCCCACAGTCTGCAGTAGTTGTGTGTCCAGAAAACACCAGAGGAATGTTACTGAGGGTCTTGCTCAGTTTCAGCCTTGGAAGCCTCAAGCTGGGGTGGCAAATGACAAGGGGTGTTTGGAAACAGCTCTGTCTGTCTCCTGTGGTGGAGGGATGTCACTCATGGGCTCCTTCTCAGCCACACTTCAGGATGGGCCCAGATACTTAGAAACCTGTCAAGGGAACACAGAAGGCAATAATTAGCTGTTTGCAAGCATTTTTCCCTTGTCATAGTAACTGTGAAGGCAGCATCCCCAGCATTTGTGTGTTCAGTAAGATGACATCCGTGTCTACCCAAGGATTTCCTGTGGTGTGACAGCAGCATCTGCCGTCCTCATATCTAAAAGTGTGCCTTAGTCCTCTGGTCCTCTCACATCCCTCGCCCTATCTCTGACGGACCAGTGGGAGTGGTGAAGAGAAGGATGGTATCCCAAAACAATTGTGTTTACAAGAAAGAATTCTCTCCTGTTTCCACATAATTTCATGATGTAGGAACAGGACTGCACATGTGCAGCAGTCTCCCCTTTGTGAAATACCTGTTCATGGGTTTGAGGCTCATGAAAAGGGACAGTAAATAAATACCAGCAAAATGTCTGCATTTCCAAAAGTAGTTTCTGTAGAAGTGGCCCCTGCCAGGTGGAAGGCTGGATCCAAGTTCATGAAGGCAAGCCATTGATCTGGCTGGAAAGAACATGGTATTTTTCCATGAAAGGCTTTCAGGTTTCACCTCTCCCCATCCCTGCCCCTTACTGCACTGTGCCATAGGGGACATCACAAGGACGCACGGAAATGCCCTGGATTTATGAAAACCACAGAAAACTGGCATGTTCTGTATGCTCCTACCACCCATCAGCTGTACCATCCTATACGCTTCCCGATCCCGAGACCGCAGCACACCCGGTGTGCCAGGCGGGATTTGGTGTCCCACAGACGCCCTCAGCCCCAGGGCCACCGCGGTGCCAGTCCCATGGCTGCGACCCCATCCCCTTTCCCAGCAGCCCTCCAGGTTCCATGGTGACCACGGCCCTTCCCCACAGCCAGACCCTGGCATTGTTCAGGTGTCCCCTTGCCATCTTTGCTGCATCATCAGACACTTTTTGCCCTCTGCTTCCCTTCCAGAGCCTGTCAATTAAATAAACTTTACAACAGCAGAATTAAACTTTCAGGTGCCTAACCTGAAAGTGTTCCCCCTTGTCCTTTGGTGTCATTGTCTCGCACTCCTGGAGGAACCTGTGCCTTCACTGGCGAGACACAAGGAAGGTGCAGACGAGAAACACGGCTGGTTTGGAGCCCCCTCTGCCTGTGCAGCATTTCTGGTGCCGAGGGTATGGGCTGCTACAGGGTGAGACCAGTTTCTTGATGTCTTGAGAGGAACTGCTGCCTCCCTGCGCTCCTGTGCCCGAGTGACAGATTCAGCTCCTCCCACATTGCAGCTGAAGGGATCCAACCTGCAGGAAGGGCTGGAATGTGCTTAGAGTTGCTTCTGTTGAATTGTGTGGATACTGCTGCACTGATATTTCTGAGACATTTTTTGGAGAAAGCAGACAAGCTGAACTTGGTCCCTGAAACTTTCAGAACTGAGACCCTCCATTGTTTAGAAAAGTGCTACAGAAGTGCTCATGTCCCATGGTTTCTAACAGTTCCTGCAGGAAAACTTTCTCGATTCAGTGGGAAGCGCATGATTATATCTGCAGAGCACAGCTGATGTAAACCAATCTACTGGCAATTCTGAAGTTCTCTTAGAAACCTGAGAAATCTTGTCATTTATTTCTCCTCCCCTGACCCAGCCATATCTTTCCTTCCTTTTGCCTCAGAAGCACATGAACAGGGAGCCCCCCTAGGGGGGTTCCACAGGGCTCCATCTTGGGCCCAGTGCTCTTCCACAACTTCTTAAATGACTTGCATGCAGGGCTGGAAGGGATCCTAAGCAAGTGTGCAGACAACACAAAACTGGGAGGAGCTGTCAACTCCCTGGAAGGCAGGGAGGTCCTGCAGAGAGACCTGGACAAATGAGGGGGCTGGGCAATCACCAACCCCATACTGAGCAAGGTTGCAGTGGACACAAAAATGGGAGGAGCTGTTGACTCCCGGGAGGCAAACCATGGTGTTACTGTTGTGGTTGAAAGCTGTCCTAAAGAGGAATTTGATAGGGGGTTCCCTCTTTTCTCAGAAACTGTTGTGCAATCAAATGTACAAGAAGATGGTGCAGCTGACAGGTAGAGCAAGTGAGCTGCAGGAGTCAGACCTCATGAAAAAATCATCTGGTAATTGTTTTTCACCAGAGAGGTGAGCAAATAATTTCCTTGATTTGTGCAACAAATTAGGAATTCTTGGAATTGATGGTTTGTACCTTATCAGCGATGTGCCATTTTGATTCTTTTTAGATTGTGTCTGTTTGACTGAGATGATTTAATACTTCATTCACCATCTGATGACATTACTTGGTGTACAGAAACCTTTTCCCACATTAAGTCTCTGAAGAATTATCTATATTTGAAGGAATTGTAAAGATCCTGTGAGTCATATCATGAATTGGATTGCTGTGATGTTTGGTTTTCATTACTCTACTAACGAATAATTTACATGTAAAATCCAGATTCTTACTACTGCCTCTGCAAGCTGAGGACAATTGTCACTGAAAGAAGTCATCTCACCAGGGAAATTAATTATTAATATTAATGTTATCCAGCCTGCAGTGGGACAAATTAATTTCAAGTGGAGGGGAAGGTTCCGGGAGGGCTTGCTGCTACTTCAGCTTTAAATTTAAGTGTCTTTGAGGAGTAGGATAGCCATGGAATCCCTCATATAGGAGGATGATTTTGGCAGTGCAAAGCCCCCTTGTTTCTGGCCCGGGTGCTGCCAAAAGGTCCCAGTGCTGAGAAAGAGATGGTTGAAGGGAGACCCATCAGACCTGTGTCAAAAGCAACTCTGGGCACAGGGATTAGTTGGAATTGCAACTGAACTGTCTCAGACAGTAACTGCAGAGGAAGATTGTAAAGCCTGTGTGGAAAATCTCCAATTGCAGATGTGAATGCAAAGCTCTTGATTTATTATTTTTCAGTGTTCATAACCAAGGCCATTATAATGATAAATGTTTGCATGATATGTATTTAATGACACTGACTATTATAATTTTTTAATATTTCAAGGCCAGACTGGATGGGGATTTGAGCAACCTGATCTAGGAAAAGGTGTCCCTGCCCATGGCAAGGGGGTTGGAACTTTAAGGTCCCTTCCAACCGAAACCATTCTATGGTTCTAAGGTTCCATGAATCCATTGTCTTCTGCAAGTGTCCATCAAGCTGTCCCTTCAAAGAACTGAATGTCTGCACAGACATCAAGTGTTCCCACACTGTCAATGTTCGTGATGGCAGTGTTGAAGGGATGGGAAGCTCTTCACCTGAGAACAGAAGGTTCAAATTTCCAAGTAGCTTCCATGTTCAATTAAAGCACTTATGTGCCTGTGGCTTGATGGATAAAGGCAGAAAGGAGAGGAATCCACTACGTCCAGCTAAGGGATACAGCAATTGGTCTGGTTAAATACAGCACTCTAAAACACTTGTAAAAATTCCAATCAGGGCCGCTTGAGTGCCTGCTTTCTTCTCCACTGTATGTTGTAGCTGTACAGTTACATCAGACGGTGGCTTTTAAAAACTGAGAAACAGTTATTTTGAAGTGTTCTTCTTCATTACCAACAACTAGCCTTGCACTTCCTTTTGGGAGAAATGTGAAGGAGAAATGAATGACTGGCAGCAATAGAAAAGTGACAGGTGCTAATAGTCTCTCCATAGGGAAAACCAGTGAACCACATTACTCCTCCTGCCCATTATGACAATAGTTTTTGCAGTTCCTGGGATGCAGAGTGCACTCAGCTCTGTTTGTTCTGTTTATAAATGGTACTTGCAGTATTGATTTCGAATGATGAGTTAGGTAGATGTGCATCTCCCCTGGCTTTTCATTATTAACACATTTTAAGGTAGGGTCCAAAACTGTATGTGCTCGTTTTTCAAGACAGTGTGATGAGAAATAGGATGTAACAGTAAATTTGGATCCATTTTCTGGTAGATTGGTTGAAAATGGCTTAATGCTGTCAAACCTCACCCAATATTCAGCTAGGAAGTCCACTTGCATTCATGAGCTTTGCAGGGCAGGTGTAAAATCTTGCAGTGTGGAGAACCACATTGCCTTCCTTTCCCAGAAGTGTGAGGTCCTGCAGAGCCAGCTCATGAGCATTTCCGTCACCTCTCAGTACATCAAACTCCCTTTTCCAATTGGAAATAATTGAATATTGAAACAGAAAAAAACCAGGCTAAATAACAAACTTTCCAAAAATATTTATTAGGATTTTTCATATCTAGAAAGTGATTACCATCACTCTTTTTAGCCAAAGCGTTTCCTGACTGACTCGGAAGGAAAACCTTGGCATCCTAGAGTCCCCTGAAAGATCAGTTTGTGTGGAGCTCCAGGAAAAAATGCAACACACATCACTGAAAATGATCAGTATGGACATGAAGCCAGGTAAAACCTGGAAAGCGAATTTAGTAGAGCAGTGTAAGGATTAGAGAGAGTTAAACACAAAGGCTTTAAGCTAAGGCATAGAGAACTTAGTATTAAGAAATAGCAGAGGCAATAAATTCACTAGAATACAGGACACTGACATAAGAGAACATAAGCATGAACAGAAAGAACTAAAAATGCTAGCACACACAAAAAAGGACATATGGAGGAAAAACAAAGGGAGATAAGGAAAGGGACAAGCCAAGAAATCAGGTACTCTTCCCAGATACTGAAAATCCCTGCCAAATGCACAAGGAAACTACCCAAATTCGGGAAGGTTCAAAAGTTTATGAAGATGATGATGAAAGGACACTGAGTTCATGATGAAGAAAGACAGGAACTACCACCGAAGTTCTCCCCAAATTAGAGACCACACCTCAAGGTCCGCCTTGACTCTGCCTGTTATGAATATTAAAACTAGATGTTGCAAGATAATGAATATTCATAATATGTGATGTAATTGCTTGGCAAAAAGTGTATAGAAAGCTCAATTGTAAGTTTCTCGAGCGGAGCAGGCTGTCCAGGGTGACCTGGCTGCTCCCCGGCCGCTCCCCGGCCGTAAATAAATACCTCCTGCTTATAGACTGAAAATTCTGTCTCTGAGCAGTTCCTCCGCGCCTTCTTTGGGGCACAAATTGGCATCAGACATGTGCAGTCACGGGTGATTGCACTCCCAGACAAGCATGAATTTTGCTTTGTTGTGTTCAGAAGTGAAAGCCTTGGATGCAAAGATATGCCTCTTCTATAGAAAAGATATCTTTTGAATTCAGGGGTGACATCCAGGACTAGGACACTTCCTGAATTTAAGTTACCAGTTCTACAAAATTTAGAACAACAGCAGTTACAAGAGCAGTGTTGACAGGGAAAGACCCTTCTCCTCAAGAAAGTTAGGACCTTGTTCAACACAAAATCCACTGAGCTGGATCCAGGACAGCAGCAAATTACTCCAGAGATGGACAACAAGCCCCAGGCACTAAAGCTTTTGGTGGGACGACCATCCAGGCAACTCAGAGGCAGCCCAGTGACCTAGTCCTGCAGAGAGCAAACCAGTGAAATGAAAAATATGCTTGCAAGTGCAGCAAAGCCAGGGTGGTTGATCATTAGTGACCCCAGTGAGGCTTTAATGTGTGTCCTGGAGGGGAAAGGCTGTTTGGCCACTTGTGTCCTAACTGAGAGTCCCTCCTGTGGTGCCATCCAAGATCCAGTCTAGCGAAGTAAAGGTCTGATTTTTTGCTCCAACTCAGGGTGCTTTGTGGCACTGTCAAAGGGCAACATCCTGGTCTGGTGTCAGGATTTAGCAATCCTGGCAGCCCTTATTCTTAGCACAGTGCAGACATGTGCAAGAAGGAAAACTCACTCACCATAACAGACTGAAAGCCTGTCTGGCTGCTGGTAGTAGCCAAGTTCACGTTGTTCCCAAACTTTCTGCAATTGCTGAAACAGCCCAGACCACACACTACTCGCTTACCTTCCCCCTGCTCCCTCTGTGGTGGGATGGAGAGGAGAATTGGAGGCACAAAAAGGTAAAGATCACGGGTTGAGATAATAACAGTTTACTAGAAACAGCAATGAAATAGGAAAATGATCAGTAGCAACAACAATAATAAAGTCAGAGTGTACAAGATGGGCAAATGATTTACACACAGTTGCTCACCACCAGAATGCAGTGCCACCTGACCGTGTACTCCATACACCACAAAAAAATCTCCACTCTCCTTCATACCCCCTTCACATGGCATGAGGTGGTACAGAATAACCTGGGCAGTGATGCCTCGCCACAATTCAGCAGCCCAGATGAGTTTTCCTCTGCACTGCCAGTCAGGCTTTTTCCATCGGTCCAGCCTCGCCCACAGAACATTTGCTACCATCCACAAGTCAGTGTAGAAGTAGAGTGTTGGCCATTTCTCTCTTTCAGCAATATCCAAAGCCATCTGGATGGCTTTCAGCTCTGCAGCCTGACTGGCTTGATCCACCTTGTCCCTCATGTCCCTCGGTGGCTTCTGCAACTCGCCACATAGGACTCTGTAGAGCTGCTTTCCCTTTCAATGTATCCCTAAAATACAGCAGGAACCATTAGTGAAGAGACCGTGTCACCTTTCATTTTCAGGTAGTTGATTTTACGGTGGGACCTCCTCAGCACATGTCACCTTCTCCTTCTCTGATGATGATAGCCTGAAATTTTTGCCCTCACGCCAGTTCATGATGACTTTCAAGATCTCTGGACAGTTGGGGTTTCCTATTTGAGCACAACCCACTTACTCCATGTAGCATCAGTGGCATGATGTGTGGAAGGGAGTTTCCCTCTGATCATCTAG
Source organism: Chiroxiphia lanceolata (assembly GCF_009829145.1). Taxonomy (NCBI): domain Eukaryota; kingdom Metazoa; phylum Chordata; class Aves; order Passeriformes; family Pipridae; genus Chiroxiphia; species Chiroxiphia lanceolata. Next base: position 64,966,251 of record NC_045640.1, read on the forward strand.
CCCAGCATTGGAAGTCAGGGTGCCAGGAGGAGCTCTGCTTTGGTGCCAATCACTTCTGAAGTGTCTTGGAACCCATTCCTAAGCTGCCAGGATCTCCTTTTCAGTTGGGGTGTAAGAGACCTCAGATCCTTTGTATTCCTGACTCCAGAACCCCAGGGATTGTCACTGAGCCTCTCCTGGTGCTTTTTGCTGTAGACTCCAGGAGGGACCATTCTCTCTGGCTGCAGTGTAGAGCATATTTTTTACATCTTGTCCTGTCCTAACTGGCCCAAGGGCTACTGCATGAACAATCTCTTGTTTAATTTGTTCAAAAGCTTGTTGTTGGTCAGGACCCCACATAAAATAATTCTTGCTCTGGGCTTACAGGGCTTACAGGGCTTACAATCTGACTGTAATTTAGAATATCCTCCTCCAAAACCCCAGAGCACCTAGGAAAGCCTGTATTTTCTTTTTGCTGGTTGGTGGGGACATAGCTGCTCCTTTGCTGACCACATCCATTGGAATCTGTTGATGTCTATCTTGCCATTTTATTCCTAAAAACTGAATTTCCTGTCAGGTCCCTTGACCTTACTTTGCTTTATGACAAAAGTAGCCTTCAGAAGGATGTGGATTATTTTCTCCCCTTTCTCAATAACTTCCTCTGTCATGCTCTGCCATATGATGATGTCATCAACGTACTGCAAGTGTCCTGGAGTTTCACCCTTTTCCAGAGCAGCCTGGGTCAGTCCATGGCAAATGATGGGGCTGTGTTTCCACCTCTGCGACAGTCGGTTCCAGATGTACTGCACACCTGGAACCAGGTGAAAGCAAACTGTGGCCTGCAACCTGCTGCTAAAGGAATGGAGAAGAACACATTGGCAATGTCAGTGGTGACTGCACTGGGCTGCCTTGGACTCCACTTTGTACTGAAGTTCCACCTGTCCAGCACAGTGACATCGGTGGGGGTGTGACTTCATTCAGGCCACAATAGTCCACTGTCAGTCTCCACTCTCCATTGGACTTAAGCAACTTAAGCACTGGCCACATAGGGCTGCTAAAGGGTGAGTGAATCTTACTGACCACTCCCTGGCTCTCCAGTTCATGAATCCTCATGGATGGGGGTCACAGAGTCCTGGTTAGTGCCGTGTTGTGGACTGTGTGCTGTTATGGTACCTGTTGTTCTTCCACCCCCAGCAGTCCCACAGCAGAAGGGTCCTCTGAGAGACCAGGCAAGGTATTGAGCTGTCTAATTTTCTCTGTCTCCACAGCAGCCATCCCAAAAGCCCAAGGGTGCCCTTTTGGGTCCTTGAAATATCGTCTCCTGAGGTAATCTGTGCCAAGGCTGCACAGGGCCTCTGGATCAGTCACAATGGAGTGTTCTTGGCATGCATTCACAGTCAGGCTCACTTCAGCTTCCAGTATAGTCAGCTCTTGGGATCCCTGCTTCTTCTTGATCCCTCACTGAGTGAATTGATTTGGTCTTGGATTTTTTTCTTTTCTATGAGACGACTGCTACTGGCAGAAAAACTGGGGTGTTCCTCTCATTCAGTGGCACCTTGAGTGGCTGTGGTACCTGTCGGTCTGCTTTCCTCCTCCTTTCCCTGAGAGGACTGTCTAGGATCGATCAGTGTCTGATAAATAGTAGCCAGAGCCCAGCACATTGCATAACTTCATGCCTCTCTGGAACTGCCACTGCATTTTCCTTTCAGATATTGTGCCACTTTATCAGGGTCCTGCAGTTATTCAGAGGTGAACTTTCAAAACATTGGAGGAGAGAAATCCTCCAAAAGCTGGCCCACTTTCTTCTGCATTTCATGCCACTCATGACTATGCACCCTCGAGGAAGATCTTTGAATGACTTTCCTAAAAATCTCTTTCGTAACTCTAAACATTGTGTGGGTTGCATTGAGGAGACCTAGCAGACATAACAACAAAAGCCTGCTTTCCTTAGTATCCAAAGGGAATTCAGAATTCTCAAAAGCTGTTGTAAAACAGCCGGAGGAGAAAAAGGGTGGGGAAAATGACCATCCCTGTTCTCCCCACAGACTGGGTACAATTATTAATGAATTCTTGGAGGTAGCACCTGAGGTAAGGGCAGGTGAGTAACACTGAATACACATCCCAAGTGACCCTTATTTGCCTTGATTTTGTCATGTCAACTGATATCCCACAGTACATCAACCAAGCAATGCTGATCCCTCTCCCTGCTCTGAAAAAAACCATTGTGAGGAGACCATAGTGCATATGAGAGAGTATATGCAGGGTTTGGTACCACAACAACTTGAACAGACCAAGCAACATTTTGACCAGTGGCTCTGTACTTAATACAACAAATGCTTAGATCCAATTTGTTTCCAGCTCATTCTGGTCAGAGCTGTTGTTATCTTAACCCTTCATGCTGTTTTGTTTAGGAATGGGATTCCCCAATTCAATGTTCCTACTGAAACACCCCAGACCATGCACCTCTCACTCACTCCCTTCCTGCTCCCCCTGTGGCAGGATAGAGAGAAGAATTAGAGGGACAAAAAGGTAAAGATCACAGGTTGTGATAAGAACAGTTTATTAGATAAAGCAATGAAATAAGATAAACAGCAACAACAACAAAAGTAATAGCAGAGTGTATAAGGCAGGTGTACAGTTCACACGTGACTGCTTATGGTGTGGAACCCAGTGCCATCCAGAACACCTTGATTAATAAGAACTGTGTCTTTTCCAGCACATTGTGTCCAAGTCCTTCAGTGCCTTCCACTAAGATAGATGGTAAACTCCTCAGCAGCTTATTTTTGATTAAAAAAAACAGAGCTATGTATTTGTGATAATCAAAGATGAGATGCTGATTTTGGGTGATGGCACCTTTTATTTGCAATATCATTTATTCATTGTCTGCAGCATCAGTGCTGTGTGCTGCATGTCCTCACTCTGATGATGTGGCAATGCCCTCTTGAGGCCACTTGCAGGGAGAGGTGACATCGCCTTAGCTGGGGGGTGCTGGGGCCCCACAGCTATTTGATTTTTCAAATAGCATTTGCTGCAGTTTCTATTTTATGTGCTTTTCAGCTACTGTCCAGCTGTCAGGTTGCTTGGAGACAAAGTTCGGGGATCCTGGGCTTACGCTGGAAATTGGTGGGAAGGCTGGAGCTTTGGCACAGCAGCAGCTGCAGAGGTACTTGTTGCAGGTATAATTATAAGGACAGGATATACCGTTGCCTCCTTCCACATGTTGGTGGGCTCTCGCTGGTCCTTGGCAGCCCTTCTGGCACTCAGAAGTACCCTGTGAACTCAGCCTTGCTTCCAATTTTTATTTTTTTAATCCCAGGCAAGTGCCATGTGAGCCCTCAATTTTTGTTGCTAGGTGAATAAACGAGTTTCTGCTGGGCAATAATTTAGCCTTGTTTGGGAGTGACCCTTGGCAATCTTCCTTACAGGGTTTTCCAATCCCCATCTCTGCTCTTGCAGGCTCAGCCCTGTATCCACACAAATTCAGCTTTCCTTCACTAGATGTCACTGTCTGTACAGAGAATTTTTGTAAGTTGACAGAACAGACGATTAAACTGGGGGTGGGGGGCTGGGAGGGGGAAGAAATCAATTTGGAGATGATGTGTAAGGCACCGAAAATCATATTTTCTATTATGCCCAAAATAAGAAGGCTTCCCTTTAAAGTTTGCAAGAGGCATTCAGTGCTGCCTGGGGACATGAGGTCCCCAAGAGCCCTTTCCAAGGAAGGCCCAGGGGGCTGGTGGCCATCTCGCCTTTGTCTGTCCTTGCCTCTGCAAGGTGCAGGTGTTGGATTGACTGTGCTTTTATCTTCTTTCTCTTGGGGCACAGACTGAAAACAATAGTAAATAAGAAGTCTACTGATTGACATGAAGGAAATTTTTTTTTCTAGTTTCTGGAGTTTCTTAAAAAAATTAAATCTTTCTCTCTGGGTTGCATAGAGTTTTAATTAAGCCTTTTAACTTAAATAATCTTACAGGATGAATAGACTACAAAGAAATTAGAGTGTGTGCAATGGGCAGTTTTTACTGGCTATGTTAACCTCTGTGTTTGTGTTGTCTTAGCTGGAAACAAGAAATATTTCATGTGTAGCATCATGCCATTCTTCTTTCTCCTTTTCCTCCAGGTTTTTAATCAACTCAAAGGACGCTTCAGACAGCTAGTTATGGCAATAATAAATAGTGCTTTAGGCAGTGTGGATAACAAGGCAAATCTGGCTTTTACTGCTTTTTATTTACATTCTGGTGCGAGTTTAGCATCACAGGTGTCCTTGAAATTACAGAATTTGCTTCCTTAAAGATTTTATCTTGGAAGAGATCACTGACAGCTGGGCTTTGCTACACTGGGAATACTGCTTCCTTTGGGTTTGGCAGGTAGCGGAGCATACAAACACACTGCCATGCCAGATCTGCATGGCGGGTTTTTTTTTTTCTTTTCACCCCTAAGAGATGGCACACACAGCTTCATTCATTACACTGATTTCTGCATGCAAAAATAAGGTAAAAACCCAGGTGCCCTCACTCTGTTGTGCGGTGGGTGCGGGTGCCACAGCAGTGACCTCCTGGGATGCAGGGTGACCCACAACAGGGCGAGTGGGCTACTTGGATAGGTCTTGTCAGGTCTTCCCCAGGGCATTGCATCCCTCTGTGTCTGACTGTGGACTATTTCTGCCGCCATCAGCCCTGGGGGCAGAGCAGAGATTATTTGTGGTGTGTCGCTCACTATTTTCCTGTGATTTGGCTAATTTATGTGGGAAGAGGGTGGGAAGCAGGTCTCATCGAGCTCCCTTTGATCTCCTGGCATCTGAGTTCTGTAAAGTTTGGAAATAGTCAACACTTCCACCCCGATGCAAATCTACCAAGCAGTCCTACCCATTCAGTAAGGCCTTGGATGGGACTTTTGGCCTTGGCTTATGTCCATGGGTATGCCTGGTGTACTTGATTTCTTTAACAGCTACACCTCCCCCATGGGGGAGTTATCACTGAATCACAGCATGGTTTGGCTTGGAAGGGACCTTAAAGATCATCTAGTTTCAATACATTCCACCTTCCACTAGACCAGGTTGCTCAAAGCCCCATCCAACCAGGAGAGGGGACAGATGCCCAAACCCTCAGTATAACACCAATAAGGGGGTGTGTTGGCTTTTTTTTTTTTCTTTTTACTAGGACACAAGCAAAATCCGTTATCTAATGCAAACCATGGCTTTTTCTGAAGCACATATAGGGACACAACGCACGTTGTGTTTTAGCACAATTTATCTCTGTTCTCATATCAACAATTTAGCACAATTTTCCTATTCCGCTTTTATTAGCATGAAAGAGCTATGGGGGCCGACTTTACACAGTAGTGCAATGAGCTGTACAACCTCTGAACTTGCCTCTGCTTCCCTCGTAAATTTTGGTAAGTGCACAGCAGAGCCCCCGATACCATCTGTGGGCTGGAATGATGTGCCGTGTGTGAAGGGGGAGCTGAAGGGTGCTGCTAGCACTGGGTTTTATGCCTCATCTTTCCATAACAGTGTTCTCTTGCACAGAGAAAAAGAGACTGAGGGTATGTGAAACAGTATGATTGCTCAAAATCCTCCTCACCGTGGTCTGTAGGGTTCTGTTAAACTGAAAGAGAAATGGAAAGAGCAGTTCCGTGTCGAATAAATATCAGTTAACGCTTTTATGAAAGATGTCTGGAAAGGCCTGGGGTGAAAATAATAGGTAGGGAGGAAGGCAGCAAACACAACTGAAATAGCTTTTCTGTAACACATTCAAAGGAAATGGAACAATATTCATTTTATTTGGAATTTATAATCAAAGGGGAAGTTGCTGTTTTGATCGGAGATGGAAAATTGTCTGATTATCTTCACTTTTTCTGTGCCTGCATGGGGAAGATTTTCCCCGCTGGTGAAGCGAAGGAAAATGTAAAAAAGGAGAGGATGGAGATGGGAATTAAAATACTGATTTTGTTACCACTTTATGTTCTGCTGCCAACATTACTAAACACTACTGTTGCTTTTCAGAGCTGTTCTCCCACATGGGTGAGGCCTCCCTGGGGCAGGACAGCAAAGCAGAGGCTTCAGCTGCAAATCCAGATGATTTCCTTGATTTTTCACAGTTCTTCAGTTCTGTCTGGCTCCAATCTGAAAAAGCTTTTTCAGCCTCCTTATCTGCGAAATGGGGTAATTCTTATTTGTTTTGTAGAGGGTGTAGGTCCAGGATTTTTCTCTTTTTGACATATTCCAAATAAAAAGCCTCTTGGAGGTTTTTACTTACTCAGTTTGGAGAAGGAGGGATGAAAGACGTGAGCATTGGGGGAATGCAAAATGCTAGATCTGGGCAAAGATCTTTCTAGCTGGCTTCTATAGATCTGACTGTTTCTTTCATATGTCTCTTCTGTAGATCTGGCAATCCTGTCAATGAAAAGAAAAAGGAGGGAAAAACCACACAGCTTGACCATTTGTGACAAATATATTTTATTTACTGACCAACGTGGTGGCCTTCTATGATGGAGTGACTATATCAGTGGACAAGGGAAGGGTTACAGATGCCATTTATCTGGACTTCTCTAAAGCCTTTGAGACGGTCCCCCAAAACCTCCCTTCTCTCTGAATTGGAGAGAGATGATTTTTTATAGGTGGACTGTTAGATGGATAAGAAAGTGGTTGGATGGTCGCATCCAGAGGGCCATGGTCAATGGCTCAGAGTCCCAGTGGACATCAGTGACAAGTGGTGTCTCTCACAGGTCCGTATGGGGTCCAGTGTTACTTAATATCTTCATTAATGATGTAGGTGAAGGGATCGAGGGCACCCTCAGCAGATTTGCAGATGACACCAAGCTGAGTGGTGTGGTTGACACATCTGATGGACAGGATGCCATCCAGAAGGACCTGGACAAGATCAAAAAGTGGGCCCATGGGAATCTCATGACATTTAACAAGACCAAGTGCAAGGTGCTGCACTTGGATCAGGGCAAGTCCTGGTATCAATCCAGGCTGGGGGATGAACAGATCAAGAGCAGCCCTGCTGAGAAGGGCTTGGTGGTGCTGGTGGGTGAGAGGCTGGACAGGAGCTGCAATGTGCACTTGCGGCCCAGAAACCAAATGTGTCCTGGGCTGCATCCAAAGCATCGTGGGCAGCAGGTGGAGGGAGGTGATTCTGCCCCTCTGCTCCCCTCTGATGGGACCCCACCTGCAGTGCTGCATCTAGCAACGGGGTCCCAGCACAGGAAGGACATGGACCTGTTGGAGGAAGGTGACCAAGCTGATTGGAGGGATGGAGCACCTCTCCTATGAGGAAAGGCTGAGAGAATTGGGATTGTTCAGCCTTAAAAAGAGATGACCTTTGGGGTGACCTAATTGTGGCCTTCCATTGCCTGAAGGGAGCCTACAGGGAAGATGGAGAAAGAATTTTTACAAGAGCATGGAGTGACAGGACGGGGAAATGGCTTCAAACTGAGAGTAGGTTTAGATTTGATATTAGGAAATAATTCTTTACTGTGAAGGTGCTGAGGTGCTAGAACATGTTGCCCAGAGGAACTGCAGATGCCCCATCCCTGGAAGTCTCTAAGGTCAGGTTGAATGAATCTCTGAGTAACCTGGTATAGTGAAAGGTGTTGATGCCCAGACTGTGGGATTGAAACTAGATGATCTTTAAGGTCCCTTCCAACCCAGGCCATTCTATGATTCTATGATTTATTGCAGCTTTCCAATGGCAATATTCCCCCACCTCTGGCACCAGCATTCTGAGGCCTTTTAGAAGAAGTCAGGAGATGTCATACAGTTGCAGGGAAGAGCAGAGGAGAGAGGTGCCAAGTAACAAATAGCACTTCTGTTGTGGCTTTTCAGCCATTTCTTTGTACTTTTAAAGCCCACCCACAGGCTCCTCTGGGCTTTGGTAGCCAAAATGTGAGGAAGCATTGAGCTCCCCAGTCCCTTCAAGGCATAATAAATGCCTATGAAGTGAGAAGCTTTAATTTTTTCAGAGGAGTCTCCCCCTTGCCCACCAAGCTCCAGGCAGCAGGTGACCTGGAAGTGATGAGATGCAATCCCCATAGCTGGATTCAATACTTCCCATCTTCTGATCCCCTTGCAAATCGTGGAAGTGACATTTGCTTCCAGCCTACATTTGTGTGTAAGGATGGCCCAGCATGGGTGTCACCCCTTCCTTCATGTATGGAAGACTGATAAAAGCTGTTTTCATTACCTTTTCCCCCAGTCACTGAATTTTCAGGGGCTGTCACCAGCTCTGTGAGGCTGGCAGAGCATTGCACAAATAAGCCTTAGTCCTTGCAAAGCACTTGAAGCCATGGGGAAGGAAAAAGGGTATTTCTTTTGCAGCAAAAGTACATGAGCAGGGAACTGCTGAAGCTGGGAGCTGCAGGAGTGGCCCCAAACACAGGGACAGAGAGCAGAGGTGATGGCAATGCTCTTGCAGTTGGTGTAAAATAATGTCTTCTGGGTGCAGAGTGCTTAAAACCCCTAGGGAAAGTAAAAGAAATTGTCAGTAAATAACATAGATTTGTCACAGTGTTTCTTTAACCAGCTCTTGTTCTTGCCGAGTCATAACCCCAATATTTGAGCATCGCATCTTGTCTGGGAGGCTGTTCGGGGAGCAGGGTTGTCTGGGCAGAGAGTGCTCCAGCAGCACCTTGAGATATCTAATCAGCAAGGAGAGGGTGGGAAGGAGATAAAGAGAAGCCAGATTTCTGCCAGGATTTTCCCTTGCAGTGCAGCCTTTTAAACTGCTGTGATTTGAGTTTTCTGAATGCTGCAGCATGCCTGATTAGAGCTGGTCATCATGAACCACTAGCTCTTTGAAACCAGAAGGGTTTGCTTTTGTCTCAGGGACATCTGGAAGACTTGGGAAACCTTTTAGGGCTTTCTCCCTTTCAGAAGCAAGGACAAGCTTTCTGCAACTGCCTCTCCTGCTTTGACTCCTCTCCAACAGCAAGTCACTGAATTTTTAGCATGTCCTTCATGGAAATAGCTATCAGTTGAGCTTTTTTTTGCAAATCTCCCCATCTCTTGGTGTTTCTCTATTCCCTTATCTTGTTTACAAAACTGTGTTATGTGGGACAAAACTCATTTGCTGGCGAGGAAGGGACATTGTACTCAATAGGATATTTACTGTGTACCTGAGATATAATCTATTCTCCGCAGTAATACAGGCTCCAAAATGAATGGGTATTTATTTATAATAATATAGCAGACAGTCCATAGGGAGGTGTCATCTTGTTTGTAATCAATCCTGGCACGATGATCTGGTTGCAGCAAAATAATGCTTTGCATTAAGTGATGAATTGGTTTAGTCTTCTTATTCTGACTGTCATTTTTCCTCGCTGAAGATGTATTACCTCCATTATGCAACCCTTGTAGTTAAGCATCAGATATCCAGGGGTGCTTAAAAGGGGGGGGGGGGGTGTGAGATCATGCACATTCCCATGTAGGAAGGGAAGGGAGCTGTACTGTTGATTATAGGGAGTAATGTGTTCCAAATAGGTGACTGGATGCAGCGTGAGCCGCTCTTGCAGTGAGGTAAGCAATGATTTATCCTGGCAAAGTGCGACATTATTGCACTAACATTGTGTTTCTGAATTGATTTCAACTCAGAACCTCATGACAGAGTGGATATTTTACTGCTGGAGAAATAGACCATCCATGATACCAAACAAGCTAGATGTAGTTTAAAAGAGACATCCTTGGTATGCTCGGCAAAACAACAACAAAACCTTTATTAAAAGGTCTGAATTTGGGTGCTATGCAGATGCAATTGATATACCTGTGTGTGTGTATGGCTGTTACCATCAAAATGATGGGTGTTACCATCCAAGGGGAAAATCTTCCTATTGCTCAGTAGCTCATGAGTGAATTGCCAGAAAAATAATAACTTGCTTTATGGAAGATACCGTATAAAATGGAGTCATATAGTAATATTTGAGGGCTGTTTTGGCTTGGCTCTGGATATTTGACAAAGCAGTGCTGCCTGGAGAAAGAGGATTCTGGATGCCAGCAGGGCCATGGAATGGGGAGAGAAAATGGCGCTGCCTGGTGTTTTTAGCCCTGTGCCCTTCCCTCCCATGCTTGTCCAAAGCCCAGGACACCCCAGATCTCTTGTCAGGGCTTTTGCCCTGATCACTCATCCAATGGGCCTGTACCTCCATGATGTTCTTTAATGCATGGTGGGTTAGACAGCCCATCTGTGCCTTGGCTTGTCCTGCATACAAATAGCTTTGAAGTCTGAGAGACTCTTAAAAGAAACAGGAGGAGAGGACAAGTCCCTGCTTCATGTATCCTTTGTGATACATGAGAAAAACTAGCAGATGTCCTTCTGTCTTTGTAAAATCAGAAACACCGGGGGTATGAAGTCTGCTCTTTGCTGTATTTCCCAAGAGAATTGTCTCATCTCTCAAAGGAGCAGCCAAAGTGTGCAGAGACAGCTCTTGTTCTTGTCTCTGGGATTTAGGGAAGGGGTGAGAAAAACATACAAAACACCTGATAGAGGCTTTGTACATACCACTCAGTTTTCAGTAGGAATAGCTGAAATCCTTTTTCTCTGCCCCTTTTTCCTTCTGAGAAAAATAGGGTAGGTAAAAAATACATTGAATCTCTGGGGAGAAATTGGCAGGTTTGAAAGAGGCTTGAGAACATCCTTGGCACCCTTTTATGCAGCACGAAGTAAAACAACTGGAAAATTGCTTTTCCCTCCTAGGCTGCCTTTGCAGAGCATTAAAGTCGGGAAAACCACTTAACTGTCGCAGGCTGCACTGTTTTACTGCTGCCCTCCCTCCTGCCACCGCTTGTGTGATGTCTAGTCCCCTGACCCATCATGGTGGCACTCCTATAGTGGTGGAGGAGGTGAGCATTGGGATGGCTGGCTTTTCCTGTTGTCCCTTCCCTGGCTGTGCAAACTGATTGCTGGGCTTTCCTGTTTCTTGGCACACTGCAGCAACACGCCCAGCCTGCTGGTGCCTGTCTTCTTTGCCTGTGCCTGACTTAAGTGGCAGCTTCCTGAGGGTGAAGAGGGATGGAGATGGCTGGAGTGGAGGATACCCAGGCAGAGGTCTCTGCTGGCAACACCATCCTGCATTCTTGACAAAGGCAAGAGGGAAAACAGTGTCTTTTGCAAAGCACTCGAGCTTTAGACAAGTGGAAAAACATCATAAAATCAGTATATAGGGAAACTGCTGATGCTCTGGGTCCAAGAGCTCAATATAACATCAAACAACTTGTCATGAGCGTTACCCTCCAGTTCTACTGACAGCCACTTTCCAAACTCTCACTCTGGAGCATCCTCTACTTGTCTGTAACTCATTTGATCATTTCCAGAGCTTTCACTGTAATGACCTGTTTTATAGTGCCACCTTGGATATAGGATATTAAATCTTTGCCCCCAGCCATCAATCTTTTGAAGAGAGAGACCTTTCCACTGTGTGGCCATATTGAGTCTTCCTTCCTCTTTTAGGAAAGGGAAAATTAAGGCTCAGTGTGGATTTTTGAGGTTCATTATCTACTACAGAGCATCTCCTTATTGTCTGGGAAGAGGTGTGGATCCTGGCTGACATGTGCTGCTGTCTGAGATGTCTTGGGTCTGATTTCAGCTTGATTACTTACCTGAGAGGTGGCACAGGACAAATCAATCCTTGTCTTGAATCTCCTATTTGTAGGAAACTTATATTTTAATAAATAAAAAATAAATACTTAATAAATAATAAATAAACTTTGCCTCCGTTGTCTAGTACAGTGACAGTGCCATCATTTGTGAGGCTTGAGGAGGTATCATAGCTAACAGTTTATAAAGTCCCAATTCTTAAAGGGAAAATCCTCCACTGTAAGGTGAGGTGATAACACAGAGGATTTGAGAATTATTCCTGTCTCTTGCTCACTGGTTGGTGCAGCAGTTCTTATTTTCCCAGGATGTACTTTGCTTTAGGGAGTCTTGGTGCCTCTGTACCACATATACACCGTGAATGAGCTCAGCTTTGGGCTCATCCTTAAAATGCTTTGTACTTTGCTCTGTAAACTGTCTTTCTCCACGCTGTTGGCATTTCATTTCCACCTCTCTCTGAGCTCTGCCTAAGTCCTAGCTGGGTGATGGGCCAGATTCTCTCTAGGTGAGATAACTGGAGTCACTCAGCTTCCTTCTGTCTCCTCTTTGCCCCTTTTTGATCTTGAAGAAGGTTTTAGCTCTAATGCCTGATTTTCCTTTGTGTCTTGGTCTATTAAAACTTCTTAATATTATCCCAATCTTGTTTCTTTTCTTTACTGGCCTTTTTCATTGGTACAGCTGCTTGCAAGCTTGATTTCCCTCTAACATGTTTTCTAGCTCTGTCACTCAGCTGCTCAGCTTCCTATGGTAGTAATTTCGTGGAGTCAACCAAATCATCCTAATTCACAAATTTTAGTCAGTCATTCCTGTCTAAATCCCAGTTTGGGCAGGTTTTGACAAGGAATTAGGCAGTTCAAAACCATGAGTGCAGTGACCTCACAGATTGTTGCAAACACCAGATCTCCAGAAGAGCTGAATGTCAGATTGAAGGTATCCTGACCTAAAAGGGAACAAGCAAAGTGAGAGACAAGCATGAAAGCAGTGGAGGCCAGCACCAGAGAAGCAAGGAAGTCAATGTGTTTAAAGTAGAAGCTAAACACCCAGCATTAAACCCAAATGTAAGAGAAGAATAAACAGTCTTTAGGGATGTTGTCAACAGAACATACACAAATATATTGGTGGTAGGAGTCATTGGTTGTTACTCATAGCTATCAGCCTGGAGAACATGACTACTTGCAGGACTGGCTTTTTCTGCTGGGACGTGAATGTTTGTCTCACAGTCTAGAGGCAGCCTTGCATGCAGGAGAAGCAGGCCCTTCTCTGGGACACTTTGTTGGGCCCTTCATGTGATTGCTAATGGCCAAGCTGTATTTTGAACAGAGATTTATTATCACCTTCACAGTCAATTAAAATTCTAGGCAGTGCTAAGGTAGAATTCAATTAAGGTTAATTGTAGCTTCTGAAAACTGAATTTCCAACCAGAAACAATGGTGGGGTTGCAGATCCTAGAGGGTTTCTATCACTTTTAAATAACTTTCAGTTCTGTTCTTGCTTGACACTGCTCTAATCTTCCCTCAAGCCCCATTCTTTCTCTATTATCAAGCAATTCAAATGCTCATTTTTTTTCTGTCATAATTTATCATTTTGACTTATTTGTTCTTTTTACGTCGTCTTCTAAAGGCGAGGGGGAAAAAAAAACAAACCTCCAAACCCTGCAGAAGCTTGGAAATGTTTTTGTATCAGTCCCAATGGTCTGACATGAAAGATATATAGCCACTTCTAAGAATTTGACAACAATTCAGTAACAATTATCTAGACAGGTACAATAACAACTCGTTTTTCTTTTGCTGTTGAGAGGGATGATGAAGCTTTAATGAATTGTCAATAAAGATTAAAAAAGAATAAAATAAACAAAGAGTAGAGAAAAACAGGTGCAAACGCAACGCCATTAAAATGCAACTCAGGTTTCCCACTCTACCCTAAATTTTATTTCCTTGGCATCAAGGACTATTGTGACAGTTCTTCGCACACTTGATTGAACAGGGAAAACACATGGGACTGTATCTTAGTCACAGAATGCAGAACATGTAGCTCTCCTCTCTCAGAGCGCTCTCGCAGAGGGATGAATAATCCTTTCAGCAGTTCATTTTGCCAGAATTTGCAGCCCGTTGTTTACTGTGTGGGGACTAATAACAAAATGCCAAGCAGGAATTAAAAAAGCGAGAGAAGGAGCGATGTATGTAGAGAGAGAACAGCGACAGCTTGAAGGTCCAACTTCTCCCCCGCCATGTAGCGTGTGGTTGTCACTTGCCGACTGGAATATTTTTTTTTCCTGGGAGTTTTACTTTCCATGGTTTCAGAATTACAATAGAATTTCTCTCCGCACATGCCCTGTGTCTTGCTGTTTAAAGGAAACCAGAGCAACCTCTGACACAAGTGTGTTTTTGGTGTTTCCCTCTTTTTCTGAGAGATAAAGGGCACACGGCAATTATTGTGTAGAAGGTAAAGGGAAAAGTTTCTTTGATAAGAAATGATTGTGCGATTACACAATCGCCAAAGGAGAGGAACATGTAGGTGGATGCACTCTCATGTGTGATTACTAATGAATTCTCTGTATTCCTTGTGGAAAAGAGCCACAACTGTAAAATTAAATAGTTAATGCCTCTTTGATGAAAGGGTTTGCAGCCACTGATGTCCTTTATCAAAATACAATGGGCTTTGAAGGAACAGGTAGAAGAGCAAGTCCAAGCTTCCAGCAAAGCAATTGGAGTGGAGAATCTCTACAGATATATTTTTTCTATGGGAATTTTTTTAAAATGTTTTCTAGTAACAGAAACCTTTTGGCTGGGAAAAGGATGAGTAGGATTTTACCAGGGGACACGCAGCTGCTGAAGCTGTGGTCAGTGCCATATGGCAGATGGGCAGCAGATACCAGATTCTGTGCCACATTGGGGTGTGAGTCCCCATGAATATGGTTGAATACTGTTCAAAACCAGCTTCTGTTGCAGAACTGTTTGTGAGGGCTGAGATTTCAGTGAGGTGTATATACAAGATATATATATAGATATAGATATATGTATATATAAAAGAGAAATCCTCTTAGTTCACCAGCAATTCAGTCATAACTTCTGGGCTGAGATATTTACTGTAAAATGTTGAAATGTGAATGGAAATCTGGGTTCTCTGCTGTGCTGTGTCAGGGTGCCTGCTGTCCAAAAATAGCACAAGTTCCAAAAAATGCTCTGAGATCCTTAGGAGATGCCATGTGAGAACCTTACAGAAACATCTTAATTACACACTAATGAACACCATAGTAGCAGTCAGTCAAGGGAGAGACAGTATATCATGCTCATGTGTATCCTAGATATAATTTGACAGCTGATTTTTGAGTACCTTTCTTCCATTAATGATTTTAATTTTGATTTTCAAAGTGTTTAATAGTTTAAACATAGTTGTTTCTTATTTATGTTGTGTTTATATGATGACATTTTTTTTCTCTGTTTGATTAGGTCATTCATTTCAGAGTTTGAAAATGGAAAGAAAATAGTTGTGAACACAACATCATCTTGTGTTCTTGACACCTTCTTTTCCTTTATTTGAACATTTACTTGCTCATTTAAAGCCCCTGGGTTTACTCGTACTCCCCACAATCTTAACATATTTAACGAACAAGAATGAAGGTATTTAATCACCGTGCAGCAATGTGTGGTGTTCCCGGCTCTGCTTCTGAAGGACGCTGGGGCTGTCAGTGTGTTAGGAAGAGGCTGTGGCATTTCGCAAAGCCAGAGCTGTGCCGGCTTTCTCCAAATGTGCCATGAGATGGCAGCAAAGGCTTTTGAAAAGGGCATTATGCGAGGATTTCTGTAACTCAAATTGTTTAACGCTTAGGGATCCTTGTAAGGGAACTTGATCATAAATCCCACACGCAAATAAGGGGTTCATAATGCATCCTGCAGAGTACATGCTGTATTGTTCCCTGAAATGTAAGGTTTCATTTTCAGTAGAGAAGGCCCTTTTCTTTCCCTTGTTCTACTTCTTTTCATTTTCATATCTAGCATATTCCCACTGTTTATGATTCTTTGAAAGAAATGGACAAGCAAAGCTTTTAGTGTGCACTCACCGAGATATCCATGTGACGGTTGCAGGAAAATGCAGGGTTGCTAGTATGAGGCATTGAATCATAGAATAGTTTGGGTTGGAAGGGACCTTAAATACTATCTCATTCCAACACCCCTGCCATGGGAAGGGACAGCTCCTGCTAGACCAGGTCACGCATTCAACCTGGCCTAAAACACTTTCATGGCTGGGGCACGCACAACTTCTCTGGGCAAACTGTTCCCCACCATCCAGTAAAGAATTTCTTATAACGTCTAATCTAAACCTGCTCTCTTTCATTTTAAAGCCATCCCCCCGCTTGTCCTGAGACTAAATGCCCTTGTAAAAAGTCCCTCTTCAGCTCTCTTGTAACCCCTTTAGATACTGGAAGGTGTTACTAGATCTCCCCGAAGCCTTCTCTGCTCCAGGCTGAGCAGCTTCAACCCTCAGCCTGTTTTCATAGGAGAGGTGCTCCAGCGCTTTGGTCATCTTCATGGCCCACATCCTTATTATGTTGGGGCCCCTGGAGCTGGACACAGTAGTCCAGATGGGCTTCCACAAGAGCAGTGTAGAGGGGTAGAATCATCTCCCTTCACTTTCTGGTCACACTGCTTTTTATGCAGCCCAGGACACAACTGGCTTTCCAGGCTGCAAGAGCACATTCCTGGGTCGTGTTGAGCTTCTCATCCACCAGCATTCTTAAGTTCTTCTCTCCAGGGCTAATTCTCTGCCCAGCCTGTCCTTGTGCTTGGGATTGCCCCAGCCCAGTGCAGGACCTTGCACTTGGCCTTGTCGAACTTCACAAAGTTTGCACTGACTCACCTCTCAAGCATGTCCAGGTCCGTCTGGATGGCATCCCATCTGTCCAGCGTGTTGACAACACCAAACAGCTTGATGTCATCAGCAAATTTGCTGAGGATACATGGAATCCTATGTCTCTGAAAAAGATGTAAAACAGTGCCAGTATAGGGCGCTATTCTTGGCCAAAAAATAAGGATTAGCTCTGTCAAAAATGTATTTATGCTGCTCCACAGAGAAAGAGTGGCCAAATGCAGAAAAACACTTTTGCAGAGATATGTTTATTTATGGGAAAGTAGTTAAAGGGGAAATTGAAACTTGATTTTCCCTTTTTTTTTGTCATCAGCAATAGCTATCAGGTAGGAATTTGGATATAAAAAAACTTGTGGGAAGAGAAACAGAACTTCTTTTCAGCCATGTGGTGACATTATATGCTCTCTTGATAATAATGTGATATGGAAAGAATTACTGATATTCATGAAGGTGAAGGAAAACAGACATGCCTGCCACCCACCCACACTTCATCCTGTTCTTATCACAGGTATTACTTTTAGCACATTCTTCTTGGCAACAGTAATGAAAAAATAGGTGAAAAGCCATTAGCGACAACTCCTCCTTTTCATCTTGCAGGGGAATGGTGCTAAAGACAATATAATACATGATTTGCTTGAAAACAGCCTTTCTAAAAGCATTGGTTATATTTTTGGAGCTACAGTGCAGGAGGCAATTTGGGATTCTTCAAGCTAGTTCTGTGACATCCTGTTGATGAAATTGGAGAGGGAGTTTGTTGCAAAGGCAGTTGCCATTTAATTCATATTGATGGACAACTGGGATGCCAATCTAAACCTGTCTTCTTTGTTTTAAAGCCATTCCCTCCTTGTCCTCTGACTATATGCCCTTGTAAAAAGTTCCCTTGAAAAGTCTTCAAATACAAGCTCTTCAAAATTTGAATATATTTAATGACAGGAATTTTACAAGTAATTTAATAGAAATTATTAAGTAATTATTGGAGGCTTTTTTCTTCTTTTTTTCTGCTAGCAGGGGGTAAGTTCATTCTGGGAGTCTGAGTCCAGCAAGTTATGACTGAGGCTGCTCAGACTACAGTTTGGGACCAGCATCAGCAGATGAAATCCCTGCTTCTGTTTTGCATCTTCTGCTGTGTGGCAGAGCTGCTTTTTGCAGCTGCACAGTGAACTGGATTCAGGAAGATAGAAAACTTCTTGGTTGTTTTTTTTATTCCCTCTAGGTGTTTCAGCTGAACATGAACTCAACTCCACTTCATCCTAGACTTGTGACAAATATAAATACCACACTTGGGTGTATCATCTGGAGGGGAAGGGAAGATTTCTGTTGGTTTAAATATTGCAACTTCAGAATGTCTAAGGTCAGAGAGATGTCAATAAATTTCCTAGTTCCTAGGGACTCTATCTTTCAGTCTGTCCAGTGTTCTGTTCTCTCTTCTTAAACGTTTGTATGTATTTGCTTGACATCTCCATAATCCCAAGGATCCAGCTCCCTGAACTGTGCAGAACCAAGACTTGCACCTCTGGGTACAGGCTCATAGGATGTCCTCAGGCAAAGCTAAAGCATACAACTGTGGCACAGAGATATGCACAAGAAACAACATAATTATTTACACTGTAAATGCTCTGTTCCCTTTGTGTTATTTCCAATATTCCCAACATACATTGCTGGCCTCCCTTGTGATACAAAAAATAACATGGCAGTTATAGCAAACTCCTTCCATGAATGGCACAGAGTTTCACTGAAGTATTTCTTTTCTTGCCTTCATGTTAAACCTAAAACCAGGCAAACAATGTTTCTGTGACACAGTAAGAGAGGTGGTATGAGAGAATTTGTCTCCCGAGACTGCAGTGCATTCTCAGCTCTATCAACCGGAGGCATTTTGTCCTCTATGAAAACTGTTTTTCATATCCTCTCCTGTCCATTCCTTGGCTTTTATATTGTTGTAGGGCCTGATTTTGCAGACAGCGATGTTGGAGATGGATTAGCTCATGGGCAGACTCAGATTTGAGCTTGGAGTGGAAATTATACACCTAATAAGACATGCATCTAAAGCTACTGTATTGAGTGTCTCCCCGTTCTCCCTCCCAGCAGCTTTATGTCTTCATAAACTGACCAAGTGAGGTAAGCCTTCCCACTTGTACATTTCTTACACAGACCTGTAATGACACCTGTGTTTTTTCCTCTAAAGGTTTGCATTGACTGGGATGGAAACCATCTTACAGCTGAAGCAATCTGTATTTTGACCATTTTCCCTTCATGGACGTTCCAGTTAAAATACCACTAAAAGTACAGCTGGATAGTCTTTTGTAGAAAGAGTAATTCCTATTCTTTTCTACTTTCCAGCTGTTTCTGCGTTTTACCTCAGATCCACCTCTCCTCAGTCTCGGGCAATGCTCTTGTCATTTATGGATGCCCTTTGTCTGTGTCAGCTGCTCAGTCTGCAGAGTTTCTCCTGCCTCGAGAAGTGTTCAGAAATGTTTGATGGTATGAAGGTGCTGTGATTCCTTCCTGTTGAGGGAAAGGAATGGGAACAGTGATGGGACTCCATAGATAAGGCAATTAAAAGCCAGCTGGGATAGGAAGAGGGGACTTACAAGGACTTAGAGTGAGATAATGAGAAAGAAGCTTGAAGCCTGAGAGTTGTTCCTTTTACACTTAATTTCTTCTCTTGATGTTCATGTCATGTCTTATTTTTGTGATAGCCACTTGTGAAAACAGAGGCAAGAATAAAATGGCCAGGAACTTCTCTGTGCTAAGACTGGACATATGAGCCCCAAGACCAGTCTTCTGTCCTTTCCTCAAGGTTTTTGCCCCCAGAAGAGAGTGGAATGTCATCTGAAAAGCAGAGTTAAGGCCACTCAACTGTTTCTCCAGGCTGTGTGCCACACTGTCATAACCATCCTGGGAACAGCAGCTCACGTCAGGCTTGCAGCCTTTATTCCTGTTTAATACAAAATAATGTACTGGAATATGTAGGCTTTGCCTTGGGCTGTACTGTTCTCCCATCCCACCGTTTCCTTTTGTATGTGTAACCACAGCTCTACTACCCAGAAAACCCATGTGCCCAGAGAAGCTGTGGATGTCCCATCCCTGAAAGTGTTCAAGACCAGGTTGGATGGGGCTTTGAGCAACCTGGTCTAGTGGACTGTGTCCCTGCCTGTTGCAGGGAAGTTGGAATGATGAGGTTCTTTTGGTCCCTTCCAATCCAATCAGTAATATGATTCCATGATTCTAAAGGTGAGGTTGGCATTTGGGAGCACCCTTACCAGCTCTCAGAAGAGTTTTGTCTCATGCTTGTGGAACAGAGCATAGCTTGGGAGTCTGACTGGCAAGGAGGAGAATCAGTCTTTTGCCCTTTTGAAGGGAAATAGGGAACACTAACTTGCGTGATCATTTTAGGTGGATGATTAAATTTGGTCTCTTAGGTCCCTAGTTGAAAACTCAATTCAGATGAGTAGTTTTCTTTTCATACACTGCTTACCAATCTTGTATTCTGCCACCGCTAATGTTCCTGATGTTGATTGTTTTTTCATTTTAGCAAAGAGCAGAAATGCCCAGACTCTTCTCTCTGTTTTCCTTGTCTTTGGGCTCTCAAAACCTAAAGAGAAGACTGCTTTTTGTTTAAGGATAAATATTCTACCCTGAGATAGACTGACAGTCTACCGCTAAAGTCACATATTGCTGTTGCAATGGGTGAAAGGGATAGTCAAGACAGAAGGATCAAAACTTTTCCACTGACTTATGTTGTTTTCAAGATGCCCAGGTTTTCGACACATATTTTCTGGGGAAAACAAATTAGAGAATCCAACAAAACAATCAGGCATCAGCTTAGTACTGGAACAGCCTACATGAATAGTAGGACTGTAGGATAAAACCCTCTGTAAACATGTGTGAGGAGTAGGAAAAACGAGTATGAGAAAGGGGAAGAAGGAGAGGAGTATTCTTTTCTGTGGTATGATCCCAGTGATTTATTTAGGCTGAGGAGTCCAAATATCAATGTCAGAGCAAATACTTCTGAAATGCAGCAAAAGTGAGTGTTGATGGAGGCAGCTGATTGCATTAGAGATAGTTTTGCCTTGTGATGGTTCTACATAGACATGTGGTTGATACCTAGAGGAAAATCAAAGTGCAACATTAATGGGAAGTGCTATTATGCATGTTATTTACAGTGCTACACTGATTTCACAAGGATCACCAGACTGCTGCCTTAACTAATGTTAAATAAGTAGTTAGTGGAGAGTATATAGATTTGCTGCATGAGATCTTAAGTTTGTAAGAAGTCTGTTCTATCAAAGAAACACAGGAGTTCACTTAAGAAGGTTCCATTGTTGCATGCACAACTTCTTTCCCTTGGTTAATGAATGCAGGCACTCAGAAAAATGCTTTCAGGTGACAGAATCAAAGAAGACTGCCTACAGCAAAAAAGGATCCAGAAGAGCAGCAAAAGCTGCTGAAGAAAAGAGTTTATAAAGGGCAGTTTGGAGTGCATTACCCAAAGGGGTAGAATTAGGAAGGGAGCTTCTGATTGCTAAAGATACACTGCTGGATGGTTTTAGTGAAGCTGGAATACAGCTGAGTTTGGGTTTAACAGATAAAGCAGATATAGATAGTAAGATTAGAAAATAAGAGAAAGATAAATGTGTACTCTGTAAAGGAAAGACCTTTACCCTTAGCAAAGCTTTCTTGTTCTGAAACCAATATCGTCTCCCAAGAAGGGAAGGGCTGTGCAGTATCTTTAGGCTGGCCAAGGGTTGGGATGAGGCAATCTGCATTGCCTTGCTAGAGTCTCATATATTACCTGTAAATAGGCACGTTTGAAAAGTATATTTGTGCAGCAGGCAAAGGTGTGATTGCAGTACAGGTAGGTATAATGTAGAATTAATTCTGCTAGCCATAACCCCTCTAATGAAACTGTGCAGAGCAGGCTTTAGTGTGCACTTCACTGCTGGAGGATAAGCCCTGCAGCAACACTGTACACATGCTCCAGGTGCCAGGTTCTGCCACTGCATCTTCATTAGCATTCCTAGCCAATGATGTCCAGTACCTGTAGCAAGTAAGTTATAGAAGGAATGGGAAGCTACAAACTGTATTGCTATATCTCTAATGAAAGATGAAAACAATTTCCCTCTTCCAGCCTTGAACTTAGATGAAAATAATCTATGTCTGAAAGAAAAATTGCACGAGTGAATAAAATGAATTGTGCGTTATAGTGAACAAGACACATTATAATAATACCTTGCACTAGATTCTTCTGGTGACACCATTTAGTGGTGGTTGCATTTAATATTTTGCCTGATGCATCACATGATATATCGCAATAATCCCATCTGCAATACGAGACTTTAGTCAGAAGGAGTGAAACCTAATGGATAACAACATACAAGAGTTACCTGAGTTTTTACCAATTTGTGTAGAATATATTGCAGCTGCAATAAATACTCTGATCGGAGTATTTATGACTACTCGTTACAGAATGTGAGCTTACTGTAAATGTAAGTACTGTTTGTAAGATTTGTAGGCAGTCAGCCAGCCTGTTTCTGTGTAAAGCTGGAGAACAGTCATCAAGGGAAAGCTGTGATTACTGCATTCTGTTACTGCATTAGCACCTAATGGAAACGAAGAGAAACCTGGTCGTATAGACTGACAACCCACTCTTATTTCCCAGGGAAATAACCAAGCCATTGCTGTAGGAACAAGTAATGAACCACAAACAAGCAAAGCAATGATATGAGTGTACAGTGGAGCTTAAAATGCAAATCTGGCTTGCTCAGTACTAGCACACAGACTGTAACCACTGTCAGTCTAATTCCAGTCTACATTACCAGCCATTAGGATGATGGCTGTACATGACATTAGCCTGCTGAATTAGGAATACCTTTCCAACAGCCCTGGTCTCTACCTCCCCTTTGGTGTTGTTACTGTGCTTTTTCCACATCGCTGTGGAGCTGATCAGCAGCCCTGTGCCACTGGTTGATGCTGGTGAATGACGGTGGAGATAGCTCCTCACATCCCTTCACAAAGGCACCATACAATTTACAACATTTGGGTACAGTGAGGAGATTTGGTGATCAAATTTTCCAGGATTCTCTGAATTATATATAGGATTTTCAGCTCTGCCTTAAAGGTTCAGCTGTCATAATGAAAATGATAATGCTTTTGATTTGGTGGTTTACTTGGTTATTTGAATGTAAGCAGAGACACTATGACAGGAGGTCCTGCTTCTCTAAGCTGAGGGCAGAAGAATGTATTTGCTGCAGTTGTCAGGTTATGATTTCCATGTGTAATTTTCTTCTGGCTGCCATTTTACCATTTCTTCCCTAATTTTTGTCAATTTTTTATAAGAGCCAGTTGATTTACTCTACTTTCCCCCCTTTTTCTTTTTTTTTTTTTCCCCCAGATGTGTAAATAAACTATAAGTTTTCTTCATTTCATTGTGGTGACCGTTTCCACCCAGCTCAGACTGTAACTAAGCCTGGTACTGAGGTTTACCAGGACAGCAAGAAAAAGTGAAGAGCTTAGAAACTGAAGATGGGGGAAACCAAAATCAATCCAGGATACTTGCTATTTTCTGATTGAACTTCTAAAAGAAACTCAACGAACAAGCCAAGAACCCACCATGATGAGCGAAATATACTCATGTGTAGCACTTCATATATGTCATTAACTACTTGAATGGAAATCTATGCTTTCCTTACAGCAAAAGAACATCTGTCTGGGGCTCAGTGAGCTGTTGCCACAGTGCATGTAAAGAGGGGCATTCTTTTTCTCTGAGATTTTTTTTTAAATAAATGGGTTTGGCTTAATGTATTAGGTAAGAAAGTAATATTTTGGGATTTGTAACCAGCTGCCAGTTGTTTGTTGTTTTTTTTTTTTTTACTGGGAGCACAACACAAGTGTTTTCCTCTCTGCCAACCAGTAGGTGTTGCTGGTAGGGAATGACGGATGCTGCCATGGCTGGCTCCGAGGAAGGCTGTGCAATTCCAATCTCGAGACTGTCATGAGGAGGCAAGATGAGTCCCCTACCCTATTCTCATTACTATTTGCGACACTGGAATGAATCTGTCTCGTACCACGAGGTGTTCTTGTTGTTGTAATCCTTACTGTAGGCTTATAGAACAAGAAAGAAGAGCAAAAGGAAGATAAGGCCTGATTTCATGTGGGAACCTTTTGGAAAGCATATCAGTGACACATTAATATAATTATTAAGGTAAAGAGACCTGGCTAAGGTGGAAGATTGCAAATGTAAATACCCTGATGAGGCTGAATGCTGAGGATCCTCTGGGGATATCAGGTATTTTTGCTTACTTGAGCAAAATCCAAAATAATGCTGTTGGTTTAACAATTAAATAGAATAAAGACCCTGATCTTCGTGTGTAGAAAAAGACCTTTTGGGTACAGGAGAGAAATACATGTCCTCTGAATATTTTCAGCATGTCTCCCTCAACCCAGTTAGTTGCCTGTGTGGAATCAGTGATGAGAGTTTGAATTTATACATACAAGTGCTCAGAGTGAAGCTCTGAGGACAGAAAAGGAAGGAGATGAGAAGTAAGTGCATGGAAATGGAAGGAAAATATTGGTACAGTGTCCTCTGAAGGAGCAACGCTGCATTTGCACAACTCTGATGGAAACTTCACCATGTCACTTGGATACCATGTTTAGGAAGCAGCTTGTGTCAACCTTAGGTACAGATTGAGACAGTGAAGCCAGATAAGACCACTTAGTTAGATGGAGGATAATCCTTTTTCTTTTCCTATTTATGCTGGCCTGCAGCAAAGTCCCTCAATATGGAATTTGATTTTGATGGTGGCGTTTTGAACCCTCTTTGTATGCTTTTTTTGCTTCAAGAAATAATAAAGTCTAGATAAAGTTGGAATAGCTGCCTGGTAATGAGATCATTATATATAAGTACTGAATTGCTCTCAGGGGGTATAATGATTCCTCAGCCCAGGTAGGCAGCACAGAAGTATTTACTATGCACAATCTGTCTTAGATCTATGTTTACAGTGCTTAAGCACATAAAGCCCTTCAGCATAAAGATCAAGTAAGAGAATATGGATGAATGGGAATATGTTATTTACAGCTTATACTATGAGATGGAATGCACTGGGACTGGTTATTTACTTTTCCTGTGGAATTTTAAAGAATTTTGACAGAAAAGACAAAGAAGTAAGAGAGGAGATGCTAAAGGAAGAACATACCAGCGCTGTGTGACGGCAGCTTCCTTTTGACAGCCATCCCCTTTGCACAGCATCAAGCAGCCTGTGGGAATTAACAGGTGGTAATGGCACCGCCTGGGATGGAGATGTAGTGAGAAGCCTGGTCCCTTCTGCCTCCGAGAGGCAGAAATGCTCAGAGCTGTCCTTGTGCCTGGCCATGGGCTGGGGCACAGGCTGCCCCTTGTGCCATGGGACGTGCACACGGAACCTGGGGACAACCCTGGGTTGGGGATAGACAGGGAACTGGGTTTGATTTCCTGATCTGCTACATGTTTCTGAAGTGATTTTTGTCTCTACCTTACAAATGCTAAAGAGAGATAAAGAGAGACAGACCGATCCTGTGTGCATCCTGCTCCTTGAGTTTACACCTCTGAGATAAAACTATCAAAAGTGCTTCAGAGAGAGTGAGGGCAAGTGCATTAAAGATTATGAGGTGTTGAGATGTGAAGATGAGGGGGATGAGTAAATGCTGCTAACAGGTTCATTGCCTCTTACCTCTATACAGACAGGATAGGGCCGATAAAAGTAACAGGCAGCCCTGGGCTTGTTACCATGGTTATATGCTCTGTCTTCACTGAAATCACCTGAGTTACAGCTACTATGTAAGTAATGGGGAGTCCTGATGCTGTTCATAATAATGAGAGAAAACACACCCTATCAAAAAATATGTCAACTGCATGCAGAAAAGCTGCAGGAGAGGCATATTCTGTGGACATGCTTTTAGTGAGCTTATGTAGGTCCATATGCTGAAGATTACATCCAAGTGTACCTTTGAGTTTCGAAATTTCTGATTATTTTGCTGTGCCAATAGACAAATTTGAGATGTAGTGTTTGATTTCTGTCGCACAGGCTCTGTAGGATGTCCTCTGTGTATTTTCCCTGATGTCTAGGCTTATTATATTTTTACCCTGATTTGATAAAACAAGCTGTCTTTATTAGAACAGAACCATTCCTGGAGAAAATGGATAAAGTATGCATGTAAGTTGCTTTATTTTTTGCAAGCCTTGTCATAGCAGTAAAACAGATGTGTGCTTGGAATAGCAAACTAACAGAAGTACTTGGATGACTGAAGGTGGGAAGGGGAAGACATCTTGAGATGCCAAACTCCTACAGTCAGCCCTAGGAACTAAGATCCTGCTGTCACTGTCAATATAAAACTCTTTAGTCTGGCACTTAATATGCCTTAAGATGAAAAGCTATATTTAAATTAATAATCCTAATTTTTTTTAATGTGTGAAGTAAGTGGATTTTAGGATTCCCATATACCTGCCTGGCACTATGGATGGCAAATGAATTTGTTTCAGCAAACTCAAAGGATTCATTGGACTTGCTGCTCCTCAAAGAGAGCTTCTGTCAGTCCAAAGAAAGAAATACTACACACACAAAAAAAAGAATTGTAGGGACCTGTTTCAGGGGATATGAAACAGGTCCAGTCACCCTGTGCTGCATGAATGAAGGGACTGAAAAACATTAGGGAAGCCTTTTTAATCCCAGAGAAGTGAAAAAGGCCATGGCTTTTTGTTAACAGAACATGAAGGTTTTTATTTCTTCTTTATTCCTTTTTAGGGTCTCTTGGACTTCCTCAATGGGCCTGCTTCAAAGTCTGAAAAATGAGCTCACCCCTTCCAGCAAAGTCTGGCCTGGGCAGCAACAAATCTGCTTCTCTGCTTCAGTCTCAACGCCTAAAGCTCTGTCAAAATAAAAACCCTCACCCATGGGATGACAATAGGTTATGAAAGCTTTCTGCTTTTCTTCTACCTAACCTGGAAAGCTTTTCAGTGTTAATTAGGCTACTGTAAGGATTAGGAAATGACATTTTGTAAATTGACTGGCGCCTGGAAAAGTGGCATCCAAGATGACTGTGGCCTGTACCCACTGTGCCAAGCCACTACACCCTAGATCTTTTTCTCAGCTGCCATCCCAATGTTGACCCATCTGGAGTAGGAGAGAACTGCCCTGGCTCTGAAGAATGAATGCATCCCATTCTGCTTGTGCACCACTGCCCAAGTCTTGGTTTTGGAAAGCAAGAACCTCTGCATTGTGCTGTCAGCATTTTCTCCTTCTTGCAGCATTATATAAACTTCATAGGCAATTTCCTAAAAAAAAAATAAGGGTTGCTTACTTTGCTACTCCCTTAATAGCCCTTCCCTTTTGTTCTCCTTTCTCTTCTAGAGAGGCCACAGAAAAGCTGCAGTGGTGCCTGCTTGGTTTTTGTTTGTATGTTTATTTGCCTGACATTATCCCAAAATTAATTGTAAGGGAGGTAAATGGTGTGAGGGGAGTTCACTGGGGTTAAATGGTCAAGAGATTTTGGAGTCATGTATTTAACCTGGTGGAGAAACTGAGTTCTGAACATGCAAACAACTGCTTTCCAAGTAAATTAGATACTACTACCTGACCTGTGCTCATTACAGAGTTAAAACGTAGCCTATCATCATTACAGCACTTTTGGGTCCTCTCTCCAGCCACAGTGTTTTAATGAGTCTATTTTGCTATATAATTTATTATCCTCAGGGCTTCTCAAAAGGAATCCATTTCGCTGAGAGAGGGTCATGAGACCTGAAAGAGTTTTGTGCTATTGCTCTCCTTGTTGGTCAATAACTTTTGAACTGGTGACCATCCAGTAATTGGCAAGAAAATGTCTCCCTTTAAACTGTGAGCTAAAAATAGATCAAACTCTCCAGAATCTAAACCTTGAAGGACATATAGAGGAAAAGTGCGTTTTAAATGGAGATATTTATTATTCCACACTTTAAAGTTGCTAGGCCTTGCTTCTTTCCTCTCTGCTTGCTTTATGGAATTGCCAACCAGATTATAAAAGAGAGAAATAGTTAAAAAAAAAAAAAGAAATGAAATATAAAAAAATTATTAATCATGGAGAGATTGATGTATAAATATACTTGCAGGTACTTTCAGGGAAGTCCAGTAGGATCTTTAAGGCTGTCCTGACTGAAATAAGATTTTAAAGCTGATATGACTTATAATAGCTATAAAAATAATAGAAGAGAAATGTCACTTTTATGAATCCAAGATGGAGGAAGGCTCTTTCCATTGGCATTGCAATCCTACAGGAGAGGGTGAGAGAGCAGAAAATACTGAAACACAGAATAAAAGTATTTTTTTTTAGGGTAGCAAGTAAAAATGTCTGGAGCCCGGGCTCTAAATTTCCTTTAAAATCCCTGCTCTTACTGAGGTGGAAGCAGATGTGTGACAGCAGTGGATAACTCCCCTTTGAAGGAACCTCCAGTCCTGAGACACTCCAGGAGTCCCTGGGTTTCTTCAGGCATCTGCTTTGATACACAGACACCTGTCATTGTAGAGAAGGTACTTTGAAGAATTAACATATGCCATTAATGTCCTGGCTATTAATGTTTGTAAAGTACTTTGTATACTCTGGGTTACGTTCAACAGTTTAATCATTTAACCAAAACCAGAGCCTGTGCATCCCTACAGTAATCCAAAGTACTGTGTTCTTTTTATGACCTGTTATCACAATATACAATATCACAACATTCATTATATATTCATTCCAAATTGCTCACCTTTCGTCATAAAAAGGCAAGAAATAGAGAAGCACAATATTGCCACACACCCCTATGTAACCACAACTTTATTTTAGGAATGAAGATATGCAAGTATGTGAACAGACATTAAAGGATACTTAGCTATTCAACTGATTTAATTGGCCAAACCTCTTAAACATTGCAGCAGGAAGAACATCTCTGAACAGAGCAACAAAAGTAATAATGAGCTACATTAGTTAAATTGAGTATCATAAACAAGGTCATGATCTACTTTAGTAATGAAGGCATACTATATGTTTTAAAAAGATTTTTTTCCTAGCCTCCTAGGGCTGTTGGTATGTCCCTATGTAATACTGAACCCATTATTACTACGCTAGGTCTGGCATTCCTTGATGTGGCAAGTTAAACATCATAGCTTCTCTCCCATATGCATTAAGAGCAGCTGAAAGCAAGAAAGTAAGTAGTGTAAGCAGCTCAAAATGAGGTATTCCAGCTTTCCAGCAGCCAGAGGAGGCCAGCTGTTCACACACCTCTTCAAAGCAGTGAGGACTTGACTCCTCAGCAGCAATTATGTACCAACTGTATTTTTCAGCAATGAAAGGTCATTTTTCCTCTCAGGAGAAAAAACATGAGAAGTGGGGGGTTCATTCTTAAGGAAAGTGAATGGGATGGGTATAACCTTTAAACATGACTTTATGCCTTGGACCACAGACCAGCAGAAGGAGGCAGTCCCTATAGGGGATTGATTCAAATATACTAGGTGCCTTTCTTCTCCAGAGAGTAGACGTGTGAGAAACATGAGAGGACTCGGGACTAAACACTCCTTTCCTTACTGGCAACAGAAGTTAGTGTGAGACAGTAATGAACTACTATGCCTAAATGCCCTTACTACAAAGTAACAGGGGCATGCCTGATGGCAAAATTACTCCTTCATGTGGTATAAACCCATCAGACTTGGGTAGCTCAGATGCTGGAAACAGGCTATCTGCAGCAATATGGAGCCCTGAGATGGCTAATTTACTCTGTGCTGCTGTCTTTCAGTCGAATAATTTTTGGCAAGTTAGATGGTTTCATCTGCTGATTCAGCCTCCTAGCAGGGCTTTCAAATTGTATTGGGTTGTGGCAGGTACAGTTGTAGTTCACCTGTGTGTTGGTAAGATGTTCTCCAAACATACAGGAGCAATGGAGTTTGTTCACACAGTCGTGTGTAAAACAGTGTGGCCAAACTGAATTAACTCTGCCTTCATCAGGTGGCATTAGCTGTGTCACCAGCTCTATCTTTTCTGCAAGTGATGGAGGTATGAAACCTTTGGCACATAAATTTGGCACATGTGACTTGAAAGCAGTTGAAGTCTTTGAAATGCCTGACCCTGAAGTTCGTCACTAATCTCTTGTTTTGAAAGATCAGCCCTTTTGTATCTTCAGTGACTCTTAATGAAGGCTCATTTTGAGATTTCTGTGTGTTCTAAAACAAAACTCTATTTTTTGTTCTTTTAAATAGTTTTTAGTCTTTGTTTGATTCTTAATTTCCTAAAATCCAGTGCCAACAAAGAACAACTTGCATGAATCAAAGGAATGTGCTAAATAAGACTCCAGAGATATGGAGTACAGCACATCAAACCCCATGCAAGAGGTTTCCCACAGTTTGCAATCCAGCAGCTGCTCTGGGCAGAGCTAATTTTCAATAACAAACATGCAGACAGCAGTGTGAAAAGTGAACCCAAACCCAATGACTCAGTAAGTAAAATCCCATGCATCGGTTTACAATCATAATGAAAAGCAGACAACCTTTTTGTATCATTCGATACCCTGCTGGAGGGCAGTGGATGCTTACAGTGATGAACCTTGTTAAAAATGGAGGGATAACAGAATAATGACTTTTAAGTTTCCAGTGATGATAGGATTGGCCTATACTTCTAAGTCAGATGCAAGCTGTTAATATAGTAGACATAACCATAAGTTTTTCTCTATAACACTGCAGTAAATGTAAAACACATCGTTAATGGAAAGTAGCAGTTAATAGGATGATAGTGTCAGTAGAAGACCAAAGCAGAAGGCACAAGTGCACTCTCTGCACCGATGTCATGGGCTGAATGGAAGCTTCAGAAAAGGTTTATCAAGGAGATCATCCCCTTGAGTCATGAGGTTCATGAGGTTCATGGCTTTACCTTGCTTTACAAACTCCTTCTTGAAGGATAGTCTGGGCATGACTGGATGCAATACTAGTACCAGACTTGGTCATTGGTTTGTGTCTAACAGATTATTTAGGTGTAGTTATGCAGCCAGTTATATGGTTTAGTCTTGCATGATTAAGGAGAACAATCCAAATATATTTACATAGGATGATATAAATGATAAATTTAACGCCCCATCCTCACTGGCACCGCATTCCGTCAGAAAACAGTGTTCTTCACATCCTCAAAATATTTAACTTTCAGACTGATTTATCAGGCCACTCTCAGCTGTCTTCAATATGAAAAGCAGCTGATGCCCCCTTCTCCACCCACCACTGATGACTTTTGCCAATAGAGAGATGTTCTAGCTGTTTTCCCCCCACTTAGGTGCTACAGACACCTAGGATGAGTTTTTCCATGATGCATGGTTATTTACATAGAAAAGAGCATCATGAAAACCATGAGGCTGCATTAGGTCCCATGCTTATCTTTTCACCTTTAGCAGGTGGTGTGTGTGGACCCTGCTTCGCGGACCCTGGCTTCTTCTTAACTGGTGTGTACACTCGACCAATGAGCTTTGTTTAACACAAGCAGAATTGATAAAGTGCATTAAGCTGTTTCTAGGATGTCTGAGTTTGAATTGTCCTAATTCTCTAGTGACAACGTGAATGAGAGATGATACTCGGAGGAGCCCATTCTTCACATGCAGCCACAGAGATCTTCAGAGCAGTCAGGCTGTGAAGACCCACAAGGCACGATGAGCTGTGCTCCTGGCATGGCCCCAGGCACGAGGTGGACTGTCATGGGACAAGGGGCAGAGCTGGAGATGCCCTGCTCCTTCTGTTGCTTTGTAGATCTCAGGATGTTCTGTTAAACTGTCACAGAAAACCAGGAGGGTGTAACCTCTGGGATGCAGCAGCAATCTGGGAGCAATCCAAAAATATACAGTGTCTCACGTTCGACATCAATTCTATTTGGCCTTACATATCGGCTAAAATAATACAGAGATTTAATAAATGTTGCTTTCAAGTTTCACATCCCTTTACTATTTGAAACCTGCCATGCTTGGACAGCAGCATTTCAAAGTTCTATTTCAAATGTTGTGACAAAAGCAGAGCAAGCTTGCTGACAGGCAGGTTGAAAGACCATAGAGGAAAAAAAAGGCGGTGAGGCAAGAAGTGCAACTCGCTGCAGAGTTGTCACCTGCAGTGCTTCTAGATCTGTATAGGTATTTTCCAGTCTTTTAGTACTGGCCAAGCCAGCATAAAAGAGCAATAATGAATTCTGCCTGAAGCTACTGGAAGAGCTTGTACTGAGAGAGTTGCTGAGCAGATGATGTCAGGAGTACCAGGCAGATGTTGGCATATCAGACCAAATTCTGTTTCTTGCTTCAGTGGTTGCAGTCTGGAGGGTCACGTCCACCTGAGCTAAGGGAATACCTACCATTACCCAGCTGGTAGCACCTGAACATATTTTTCCAAGCTCACTCTTATGATGCAAACAAGTTTTATGTCTCTCACTTTAGAATTACATACTGAAGCAGAGAGATGCTGGAAGTCCTGGGCTTATGAAAAAGGTTGCAGTTTTAGTTTTCTTCTAATCCTCAGTCCATTGTAAGAAAGGATAATATGCAATCTAATCTAATCTATAATTTTTTGGGTTTATTTACTCCAAGTTTCTTTTTATTTTGTTCTGCTGTTAATACTTTATTTGGAATTAAACTTCAAATTAACACCAGAGTACCTGAGGGAATGCTGTGTCCTCCTTGCTGTCTCAGCAGCTGGTGACAGCATTGCCCACTGTCCTGTGTCATTAATTTTGAGGCGGATGAAAATGGAAGTGCTGTGGGACATTGGATGTTGAAAATCGAAATTAAAGTACTTAAATAATTCCAAGGTGTTCAATGGCTTGTACAGGACAGGCAGAAAGATAAGGAGATAGAGTTCTTATAATTTTTACTTCTGTTAATTTATAAATATTTTCTACCTTAAGGAATGATAGAGGATGCTTTTGGTAATGCAACCAACTGGTAATAAGTCAGGATGGCAAGGTAAAAGAGTTTGGGCAGCATTTTTCCTCCCACCTCCTTACAAAGTTTTAAAAAAAAATTATTTTTTTTTCTGTCCAGGTTTTTTTTTTTTTTTTCTCCCAAAATACTTCAAAGTTGTTGCAGCTGCACATCTGTTAATGGCTGAAATATGAGTTTCTATTTTCTGGTCTTTTCCATTGTTGAGTTTTCCTTCCTAAAGATGGAGAGTTTATTTCCTTCACTGCAGTCCTTTGAGACTGGGCCTGTTCTCAAAGAGTTTTTATTAGCTATTCCTTCCAGTAGCTATTCCTTCTACTATATCTTTAAAACCAGTCTGATTCTAGGACTCATTTTAGCAGGACTAGCAACTGCTTCATGATTTTATACACTTTTTTTTTTTTTACCTCTCTTAATCATCAGTTCTTTATCTTATGAAAGTCATTTTTATCTTTTAATTTGCATTGTGGTCATTTCCTCTTTGTGTGTGTGTACACATGCACGTACCACAAATAGCTTTTCATGCTCTTTACTGTCTTTCCAGCTTGACTATATGGGTGCTGGAGATTTCTTGGGAGATGCTGTGCACTGTCAGATCCCAGCTGCTGCCGCTGAACCCCATCAGTGACAGTCAGAGCTGTGAGGCACAGAACTTCCCCGGAGACATAGTGCGCCTCATGTAAGAACTGCTCAGGTTTTAGTACTTTACCAGATCATGTTTCCTTCTTTCCAGAGCTTTTTCCCCCCCTCATTTTGTCATTTAGTGATGTCTGCTTCATTCTGCTTCAGTATTTTCCCTAGTTGGATTTTGTGAGAATAAAAGTAGAAGCAAGGAGCAACAGAAGAAAAGTGTTTCTCAACAGAGACCTGCCCATCTGCTTTTGCAGTGCCGTCTGCCTTCAAATACCTGATTATCTTCCTTCATTAGTCAACACATGGCAAAATTCCCTCACCTCTACCTAGTTCTTACTCTGGGCTTAATCAGAATTCAAGCAAACGTCATTCCAAAAAATCTGTATGCCAGATAACCGTGACAGGGACAGGAATGTTTTGTACTGGCTTTGGTACTGACTTCTTTGATATTATCCAGCTGCTTCCCTTAGGATTGGTTGTCTAATATGAATGGTGAAACTCAACCGAAAAAAGCAAACAGCTTCATTCACAAAGGCAGACAGCATAAAATTAGACAGGAACAGAAATTACCTGCTATAGCCTGGCGCCCCTGATCCCTGTATCAATTACAGGTCAGCTGACTGTGCGGCAGCAGCTGATGTACCCTAAGGAAAATCGGTTGTCTGTGCAATTTTCCATCTTTGTGGCTGGGATGGGGAGCAGCAAACATGGGAGTCTCTGGAGAAAATCCAGGGCAGGCTGTCCTGCTTGTGAGTCTGAGTTCTGCTATTCAGGCACTGAATTTGGAAACCTTTGGGCTACCTGTCCTGTATCTTAGAGGACTTACCCATGAAAAAAAGGAGAATAATCTCTCTGATATGTGAAGTACTTTGAAGTCTTTTCTGAGCGAGAGTCAGAGCCTTTAGTGCCTTTTCTTGTAATGGGGCTCTGATACTTAAACATGCAGCAGTGAGTCAGAAGAATCAATTTGTTGCTTCTATGAGGGCGATAATTCATTCTTCCTTATCGAAAAGATCAAGGATGCAGAGGCAACTCTCTGCTTCCAAGTAAACACTCCTTTTATGTTCCTGTAGCACAAATACCTGACAGTAAGCAGGGATGCATAAAAGGAAGTCACGCTCCAGGCTTTTACCTGAAGAAGGTGTTTTGGGATGGATTAATGGGAAATCATGATACATTATTTATCAGATGATAACTGTGATAATTGTTCTTATTTATCACGCGTCTACCTATGCTCATTCTCCTTTCATTCCTTCAGTCAAGATGCCTCTGGGGATTCACCAGACAAAAAAACAGTCCAAAGGTCATTCCAACAATTTTTACTAGTAATGACATGCTTATTAACTTCTAGTTGAAAAGTGTAATTTACAGACACTTTAAGTAATGCAACTGACCCCTGTCCTCACTGCATAATGTGGAGAGTCCTTATCTGTCTCATAGCCAGCCACAGAGAACAGCATCCCCTTTCTCCAATCACCACATCTCCAGAATGAATTAGGAAGAAAGTTCTGTTATCATTACACTTTCCCCATAGCAAGAGTATGCTGTTGATGCATAGATACAATATTATGGAAGCAATGCAAGAGTGATTTGGGCTCAATTCTGCGGCTGCCTCATAGCACAGCACTTTGCCTATCAGTCAAAAATCTTTCTCCTCATGTTGAGATGCTGTGAAGATTGTGCTTCCCCTTTTTGTTACCTCTGTATTTATGTTTCTTGTAAGGCATTGCAAAAAATAGAAGCCACCTGCCGAATAACTCTTAGTTGTAGGATTAGAAGAAAAAAAGTGGGATCTATGTAAAATGTCTTCAAAAAAGTAAGTATAAAGGTCTGGGACATAACCATGCAAGAAGCCCAAGGCCTCCAGGCAGAACTCCATAAATTAATGCTCCATTGCCTTGGATGGCTGGATGTTAATACCTCCCACAGATAAAGGCTGTCTGCCTGCTGGGAGATACACCAGAAGCTTTTTTTCTGTGCCTCATCCTCTGCAACAAATGAAATAACAGACTGAAGGACCACATCCAGTGACCTAAATTTGCTTGTGTCTCGTCAGTCCATTGCCTGCCTGAACCTGGGTGACCCATGAGTCCCTTACAGTGGAGACATTTTGAAGTTGTTTGAATCGGAAAGCATGGAATTGTATCTGCTTGCTGCTGGGTTCACTGTCAGCAGCTGGTGATGTGAATCCAGAGCATGACTTGGAACTGTGGTTCAGTTCTTGTAAGCTTCCTTCACTAGTCTGCTTGTGTTTTCCTTGGTAAGTATTACTTCTGTGCTATTGTCTGGTGTAATCAAAATTTTTCAGTAACTGAAAAGCTGTGATTTTTAAAAAGGAATGTAACTCGGTGGAGGATCATGTAGAATATGGCAAATGCACATAATAATTTGTTAAGGTATAAACATTGTCTGGCATTGTCTGCTGAGCAGCTGCATGTAATAGTAGTTGGATATCTTGAAGTTTCACAAAAAAATGGATTATTACTGGAGAATACCTTATATCATTGAATTGACTCGAGTTTAAGGGAATAACTGTGTGAGCTGAGCAGGAGTGAGGTATTAATGCAAGCTGGAAATATAAGGAGCCCTCTCAAGTGTTGATGTGTTGCTAATGTATTTATTACCCTGCCTCACGTATGGTAGCTAGTCTCTTCTGTAACAGAGAGAACACAAATCCTACATTCTAGGAATTTCTAAGCAGGTTTTTTTTTTGTTTACCTGCTGTTCTGGGTATTCAGAGTGTTCTTTTAAGCTTCTCTTACTCTGATCTCCAAACTCTGCTTGAAGTCCTCAGAGGCCCTTACCTCAGAGGTTGTTAGGATTTTGAGCCAACCTGTGTCATCCCAGTGCTAATCAATCTTCCCTCCTCTCAGTGAGTTAGGTAGAGACACATTTTTCTGTAAATGAGTGCTGTTTGATAAATGTAAATGGAAAATAAAAGGAGGCTCTGTAATGCAAAAATTTTGTTTTACATCTGTGGATAAACTGTCCTTTGGTGTCTTTTTGCATAATACTGTGGTGGTTTTTTTTCAGCTCTTCTCCTGGGTAGGATTGTTGCAAGACACAGATTCTTAGATAGGAGTGATAGTTGCTTTGCACCCATTGAATGGAGAGGGTTGTCCCTTCTCCAGTGTCACTTGCATGTTTTTTTTCCCCCATTCCCATTTAATTTACTGAGACAGCAGGTGATGGGGGCTGGCTCTTCTTGTACTGGAAGTCAGTGCTGCTGAGGTGTCCAGGAGCAGCAGCATTGCCAACTTGTACCTGACTTTTCTCAGTCTGCCTAAGACAGGGCAAGCAGCCTCATAGAATTTGTGTGGAAAAAGATAGTGTAGTCAGATGAATCATAGAATAAATAACTGTTTGGGTTAGAAGAGACCTTAAAGACCATCTAGTTCCAACCTCTCTGCCATGGGCGGGGCTACTTTACACTAGACCAGATTACTCAGAGCTCCAACCAACCCGGCCTTGAACCCTTCCAAGAATGGGACAGCCACAACCTCTCTGGGCAAACCTGTTCTGGTTCCTCACTATCCTCACAGTTCCGAATTTCTTCCTTGTCCTCTGGTATCTTCCTAATATCTAAACTGGTCTGAAGCCATTCCCCCTTGTCCTATCACTAGATGCTGAATGAATGAAGACTTTTCTGGGAGGGACATATTCATCCAGTTACCACATGGTCTCTACTTTCTGTCATAAATACCTTTTGAGATGCTTCAGAAGGACACTATTGTACCTCAGAGAAACCTGAGGTACCAAGTCTTTGTATCAGAGAGCAAGTCTACTGCACAAGTAGGGTGAACCCTGTTGATTCAGTTACTGCATCACGTGGCTCTGTGCTGTACCATGGGGTGGCAATGCTTTTTGCAAAACCTAGTTCTCATAACAACAAGAGGCCAATTCCACTGAGGCTGGTGTAAAAGGATTAGACTTGCTTCTACTGACTTCTGCTACTGAATTCGCCAGTCCCAGAATTACATTTATGATTGGGACTTGCTTTAAGGTGGTGTTACATCATGTTTGACTTTGCTATAGGTATATGAGAAGAATTACTAAGAACAGGAACTGTCTCATATGCATTTTATTAGTGCAGTAAGCCAGAAGAAAGTGTAAATTTACTGTATTACAAGAATTGCAGCGAGAGAGAGCTTCCTGAGAAATTATTTTCTGCTGTATAGTCTTGGCAGATTGGGACTATAGTTGATGATTAGACATAGTTTGGTGGAGACACTGATGGAAAACAAGAGGAAGAATGTGTCCTAATTTGTCATTAGATATTGCCAAATAAAGCAAAGTTGAAACAAACTTCCTATCAGCACTATTCTGCCAGTCAGGATGAAAAAGGTTTTCTTTCTTTTAAACATTGTGTGCATTCAGGCCAAATAAGAAGATGGGAGGCGGTCTCCAGTTATAAATGGGAAAAATGATCTCATGTTGACTTGTATGCAAGTGGATTTATGCTTTTTTGCTGGTGCAATCTACCAACATAACTATCAAAGTAGTGAAAGCTAAATCTAGCTGAAGTTCCTGTGCCTTCAGCCATCCTCAAGGAAGACGACAAACACTTCAGCTGCCTTCAGCTTTGTCATAAGGAGCAATCACTGTATGTGCATTTTTGTTGGTAGAATGGTCATGTTTGGCTGAAAAACCACTGATTTCTCAGTGGGATCTGTAGAACTATGCAGTGTATAACCTGTTTGTAGAAACAGGTTTCCATGCTTGTCACAGTGACATGACATTAATGTATGCTCTCTTTTGCAATGTATTTATGCCAAAAATCATCTTAAAACTAAATTGATTCTTTTTGGATGTGCTCAGTAATAACTAGTAGTACAACAAAGGAACAAATTACTTTGAAGTGTCAGATAGCTTTAAGGTTTCTATGGTGGTGTAAAGTTTTTCTAGTTTTGGCACTGCTTGATATGAAATGCTTGCTTTGCTATCTCAGGAAGTTGATTGCGTGTAGCAGAAGAGCATCAAAATTGCTGAAAGTCAGTGACACCACAGTTTACAGTGTCTTTCAACTCAAATCTCCAACAATTACAACTACGATGGGAAAAGGACCAGTGAAAAGTGTACCTACCTCTTGTGACCACAACAATGATGAGAAATAGTGAGAAAATACAAGAAACACTAAATATTTGCTTCTGCACAAAATGCACGTCAGAACATATAAGGGAATCATGGGGATGTATGTGTTGAATAACCAAATTTAGACATGTCTGGCTTACAGTATTGAAGTTCCATTATTGCTTTCATAGCTCATGATGTTATTTCTCTGCTTTTCTCTACTTTTAAAAGTTATAAAAAGTGGTAACTGTTTGGCCCATACCCTGCAAGCCAAAATTGCCTGTGTTAGGGGAAATTTTCTTGTTTCCTGTAAAGTTAAACTGGACTTGCTAAAGAAAACAATGAGGGCATACATATTGTGTGCCCTTTCTGCCAAATTGTTTTATTTGGTCTCTGGATATATGTTGGTTGTAAGGGAAATCAATGGCACATAGAG
Organism: Chiroxiphia lanceolata; assembly: GCF_009829145.1. Classification (NCBI taxonomy): domain Eukaryota; kingdom Metazoa; phylum Chordata; class Aves; order Passeriformes; family Pipridae; genus Chiroxiphia; species Chiroxiphia lanceolata. Next base: position 65,004,757 of record NC_045640.1, read on the forward strand.
GCCAGTCAGCCACCATCACTGGCAGGCATTTCTAGTCAGAACTCAATTCTGTATCTTCCAGAGTGAAAAAAGTTTCTACTATACCCAAAACAGGATGAAGCCTGGGAATAAAACCTGCCTGTATTGAGATCATGGAAGGAATATAAGGGCAGATATCATGCCTCGCTGGTATTGGGCTGAGTCTTGGCCCTGTAAGTGTCAGCACTGCATTGACAGCACAGGCTTTTGCTGTGAGATATATTTGTCTACATGCTTCCATATAAGCTAAGTCTCTTCTGTGATGTGGTCTTTTCTCCTACCTAGTCCTTGCATACATAAACTGCCTTTGGCTTTGACACCACCAGCAGCACAAGTTAATCATATTCCAAAAAGTTTTCCCTTCCCTGTGATGTTTCACTTCAGAGCAAGATTTGGAGACTCATATGGCAATGTGCACAGTTTCAGGGAAAGAACAGGGAAAATCAGGACAGACTGGCAAGTGACCCAGCTAACCTCTCTCCCTCTACACAGCACTGACTTTTTCTTCAATAAAGTCTTCTTCAAAGCAATCTCAATTTTTCATCACAGAGATTTCCAGTGCACTCCTTGTGGGTTTTATATAAATCTCACTGTTCTTTTTCATTTTTTTTTTTCCTTTCACACCCTTCACACCCGAGTACTTGTGTTGCCATTTCTTTAAATCTTTTATCCTCAGGTTGGTACCAATGGCAATATGGATCACCTATCACCACCTCCAAATACTGCACAAAGTCTTCACCTGTTCTCACCCTGCAGTGATTCCAGCCACAATAGTGATGAAAGACATTTGAAAGGAACAGCAAGGCAGTCCTGAATCAGGCTCAGTGCATTCCCCTTTTTTACAGCTTATTGCTTTCTGGATGTTTCTTTTGACCAGTTATCAATCATTGTGGAAGTAACTCTGAAGTGATTTCTGAAATATCTATTCCTCTGCTAAAAGTTAACAATAGTGCATATATTATAGGAAAAGAAAGGCACCTGAGCCTAGTTTTCTTTTCTCTCTCTTTTTTTTTTTTTTTTTAAGTAAAACCTTTTCCTCAGCAGGACCCCACTAGTTAAACCTCTGTGCGTGTAATGAGATGTATGCAGTCTGTGAGAGAAGGCTTCCATGGAATGGCAGAGGAGAGAAAAGAAGGACACACCTCCCAAAACAAAAAAAAAATACCACCTTGAAGTTTCCTTTCAATCTCCAAATCTTACTTTGCTGAGCAGCTTTTTAAAGAACAGTAAACTTTGAAAGCCTAACGAGCTCGCAAAGGCAGATCATTGCCTGGCTAATGAAACAGCTTCTCAAGCCTCATATATAACCTTCAAAAAGTAAAAGAAGTGTAAGGAGCTCTGTGCAGCCCAGCCTGTGCTTTTCAGGGGCTCAGCTCATGGTGTGGAAGGGTGTTGGTGCCTCTGTGTTACTGTCCACCCTTACACAGAGGGATGGTGCTGTAGGACACTGTAGTAATTTGAGTTACCTTATATTTCTGTCAGGAGGTGCTACAAGCCTAGGTTTTCATTTAAACACTTCACCCTCTGTTGGAGCTGCATTCAGTTCTTATGGGGTGGGAGTTAAAAGTGAGTAAAAATAACTTTTTTTTTTTTTTTAACCTTGTTTCTGCTCAGGTGAGACTCTTCCTAGAGCTTTGATTTTTCTCATTTCCTTATCTAGGGTTATTTCCATTTTAAGGGCTTTTACCTTTGGATGTGAATAACCATTGTCATTTAGTGGCAAGCTGTGGATCTTTCTCCTTTCTTTGATTAACCTGGTCCATTGATCAGAATAATTTTTGGGAAACTCTGCAAGCTTTTGGGACAGATTGGAGTTTAAGATGTTAGCATGAGTTGATTAACTTGCATAAAAGAGTCCTAGCAGGATTGATGAAATCTTTGGCTGCAGCACATTCATTGTACATCATGACAGTTCGTACATCATGACATTTATTCTTGTCCATCAACTCTATGCTTTATAGAGAACTTGCAAATGAAGAAGTTTACTTGTCACTACCAGATAGAAAGGTGATGGAAATAAGTCTGAATGAGTCAGACTTCAGTAGATATTTTCAGCAGAAGGCATGAAGTTCAACAACCAGCTCTGAGCTATGAAGTGAGAAATCTGTTGGGGTTTTTTTTTTGAATGCTGAAGGAAAAGCCATCCCTTCTTACCTTCTGGATTTACACCAGACATTAGTTTGACTCTAGGGGGTTCACCTAGCCCTGAGTTTAGAAGAGGTCGCTCTCAGTGGATTGGCAGAGCACAGAAACATCCCAAAGAGCCAGAACCAACTTATCTGTTAAGAAGTTGCAAAGTTTTGTATTTCTTAGAAATATCAGACTACACAATTTTGTTGTTGGGAAGTGTTTAATATGGGTTCCTCCAATGTGCTTGTCAGAGTGGTCCTTCAGACCACATAGGTTGTGCTGTGGTGTTGTGTGTGAAATACTGCCTTACTCTGCTAGTACTTCAGTGTAAAGCAACTCAAGTTTATAATAGATCTGATAACAAAACGAGCAGAAGGGTAGGTTTGATTCTGGCTTTGTTTCAAACCTGAAAGTCACACCCAATGCTATCACCATTACTCAGCCTGTCACTCTGCCTTTAGAAAGAGGTCAAGCAAGTAAAACCCCAAGAGGAATGCCTGGCCCCTCCTTGGTGCAGGAGGCTGAGATTGGATTGACTGGGCTTGTTTGGTCTAGAGGAGAGAAGACAGAAAGAGGATACATAGTGTGATAGTTTCCAAATAGGGAGAGAGAAAGAAAATTGTTTGCTCAGCAAAAACCAAAGACAGGAAGAAAATGGGTTTAAATTGCAATAGGTTAAATTTGGATAAAATATTGAGAAAGCTTTTTCAAAGGCACTGGAAAATACTGTTTGTGTGTGTCATGAACTCTTCCATGCTGGAGGCCTCAAGCAAGAGTTTTGAGATGCATCTGCAGAGAGTAGCAGAGACACTGAGGAGTCCTCCTTGGTGTAGGAGGCTGGAATAGATGACTCTCTTCCAGTCTTGTGGCTCTGTGACTAACAGACACCCCTGTAGTATGAGGAGCAGTGAGCCTGGAGCAGGCTTCCTTTGCTGAAATGGGACAAAAGGTGCTGGGCCTTGAGTTTTGTTCCTTCTTGTCTGCCTCAGGTTGATGATGGTGTGTATTTCCTACATTACTGAGGATGGACAGGAAAGGACTGATACAAGAGAGCCTTAATTGAGTTCTTTTTAGTTACATGCAAAAAAGTCTTTTGACCTTATTACATATTGCACTACATACGCATCACATTTTAGTAGTTTTACATAAATGTGATGCCCCTAGGCTGTGTTATAAAAACATTGTTTAGAAAAAAATTTAGATGGTGTATATTTTTTATTTGCACAATCCCAGACACCAATAATTAGATAAGTGTGATTTCTTGCTTAAAAATGATAAGCCATGGAAGATAACTGCAGGCATCTCTGGAAACTCTTGAATGGCAGTGCCATATGCTGGCCTCATATTGGAACTAAATTTCCTTGCCACGTTTTACAGATTATTTTGGGTGATTAGCCATAGGAAATCAGTAAATTACTATCACAGGTTTACTTTAGCAAGAGTAGTCTGGGAGCTATCCTATTGCCTTGGGCAGGCAGTGAACTGGTTGCACTTTCCAGTCCTGTTTTCTGTGCTTACCTGATGGTACTTGGTTTTGTGTAGGTCCAAGCTCACCACTAAATCCTCACATTGGACATGGCTCATGGGAGAGGGATGGTCAGGCAGGGTAAAGTCTTGAATGTCTTTCTCTGCTTCTCTGTGCCACCAGTCTGAGGCAGGTGTAATTTCCTGGTGTAACTGAAGCTCGCCCCATCTCTACATCCATCAGCATCTGCTGATATGTTTTTGTTTAGTAACTGGGCAGAAGAGATTGAGATGTTTGTGCATTTGGCCCTGTGGGATGACCTCAAAAGAATCATTACTCAGTTTCAAGATGTTGAGCATCAGGATTGGATGTGATTTTTTTTAGGTTGCTAGCACCGAACATTTATTTGTGGTTCTGGCATTTAACCCCCACCCCCATATTAGTAATTTTTTTCCTGCTTTTCCTGCATTTCTGCTGTTTGCTTATTTCCCTGTTTGCTTATTACTGGGAAGTTCAGTAGCTTCTTGCAGTGTACTGCCTTGATTAGTTAAAGATTTGGTTGTTTTAAAGGTAACTCTTTTTTACAATATTCTTTTTCTTCAATAATGCATCCACGTAATACAGATGTAAGTATTGATTGGTGGAGTTTTTAAGGCTGAGAGAACAGAATTAACTTCGTTTTCTAATTGAACTGTTGACCTCATACAGTAGCTCATCAGCAGGCAAAGCCATTTCTCCTGTGCTTTCCAAGAGAAATAAGTCAGGATTTCTCTTTGCACTCATAGTCTGAGCACCAACTTTACCACTGCCAGAAGCAGGGCTTAGTATCCTCAGTGGAGCAATGTTTGCCAGATGTTAATCCAGTGGAGAACATCCTCTGTACTATGTTCTCAGCAGCACACATCTTGTGGATTGCTGCCTTTTTTCCTTGTCCCTCACTCTAAATAAGAGATGATTTTAAATCTCTGCAGAAGACTGAGTCTTTGCTCTGGGCACTGTGGGTGCTCGTGCCATTTGTAGGACAAGTCTTTCCCAGGCTTGAACAGCTTGGGAGCTGCCTACTGGAAAGACAAACCTTCCTTATGGAATGTTGCGACATTTGGATAAGCACAGAGGGCTGAACTTGTAAGACCATAAGGTTGATGAAAACTGCTTTTTCTCCATACATGTTTAAACACAGATTTATTTGAATAGAAGTTGAGTTTTGTTTTAGACTACATTTTTACCAAGGTCATTGGGTTTTACTGAGTGGTTCGTGGAAGGTCAGCAGAGGGAGGTATTGCTGGTTTTCTATTTGTGAAATGATTAGAGACAAAGCATATGTTGCTGTATTAAATAAACAAAATAATTAAAAGAAATAAAATTAAAACTGCAGCTCTACAGATCATTTTGCCAGTGGGTCTTTTACATTGCCTCTGCAAAAATTTTTTGTCAACAGTGCTTTCTGCATTGTACTTCTTTCAGTGTCTGAAGGGCTACCCTACCTGAACAGGAGAAGCAGAGTTGTTGCTTTCCATGCAGGAAATATTCAATATTCAGGAATTTTCAAGAGCTGTAATATTTTTCTGTAAATGAGGGGGCAGTTGTTTCCTGTAATAAAGTATCTTTTTTTTTTTCAGTCAGCTTTTGTTATGGTACCTGGATGTGAGACAACAAAAGAAAGGCCTCTGCACTATGCTAATCACTTTGATATCTCACTTACTATGAACCAAACTTTGGTGTCTCATCCACAGCAGATATTTTTTACTCCCTTAATAGTAGGTGACAAGAGAGAAGCACCTGAAGAGATCAGTCCATTGGTCTGCGGGTTTCTAAGATGGAGTTGTCCCTAAGATGTAATTTTTTTTTGGAGACATTTCTTTTCAGTGACTACAGACAGAACTCAGATTGCTGATTAACAGTAAGTGCCTTCATTTATAAGGTTAGTATCAGTTGGCTAAACCCAACTATATGAAAGTTCTTCCTTCTGGGAAAGTGAAAATAAACAAAAGCATTTCTTTCAACTTTCTATGAAAACAGTGAGCTCTAAGCAAAATCCAAGTGTAAGCATTTGTTTGTAAAGGTGTTTGTTCTGGAATTATTTTACAATTCCTCATTTTGCAGCTTAATATAAGCTTTCCTTGGTGCAAAATGTGAGAGAGGGCTTGGGAAATCTGAGTCATCATGAGGATGGGAAATGATCACGTAGGTCTTTTTAAAATGAAACACTGAAGTGACACATGGGGAGGGACACAATTCTGTGTTTTGGATTTTATATATGCTAGTGATGCAAAATTACTTCTACTTCAAATGCAAAACTCCCCTGTTTTTCTTTCACAGTGGCTTTAACAGAAGCATTTCAGCCTGCCTTATGGCTGAGACACTTGTGACTCTGGAATCAAAGTGCAATGGTGTGCAGCTTGTTATAAGGCATAAAGACAGGCATGTGTGACTGTCTTGTAAATTGAAGAGTATGCAGGGAAAGAGTGAGGTGAGGCAGTGTTCACCTGGGTGAAAATGAAAAATTCTGTGTGTTGTAGGTCTGAATGCTTTGTTTGCGTCTCCTTCTTGGTCTATGTCCTCAGAAAAGCACGATGGCTTTAGAAAGTGCTATACATCACCTTGCCAGCCTCTCTTAATGAAGGAACTTGTCTGTGAGCTCATATGGGTCAGTTTTTATGCTGTAAGTCACCAAGCAGGGCACTGAGTGGTTCAGACATTGTGCTGAAGGCTAAATGAGAGAGAATCCCCAGAGGAGCAGTTCATGTGTAGGAACCTTTAGGATTATGGAGAAAACCATCACTGCTCTGTGATTTGCCATAATTGCGACAATCCAGACCAGCTTTCATCCTTTTGTGAGACTCCTCCTTGCTCAGCAAAGACACTGTGCCCATGGCACATGAAAATATAAGTGTCATCAGAATGCTCTGTGGTCATTGTTTATGTGGCAAACCCATCAGAATCCGTGTCCACTATAAATGTGAACCACACACAGTTAAAGAAACAAAAAAAGAAAAAATGCCACACCTGGGCAGCCTGATGCTCAGTCTTAGTGGATGGAGCTGAGGGATGTGGGTCGTCCTGTTTCACATAATTGCATAAACAAACTTCATAATTTCCTCCTCAAATATGTCCTCTGAAGGCAGTGTGGGTGAGTGACGCATTGAATGGTGGCAAGCATACCTCTTTCCACCTATTTCTCCTTTTTTCTTTTTTGGGTAATGAGTAGTGGTTTTGTCAGCTGCCTGCCTTGTGTTCATCACTGTCAGGGCTGACAGTGTAACAGATAACTGAATGGATTCAAGGCCACCCAGGGAATGGCGCCTGACAGGAGCTCATTCATCACTTCCATTTTGGAGTTCTCTAAGGAAGAGCTGGAATCAAAGAAGTAATCAAGGCTCACAGAGCTACATGAGTGTTTGGGAGGAGTGCTCTGCATTGCAAACAAACCGAGATGTCAAATCTGTTTTGTAAATGAAGTGCTTTTCTGGAGAAAGTGTGAGTATAACTGTCACTGTAAGTGTATTCCCTGTAATATACTTCTGTGAGTGCCTAGGGCCATAGCCCAGCTTCCACATAAAAAATTGCAATTGAGAGCAGAAGACAAAAGGGTGCATTTTAAAATGTGGTTTGACCATAATGGTTTGTTTAATCAGCCTCTTTATCTTTAGTTCTGCTCTGGACATTTGGGTTTCATTCATCCCACATAATTGTCCCAGAAACTGTGATGCTGGTGAGGTCCAGGCACATGCTGCACTTTGCTATGGGCTGTGTGGACTTCATGACAAGTAAGAGAGTCTGCCCTTAAGACAAAAGTATCCTGTTAATATCACAGAATCACAGGTAGGGTGGGAAGGGACTTCTGGAGATCATGTAGTCCAACCTCCCTTCCAAGACAGGGTCACCTAAAGCAGGTTAAACAGGAATATGTCCAGGTTTTTTTTGAATGTCTCCAGAGAGGGAGACTCCACAACCTCCCAGGGGAGACTTGTTCCAGTGCTCTGCCATTCTCAATGTAAAGAAGTTCTTCTTTGTGTTGAGGTGGAAATTGTGTTTAATTTGTGGCCATTACCCCTTTTCCTGTCTCTGGGCACCACTGAAAGGAGTCTAGGCTCTTGACACCTGCCTTTGAGATACTGTATTCATATATACTAATGAGATTCCCCTTCTCTTCTGTAGACTAAACAGGTCTAGCTCCTTCAGTCTCTCCTCATACGAGAGATACTTCAGTCTCCTAATCATCTTTGTGACCCTCTGTTGGCCACTCTCCAGTAGCTCCTTTTCTTTCTTGAACTGTGAAGATCAGAACTGAACATAATACTCCAGAGGTGGTCTCACCAGGGCCGAGTAGAGGTGGAGAATCAATCCCCTCAACCTCCTGACCATACTCTTCCCGATGCACCCCAGGACACCATTGTCCCTGCTGGCCACAAGGACACACTACTGGCTCATAGTCAACTTGTCATCTACCAAGACTCCCAGGTGCATTTCTGCAGGAGCTGCTCACTAGCAGGTCAGCCCCCAACCTGTACTGGTGTTTGGGATTATTCTTCCCCAGGAGCAGGACCCTACACTTGCTCTTGTTGAACCTCATTAGGTTTCTTTCTGCCCAATTCTCCAGCCTACCAAGGTCCCGCTGAACGGCAGCACAGCCTGTTGTGCTCTCAGCTCTGCCATTCAACCAGTTCTTCGTCCACCTCACAGTCCACCCTTCTAACCCACATTTCCTGAGCTTACCTATGAGGGTCACAGTGTCAAAAGCCTTGCTGATTTTAGTTTAGACAACATGTACTACTCTCCCTTCATCAGCCCATCCTGCCATGTCATCATAGAAGGCTATCAGACTGGCCAAGCACTTCTTGGTGAATCCATGCTGACTACTCCCGATGACCTTCTTTTCTTTTACATGGTTGGTGATGAACTCTAAGATGATCTGTTCCATCACCTTTCCAGAGATGGAAGTGAGGCTGACTGACTGGTATTTTCCCATGTCCTCCTTCTTGCCCTTTTTGAAGATGGGAGCAACACTGGCTTTTCTCCAGCGATCGGGCAGCTCTCCCACTGTCTGTGATTTTTCAAAGATGATGGAGAGTGACTTAGGAACAACATTTGCCAGCACCCTCAGCACCTGTGGGAGTATCCCATCAGGGCCCATTGATATATGGGTGTTAAGTCTATATAGCTAATCTCTAATTCAACCCTCTATGACCAAGGGGAAGTCATCCTTTCTCCAGCTTTCTTTTCTTACTTCAAGGTCTGGGATTCCTTAGGGCTTTCCTCAGTATGAACTGGAGGGAGCAGCAAGCTCTCTATTGGCAATGAGCAAGGGGTGCTTTGGATGCTGAGGATGAAGGTTGATGGTCAGGTTAAAGTAAGGAAAAGAGCAGCAAAGAGTACCCAAGAGTACTTGAGTGCATGCAGTTCCACCTTGCAGGCTAAGAAACAACCTGAGAGGTCCTGCAACCTCAGCTAGGTTCTCATGCCAAAAGGTTAACAGTACAGCAGCACAAAGACCATTGGTGTCATGAGGTCTGAACAGGCTAAATTAATATGGTGTTAATGATGTTATGCATATCACAGCTATCTGCAAGTTTTCCTTCATGTTTCTTTTAGGAGTGGCACCTCGAAGGGAATGGTGGAAGGACGTTTCGGTTTCAGGGCACGCTGCTGACCAGACGTCCTCCAGCACCCTACCTCTTACTTAGAGGTAAAATCACCCAGCTTTACTAACTCTGACATCACAAAAACTTCAATAGTCATCTAGTGAGAAGGTAAGAAGACTTAACATGTAGAATAGGAATTGTGATCAACTGAAGAACCACTTGCAAAATTCAGGCTCATTTGGGCTCCTCTCTAAAAGTAGAGGGTATTTTGTAATTTAGGACCATCTTTTGGTTACAGATGTATTTATTACAGTCAGGATAACTTCTTCAGGAATTTTCTATAGCACAGTGGAAGTCTGTCAAAGAGCATCACTGCAAACTCATGGCTTAAGTGAGGAAAAATGAATGTCAAAGAAATTTTGTGACAAATGAGGGTCTGAGAGGAAAAAATGAGTATGAAAAAATGAGGAAGGAGGAAGAATGTTGGAGAGCAATATTTGATCTTGCAGTGAATAACTCAGGAGCTTCTGTGATCACTTTGTTAAAAGGAAGAGTTCTGTGTGGACCAGCTGCTATAGAGTGATGGAGCTGTAGACAAGGACAGTGAAGCCATTAAGGCAAACCATACAATCATAATGAACTGCTATATCCTATTCAATTAACTGATCAGAGGCACAGGAAGAAAATACTAATTTGCAGTTATGATGCAATAAAAATCTTGTAATGTGTAGGTGCAACATTTTATCTGCAATATGTACCCCAGGTTTCATTTGCCATGTCTTTTTGATTGAATTAATTTGCCACAGAACTATTAAGAAATATGTATATTTGATTTTGTTCAACACAGAATCACAGAATGGTTTAGGTTAGAAGGGAACTTAAACACCATGTAGTTCCAACCCCCCCTACTGTGGGCAGGGACATCTTTCACTGGACAAGGTTGCTCAGAGCTCCATCCAACCTGGCCTGGAACACTTCCAGAGATGGAACACCCTCAGTTTCTCTGGGCAACCTGTGCCAGTGCCTTACAACCCTCACAATGAAGAATTTCTTCCTAATATCCTATCTAAACCCATTCTCTCTCATGCTTGGCCCTTGAGATGTACACAAAATATGTCAAGGCATGCAAATCAAGTCACAATGAAGACAGTAGAATTAAATGTTAGAATCTGACTTTAACTTGCAGAGAGATATCTGGGTGTGCATGACTTGCCTTATAGAATTTAAACCAATAGAAAGGTGTCTCACAACACAAGGCATTGTGAATCGGGGAGGGACTGCTCTGAGATTACATAGAAAAGGGATTAAAACAGAATCTTTTTTTCTTCTTGCAGAATAAAAAGAGCTAGATACAGAAGCAAAACCCAGAAGCAGCAAGCTGTCGTTTTTCATCAGCTTATTACTGATCTGCCTTTGATGTTTCCGGTATGTGGACTAGGAGAGGGAAAAGATAATAGTTTACTGGGGCTCAGCTGTGAAAAAATAATTATGAAAGAGCAGGCCTAAAACATAAGTAACCAGAAGACATTCCTTTTGATAAACTATTTTACAAATGATCTACAAAATAGTAACAAATGGTAGCAGCTGAAGTAGATGCTATCAGATGGGGAATAGATTTGTCCACCCTTCCTGGGATCCTGGAATCATCAAAAAAATTCCTCTGTTTGAAGCTGAAGAAACAACTTTAAATCATAAATAGTTGTAAATATTGTATTTCTGCTATAACTAATACATTTTTCTGATAAAGTGGATGAAATTTACCTCTTATCAGAAGTATGTCTGATAAAACCAGACTTAGCTGAAGCAGGAAGCTCTTTTAGGCAGTAATTGCCTTTGTGGACATCAGAAGAAATCTCCCCTCTCTCACCTCAGTGGTGATGTGCTTTTGCTTCCTATAGGCACTGTTGTGCAGCAAGAGAACAGTCATTTCAGCTGGTGTGATTTAAAGCCAGATGAAAAAAGGATCAGGGAGGCTGATGCTAAACGCAGTGGTGCCCTGGCAGCACATCAGGGAGAGTGGAACAGTTTAGCAAGAGAAAGCAAAGTGTCATTTATGGAGAAAATAGAGAAGGAAGAGAGGACAGGTTTATAAAAATATTTATTATTGAAAAAAGTAAAATGTCCTCATGGTGGTGAGGTATCACACTCAGTAGAAGAAAAGGGAGACTAAGCATGTTACGATGTGATGACCTTGAGGGGTTCCATGTGTAAAAGGCAGTACCCACATCCTCCACGGCTAAGGACCATTAGGGACATTTTTGTCCCTAAAGATGATTATTGCTTTATAAAGAGGGATCCCCCTACATTTTTGTCCCCCAGCAGGCGTGTTGGGGTGGTGATATGCTGCTTGCCTTGAGAACAGTCACTGATGCATCTTCCTATTGTAACCTAACTTCAAATAATTACGAAAATGCTCATTTTCTCATGCAGCCATTTAGAGCTGGAGCCCAGGGCCAAATGAGGTCTGTGGGACACTCTCCGTCAGCATCAGTGGGTTTTATATGAAAGCTTCACCTTTGTAGCTCCACCTTTCTCTATTTGAATGATTTTCTTTATTCAAAGTACATTCAACTCATTTACCCTTTGTCTTTCTAGGATGCAACTGTCAAGGTCAGCCAGTACTAAACTGAGTATGATAATTTGTTGCTGTGGCCAGTGATATAGCAGTACATGGAGTAAGTGAGAGGAAAATTTGTTTGTTCTTGGAGAGGAGCCTTCTCAGTTGGTGCTAGAGTAGCCATGGTTCTGCTTACACTCAGTGTGACTGCTGGGAAAGACATCAAGGAGTTTCCCTCCACGAAGTCATCAGTAAGGAGTTCCTACATTTGAAGAATAAGGCTAAAGAAAAAGTAGGCAAATCAAGCATAAATGGGATGTGGGTTCACTCATAGTTTGAAATCCAGATTGGCATCTGGTTCGTCATCAGAGAGGAGATTCCTGGTGATGTATGGGTGGAATCTCCATTTAAAAAAAAATAAAAATCTATTGCTTTGCCACGCTGTCCTTGTGCCCACTGCCTCCGAGAGGACAGATTTTTCACTTCAGCAGGTGTCTGAGGGAAGAGGGGCCACACTTTGTTTTTTCTCATGCTTTGAGCTTCATGATTGGGTTGGCCACACTTTTGATTAAAAATATAATATTTATGTAGGTACAAAAGGTCTTGGCATTGATGAGACATGTGAAAAGAAAAATATCGGGTGGTTTTTTCATGCTTTTCAAACCAATCTTGTCCTTTGAGCTGTTAGGAAGCCTGGTAATAATTATTATAATAATTAGCCAAAGTAATAATTAAAAAGTATTTTAGTATGTTGTAATTGCCTAGTAATTTCACCTTCGTTAATACTAAGAGCAAATTCCCTGCTGGTGTTAGGTGATCCTGAATATAAGAAGGATTTATAAAAATCCCCCTTCTTAATCTTGTGCAGACTGAAGTGTTTAATGTTTGATGAAGTTTGTTTTCTGAAGCTTGATATCTGTGCCTCTGGGAGTTCAAACACTGATGTTGTCATTTAAAAATAAGGAATTAGAGAATTAGATCAAAACGCAGTCAGTAAGTTTTTGCAACTCTTTTCTTCACCTTGTGCTGACATATTTAAATCCCTGTAGAGTAGCCAGGAAGACCCTTGTCTTTGCTGCTAAAGAAAAGATTGGGGTTTTTGACTTGCTTTGTAATTTAATTTTTTAAAAGTTTTTAATTAAATGTGCATGAAGAGTCCCAAAGTGGAAACCCAAGGAAGATGAGGCTTGTTTGACCACAAACTAAGCAAAGAAAGTTGACCAGTGTCTCTGTCAATGCTGCTACATTAATGTTTCAACTTCCATCTAACATAAAACCAATTTACTTTTGTTTTGTTTTTCTACATATTTAGTTATTTTATAATAGCAAAGAGGAAGTCCTACATATGGCTGTGAATTCCATTCCCAGAAGACAAAGTTTTCAGTGAAAGCTTTTACAATAAACATGAATAATGACTTTAAAACCTCTCTGACATTGGGGACCTGAACTATTGCTCATAAAAGATTTTGAGAATGGTTCTCTAGGAGGTAGTGTAACAGGGGGATTAATACTCTGCTGAGGGAATTTATAAGACCCCAGGCTTGCCCCATGAGCCCATTGAAGGGAGTTTACACCAAAAAGATACAAGGCACCCAAAATCCACCCAATGGATTTATTAAAAGGGCCTTGTGTTCTTTTATACCTTGAGGCCACGCACAGAAATACGTGACAATGTCTTCAGGAGGTCAAAATAACACGCTTTTATGGGTAAACTTTGGAAAATAAGGGAACTTGGCAAAAGTTTAAAGCAAATATATTCAATCAACATAAAGTATTTCACAAAGCTTAGCAAATTCCAACCCATCCAGGCTTAAGTTACCCAAATATCAAGAAAAGGGAATTAGGAGAATAAGGAGAAAGAAGGAGAGTGAGTGAGAAAGAGAGAATTATAGCTACCAGCATAGTGACTGACAGCTGCACTAGAAGCTCCCAAGGAGGCAAGGTGTGGGGGCAGAGCACCACTCCACCTTGGCAGAACCTGATCTGCTCCCTCTCCCCCACAGAGAGTTGTTTTGAGCCATTGAATTTCTTTCAGTCTCTCACAGGATTCAACACTTTTTTGGCAGCCCTCTAAGAAAAATATGATCAGCAAAGTCTCAGCCAGCAAACTGACCTGTGGTGAATCACTGTCCTCTTTAAGCACTGTTAAAATATCATTACAGATGCAATCCTTTCAGAAAGCTTTTTTTTTTTTTTTTAAACTTGGGTCAGAATTTCTTTTTCTCCCTTAATTCTGTGTAATAATCCGAAGAAATCTGGCACAAAGACTACTGGTGTCATGCTGATGACTGGTCTGCTTTTGTCCCAGGAGAGTGGGAATGGACTCCTTCCTTTTGCCTACTCAGGTCTCTCCTTCAGTAATTAGCTGGAGCATTCCCCTCACCTTTTTTTTTTTGCACTTGCACTCTTGATGACTCTCCTGCAACCCTCCAATCCGAGGCTAGAGATTTCTGCACAGTGTTTTTCCTTATGGCTCGGGCCGATTGCTGCTGTTGGCTGAGAGGGCTGTTTAGTATGTGAATGCTTGGGGTTGCCTAGGAGGCATTGCATTTTGGATCAGAAGAAGTCCCAGAGGGTGCCTAATTAAACTTTAAGCTGTACGAAGCCAACTATTTCCCTTTAGATAGGAAAGAAAGTTTATGTCAGGAAGAGGTTTTTGGCTGCAACAAACAGATTGGTGTAAGCCATCACAATGGGAATAAGACAAAGAACTCTGATATATATACATATATATATATATATAATAATCTGAAAGTAGGAGTCTGTTTTTCTGCTTACAATAATTTTTTTCATAGTTGCCACAGCTTCAACATATCCAGATCGATGCTATAGTGGCTCTGACTCAGGGGTTTTGTTTAGCAAATACTCTCAGGCTAAAAGTCTGATAGCCCTTTTTTGCAAATCTTATAATCTTTGAGGGTGCAGACCTATTTCTGCTCTGTTCTGAGCATTTATATTTTTATTAAATCTGTTGTTACATTTATACCCTGTACAGATTTGTTTGTTCCTCTTCCTCAAAGTTGGCTCTTCTGGTCTTTAGGTGATTGTAATAATGTTTGAGTGGCAAGGCATGAAGATTGCGAAGAAGTATGTAAAACTTGTTGAATGTATTTTAGAAAGCTAAGAAAAATTATATTGTCTACAAAAACACAAGGAAGAAACTAGATTTGGCTGGTATTATGATGTATGTTGAGAGACAAGATACCTGTTGCCAGGGTATTTTGCCATGCCTTGGGGAAGAAAAGAGGAAAGCATTACAATTTAAGTGAAAACCATAAGGCCTAACCCAGTGAGATTTAGTATTTGGACTTCCAAAGTGCCAGTTTTGAGTATGAATTTGCCATCAGAGGGGACAAAATATTCCTAAAACTGGTTGTGGACTCTTTTTCTCCTTACATTGCTTAACTACATTGATTCTAAATGGTCAAAATAATTTTGAGACTAAAGGCATTTGGACACTGGATTATTATATTAATTATTGGCTTGGACCAACTCAAGTGTGTGCATGTGAGTGGGGAAGGGACAGGTCGAATTTCATGAAGGTGAGGTGATGCCCTATCCCACACCCTCGCCCCTTGGTGTCTCCCTGGGCATCCCTGGAGCAGCTGTCTGCCAAAGGAAACCCAGGAGCACTGCCCATGCCACACTCCAGAGCCCCTGACCCAGCCTCAGACTGGTGAGCACACCTGGAAGCCTCACCTGGGGGTGAGGGGTGTGGCCACGGGGAACCAACACAAATAAAAGCAGCACCATGTGCTCTCTCTGTTTTCTTGAACCTTGTCACCTGGGCACGTGGAACTTGCATAGGACTCTAGTGGGTAGCTATGATTTTCTCATTTTCTCTCCCTTCCTTTACTTCTTCTTCTAATCTCCTTTCTTAATATTTTGGGTAACTCAAAGCTGGATGGGTTGGATTTTGCTAAGTTGTATGGGTTAGCATGTGCTGAGTCAATGCTCTGTGAAATGCTTTATTTGGGTTGAATGTTGACCTTTAAACTTTTACCAAGTTCCCTTATTTTCTAAAGTTTGCCAGGAAAAGCGTGTTATTTTTGACCTTCTGGGAAAATGTGTGTGGTGTCTTCTCCTTTGTGCTCTCTCTTAAGCCATTAAAAGAATTGAAGGCTCTTTTAATAAATTTGATGGGCAAATTTCTGAAGCCTTATATATTTTTAAAGTAAAGCCCCTTCAATGAGCTCATAGCTTGGAGCCTTACAAAGCTTAATGTTGTTTAGCAGGATAAACTTATCTTAAACTGCAAGAGTAATATCTTAATATCAGAAAAAATAATATTTTTTTTTTAATAATGGGTATAATTATTTGCCTCTGCTCAAGTTGACTTCATTTTGCTGCTGCTGATGGTGGAACAGTGCTGAATGAAAAGTAGCTCCTCTCAGCTCAGGTCTCTGTTCTGAGTGTGGTAATTAGTGGTCTTCTTGCAGAAAGACCACAGAAAGAAGTGATAAGGTGAGGGATGTGGAAAGAGTCCTCTTGCTTGCTCACTCTAGAAAAAAATTTGGATTGTTTTTTTTTTCTTTCCGGATATTTAATGAAGAAGGAAGCCTTATCTTTGTGTGAGTTTTCTAAATGTGCTGCTCTCATCTTTCTGTCCTTGAGGGCCTATGTACATTTGCCTTATTAGTTTTCTCTTCTTACGAATAGAAATGAGAAAAAAAATTAGCAAATTGGTCTTCAAGTAATGAGAGCACATTTAAATGTCCAAGAAGCAAACCAATGTTTTTGTGTTTAAAGTGAAAACAATGTAGATGCAATAAAGTTCAAAAGAAATTCTCTGTATATTTAATATTTTTGATATCAGAAGGAGGAAACATTTCTGAAATTATTGGAAAAATGTTTTTGTGGAATTTTATGGGGAATAAAACAAGGTTTTGTTGGGGAAAATTGAATTAATTTAGCTTAATATTTGCATATCAACCCTGGTGAGGTGTGGATTTCAACCCGAACAACTCCTTGAAACATTCTGAACACAATGCAATTTATTTTAAAAACAAACAGGGCTTTTCTAAAATGTCTTACCAAATTTGTTTTTCAGTAATAGAATTCTCCTTATATCAAATATTTCAAAGTAATCTCTCATCAGGCACTTGTACATCGGATGATTTTGTTTTTCCTTTGTGTTTTGTCCAAAATAGGATTCCTAGAAAACTTATTTGTCATTTATGGGAAAGAGATATATGTTGAATAGACCTTCTAAAACAAACATTAACACTATCGCTCAGAATTTATTAGAACAATAGATAATACAAAATTCTAACATAATCCAGGTTTTCTGCCCTGTTTTTTGCCTGTTAAGTCTTGCCCTCTGATGTGTGAGGTGATCTATAAGAGCAAAAGCGGAAATCTCCAGGAGTGCCCTTAATTTGCCTGAGCATTTTGTTTAACAAAATATATAACCACAAGCACCAGCAGAAGATTGCACCATCTCTCTCACCATCTGTGTTTAATTGCAGATTACCTATTAAGAGTGCAGTGGTGGTGACTACAGGTGGGAATGCAAGTTCCCATTTTTTGAGAGTTGCAGGACATTTCCCATTATAAGATTATTTTCTGTTCCATTTGAGAGTTTTCCAGTTCATTTTCCATGCTGGGTGACTGCCTCCAGCTCTTGCTTTTTATTTATTTATTTTTTAATTATTTTCCATTTGTTTAGAGGAGCTTTCAGTGTTGTGAAGTTTTTTTGCTTGTTGTTTTTGAGGAGAAAAACAACAAAAATATTTTTATTTCGTTTTTTTTCCCCCCTAAAGAAATAACCTTAGTGGCCTTTTTCTCTTTAGTGGCCTGATCTCTCCTCTTTTCCCCTAGCCCTTAAGGGCAGATCTGACACATCTTTTTGCAGGGTTCTAGGCTGGTATATGTGAGTGAGGCTCTCTTTTTGGTTGGATGATTTTTGGTTGGGTTTTTTTTTTGTTTTGTTTTGGGGTTTTTTGTTGGTTTTTTTTAACCTTAAATCTTGCTTGCTTGGTCTGTGCAAGTCCCATGTGGAGCTCATCATGGATTTACAAGTCAAACCTTGGGGTTGGCAATGGATGGCAGACTCTGACTTAATGTGTCACCCCCTGTACTGCACAGGGGGCCAGAGCTGTGGGGTCAGCTTCCTCGTGCAGACACCCTTAGCAACTTGTTGCCTGCCCCATGGGTGCTGGGAACAATGGGACCAACCATCTGCTCAGATGCAAAGGGCACAAATGGCAAGGTAGCAGGAATAGCTACAGAAATGCCAGGTTGAAGGCATTTTTTTTGTTTTAAAATCACTTTCTGCCATAACACGCTCCGCCCTCTTCAGGTGTTTGTTCATCGAATGAAAGCGAAGGAAGAATTAATTTTTAGGTTTTTTTGAAAGTAATTGTTCAGATGATAGGCACATTAAAATAAAAATGGATTCACCGTGACGCATCCCAACTATTGCTTCCCTAAAATAAAAATTATTAATTTGACAAAATTAGCTGTTACTGGACAAACTTGCTTGCTGATTTAACTACAGCACAGTCATGGATGTATGGATTAGTGAGTGGGTTTTCAGAATATTTGTTATGATGTCTTTGTCAGTCAGGGAAATTTATTATGGCATTGTTGTCAGAGGAGAAGGCATGAATAAGGTCATCCCAGAGTATGAAACTGTCTCTCATGCCTATCAATCATGGATCTAGGCACATTTAAACTGCTCAAGAAGTTCATTCTCCTGCTCAGGATTTATCTGATCCTTAATGCAGAAGCACTTTAAATACCAAATTTTATACAGAGCTCCATCCTGTACTGGATTATTCTTTGCCATAGCTGCCATACAGCTATTTCCAAGAGATTGCCCTGCAGATGGTTTGAGCTGTGTGTAAGAGCCCAGGAAGGGGGTTGCCTGTGCTTCCCTCAAAGGAAATGTGAGTATTTTGCTGTTATTTAGTAAAGAATGGAGGAAGAGGGGTTTGGGTGCATGTGGAAAAGAGCAGCAAACGTAGCAGAAAAACAAATGCTGCTTTTGTATCCAACCCCAAAACCTAAATGAGAAGAGTCAGGGAATTATGGTGTCAGAGATGAGTTTTTGCAGTTCTCCCTCACAGCTGACCTGACATTGTCCAGCTTCTCAGGCTGCCATTTATGAGGCTGCTGTTGAGTGACAGTTTTATTGATGCTGGTGTGGATGTCACCTTGGGTTTACGCACAGTAGGCACAGCCAGCACCTGCAGTGGCAACAACAGTGTCTCTTTGGGTATACAAGGGCGTTGAAGTCCCCTTAGGAGCTTCTGCAGTACCAGGCTAATTGCACTGTTGCTTCCCTAATGGTTGCAGTTGTGTGCTGCAGTGATTCTGACCCTCAGAGATCCTAATCCGTAGTGTTCTGCTCCCGATGGCTTTCCTCATTTCTGCTCCTCCCCTGAGCATGGCTGTTGGCTACCCTGGTGTGGGAAACAGGCTTGAGTGAAGACAGGATGTGCCAACCTTGTGTAGGTCACATGCTGGAGATCAAACCATATACTTCCATTCAAAGCTTCTATTATCCATTTCTTTCCTTTCTTCCTACTCCTAATGGCATCCTGTTTCTGCTTCAGGAACGTTGCAGAGGTGTCTAAATAAGGTGATGTGATGCCTGTGATGCCATTGTAAGCTATGGATTGTCACACAAAAGAATTCTGAACTGTGATGGCCCTTATGTCAGGGCAGAGTGTGGCAGCACTCCCTTCTGAAGCAACTGCTGCTTCAAGCAGAAGACAAAGTACAAGACTTTTGTTTGTAACTACATATAACCATGTCTGGCTGCACAATTACCAGTACTTTAACCATTTAGTGGGAGACAAGAAAGTAAGTTGGGGATTAAATGAAATAACAACTACCTTTTAACATATTGGGATTTTTAGGGTGTCATTGTGCTGTCAATATTTTTTTCATTAGGTAAATTATTTCACAGGGATTTTGTTTCTGTCTGTTCCCACTGGTCCCAGTAGTTGTAGTCCCTGTTTCCAAGGTGAGGAAGGTCAGCAGCACTGCCAAGTGGTGTGGTAATAAATGAGAGATGAGAAGATAAACTGCCCAGTTCTGCCCACTCACCTCCGTCCTATAGATGCAGATTGACTCTAGGACATGCAAGGGCTGCCAAGTAGTTAACCTCCCGAAAAAAAGAGTGCAGCAGCAACAAATGAACTGTCCTTTGGTGAATCTTAATGCTTCCTTAATTACACCCCTGTAGGGTATGCACTGCTTAATAGCCAGCAGTGTCCACAAGGATAGCAATTCCAACTTAAGTATTACACAGTTTTAGGGAAAACAGGTACTGTAGTTTTTGAGAAGGGATAAGGGAGAAAAAAAATTGAAGAGGATTGGAGAACTGGGATTTAAAATGTCTGTTATTCTACTTCCTTTCCTTTCTACCAATATTGAAATAGACATGTCCTGTATAAAATGATCTCCTCATTGAACAAATTCTCACAGACTGTCTGTTTGCATGGGAATGTTGTACATGTTACTCCAGCAGAGTGGTACTAGAAAACTGTCTTTTTGAACAATCATACTCCAGCCTAAGTACATATGCATGAGGAGGCAAATACTATTAGATTTATTAAAATCACTGATTTTTGCTATGCTAATATCTATTCCCCCTTCAGGCAAGACTGAATGTAGCTAACCTGTCATATATTTTGAGTATGGGAAAACAGAATGATTTCTATGATTTCTCTTTGTTTTTAAGCCCTTCAGACTATGTTGTTTGAAAGTGTTTCAGATAAAAAATTACTTTAAAAAGTGATTGCTATAACATAAATCTGTCAGCATTTTGCCTTGAAGTCAGTGGGCTGCACCAACCTGAGGTACTGACATACTGCCTTCTGACAGCTGGCTAAGTGGCTTCTCATCAAGGAACCTCCTATTTTCTTGTCTCTCTGGAATCTGCACGTTAGGCCTATTATTCAGGGTGATCTGAGTCTGTAATTAGCTGATGTGTAGACTATCTCTTCTATTCTGATGTTTGTATGAAAGTGATTTATCCTGGAAACAGAGGACTTGAAGAACAGCAAAGCAGATTTTCTGCTTGGAGAGTCAGCAGGCTATTTAGGTCCCACGCCTTGGGACCTGCATGCTCTTCAGTTTATCTTGCTTGAGGTGCTGCAATACTGGCTAGCTCTTTATTTGGTCTTTTCCACTCTACCTTCATTGACATGGGACAAAGCAGTCCAGCTGCCTTGGGGACTGAGGGTTTTTCTCTGTCTTCCCTCGCTCATTTTTTCCTAAATCTCCCTCAGGTTCAGAGGGGGACCAGTGAAAAATTAACTTTTTGCTGAAAAAAAATTGAAAACCTGAGGGGGAAGAGATGGGTTATTTTTGGAACAAAAGTTGTCTTTGGGAACTCTTCCATGTCAGAAATATTTTTGCTTTAAAGTATTTACACTTCAGAGCGTTTTGAAATTAAATGGTTCCAAGCATTTGAATGATGTCAAAATGAAAAGTTTTAAACAAAGAATATGTTTTCAGCCAAAATGATTTGCCAAATTTGGTGTTAATCAGCAGTCTTAGTTGCCTTAAGCCTGTACTTTTCCAGGGCAAAATACACGAGGTTGAAAAATTGCCCAGCAATGTGCCCTAGTGCCTCCTGTACAGCCTTCCTCAAGGGTTCAGCCCAAGGCAGCAGAGTTTTGGCCTCCAAAGGCAGAAAAGCCAGAAAAATACATGAATATTTCTAGAGACTTTGTTGGAAAATATGAGCTTACTAGAGGTGAATAGAAGACTTCAATGTAAGCAGCATGTATGATGCAGCAGTCAAATTAAACTGGAACATGAGTAAATTATATATCTAAAACTGAGGGCTGCAGTAAACCCTTTGATTTTAATCTGAATGTTGGCAGCCATCAGTGGCTGAAAGATTTCAGCACATCTGAGCTTTTTTTTTTTTTTTTTTGGAAATGAGAGACAAGGAAGGAGAGGCTCCTATCACAATAACATGAAACATTGGCCTTTGGTAGGCTGTTCAGAACAGTTGTCATGTTAAAATGAATGTAATATCAGTATTTTAATCAAGGCACATAAGCCTTCGAACAGTGCAAGCACAGTTTTCCCCTTTTGACTTGTTATTTATACAGATCTGCACTGTCATTCTGCAGTGCTTACCACAGAAATACTGCTTTCCCCTGTAGTGCTGTCTTGGGTCCTTTTGCATGCTAATGCAATATTCTATTTCTAACTTGAAGGTAATAGATTAGTGAATACATGAGGCCATCATTCCTCTGCTAATATGATTCCAGCCATGCAGAAAACTTGAGGTTTGTCATAAACAGGCCAGCTTCTGAGCGTTCTTCATTTAAAATTCAATTTAAATAATTTCTAATTTAAGTGTCTACTTTGTTTTCTGCCTTTCAGCTTTGATGCACTTTTTTTTTCTGTTTTGGTAGAACTTGATGTTAACTGTTAGTGGGTGGGGATGGACCTTAGTGCTATTTGCCTTTGTCAGCTAACTGTTTCTATCCTTGTCATTCTCTTTGAATAGGAGGTATATTGTAGTTATGTATCAAGTATTTGTCTTGATAAGCCTTTCAAATAGAGTTTCAATGCCTTCTCTGGACAGGGAATGTAGACTTCTGCATTTAGTTTTTGCTTCTCTTTCTGGCATGGCTGCACAGACTGTGGTGCAGTCCAAACACATGACAACAAAAATACCACACTATACCCCAATTATACTGTAATTCCCCTTCTTTCGGAGCACAGGGTGGTGGGTGACATGAAACTTGTGTACAGCCTGCTGGGCTCAATGAGAACATAACAGGGTGCTAGGGGTTATTTTATTCCTGCTTTCAAAGTGAAAGAAGGGGCCATTGTAATGTCTTTTAGGAGATCAAGCAGGTTGATGTAATGATGTAATCAAACCAGGCCTGCACAACTCTGCTGTAGTGTGCATAAGAAGGTAATAGACTCTCCCTCTGGTCCTTAAGCCATGGGTGTGAAAAGCTGTGTACCTGCCTTTCCCTGCCTGGTGACCTGGTACTAAAGTATTCAAGTGAACAAGTGCCACCTGGTGCTTACCACAGGCAGAAGAGTGGAAAAAAGGTAAATTATGGCAATGTCAAAGGGTGGGAAGTGGCCACAGCACAGCGGGCACCCCATTGGTGGAGTTGAGAATGGACTGGTTTGGATGTGCAGGACACCACTAGCAAGGGCTGATGCTGGCCCTAGTGACCCCCACTCTCCTGCTTTCTCCCTTTCCTGGGGATCTGGATGGTGTGGTGGCCTCCTGGCAGTGCAGTGCTGCTCGTGGTCAGGGAGGTTGTCCTAGCATAGGAGCCGTATCTTCTGTAGCTATCAATTGTTACTACACTGTGTAGTGCTATGTCACAAGTTCTAAGTATTTGGGTTGTTCTGGCAGAGTAGCTGGGTTGCTGCTGACATTTAGCATTAGGCTGGGGGTGTCAAGCAGAGAATAACCCTTCTTAAAAATCCACATTTTTTGTGCAGGGGCCAGGCACCACAATTCCAAGTAGAGTCATTTAAGGCCCATCCCTCTCCCCGATTTACTTTTTGTAGTTTTTAGACTTTGCATTTTTATGGTTAATTTTTTTCTTTAAGGATTGCTTATGTTGAGAAAAAGAAATTATAATTTTAAAGTGAATATCTGTTTGTTTTGCGCTAATCTCAGGATGATATACAATAGCTTGGGGATCTGAGAAATAAGACAGTAGTCAATGCTATCTTTCTGTTCCTTTATGTTATAAGCAGGTTCATGTCACTCTTGTATATCCTGATACACTTGTATTTTAAAGATGATTTTCTCTTTGTCTCTTTCTATTATTCACAGTGCTTTGATATCTGTGTCAAAGAATTGTAGAAAAAAACCCCACTGTGCAGCTGAGAGGAAGTGTGGAACATTTTAGCTCCAAAAGAGAATTTTTTTCATTAAGATATAAATAAATAAGAGTATGGATTATATTTGAAGCTAGTTCTCTTTTATTCAGTATCTACTGCAATGGCTGTGTTTTATAGAATAATATAAAACTTATTTTTTTCTTTTAGAGAACAGTTTCTCTTTGCCTCTGTAGACATCAGTGATTGCAGTGAATCACATTAATTTAATCCTGTACCTTTTGACATTCTTGGGAGCTTTTCCACTGACTGCGGTGAAGCCAGAGTCTTGTCTAATACATTTTAACTTGGGTGACAGAGTTTAAACCCAGGTGAAGCTGTTTCCTGCCAGCACTCTATGATTTTACTTTTACTTATGTGTGTTTCTCAACTGTGTAATGGGATGTTAATCTAGACTTCCAGGTGCCAGGAGGAGTGTTTGAGGAGAAAGAAGAGGAGTTTGATCTTACCTTTCCTGTGTTTAAGAGGTTTCCTGCCCTATAGAAAACACGGTGAGGAAGTTTGCCTTCTTTATGTCCAGGTGAGACTCCATAAAACCACTCTGGAAAAAGCCCTGCTGGAAGTCTGATATCCAGCCACTGACCCCAGGCTCCTTGGGACCACAGTGCATGGCTTCCCCCATCCTCAGGCTGGGGGGGTCTGGCTCAGACCCTGGTGTAGGGTACAGTTGGAATACTTTAAAATATAGAAATCTGTTTCTGCCCAAAGTGGAAAGATGCTGTAGTGAAGCTGGTAGGGCTCAGTAGGTGCTCAGCTATAGGTCTGTGGTGTTTGTGGAGCTGGAGAGGAAGAGGTCAAGACCAGCACTGCTGGTTGTGAAGTGGTGTGAACTGACTGGACTTGGCTGATCCCAAGTCAAACTGGCATTTTGGACACTGTGGTAGAGGGCACTTGTGTCACTAGTGGAAAAAAGGCACATGGTTGTTGGTTGTAGGGATGCGTACAAACACTTACAGCAAGTGAGCAGAAACCCAATCATACAAGACCCATCTAGGTGAGCTCTTGCTGTAGTCTTTATAATGAGTTAAGGTACAATGGCATTGCAAGATTACCATCTGTCTTAAATAATATTTTATTTTCTCATACCTATTAGTTCCTTCAGTAAGTTTCTTTGATATTGTGGATTTTTAATGTTAGACTTCTAACTAGGGACTTAATTTTTGATAATGCCAAATGGCATTTGAATGCTAAATGCTGTAGTTTTAAAGTGCTGTAGTAATAAGATTACTTATGGCTCTCTGTATTCTAAGAAAATAGAAGTATCATAAAGATGATGCAGCTATTTCTAGAACATGCTGGTATTTGGGAACGAGTTCAAGAGGAAAATTTCCTTTTGAAATAACATAAGTGAAGCCTCCTTAAAGGCATTCTACAAAATAGATTTGACTGACCTGTGGGAAAAGAGTATCCCAAAATTTTCTGTTTCTGTTATGATTTGTTCTGTTTCTCTGACAGACTCAATGGAGCAACATGTTACTTGCAGCTGCTGCCTTTGGCCAGAAAGGTTAGTGAGGAGTGTGACCCAGACCCACAGGCTTGTGTGAGAGACTGAAAAAAAGGTTATTGAAGGTATCAATGGCTTGCAACAACTCTGTGGGTGGGGGCAGGGGCAGACCAGGTTCTCCCAAGGCAGAATGGGCTCTGCCCCATACCCCACCTCCTTGAGAGCCTCTACAGTGCAGCTGTCAGTCACTGCCCCACACCCCACCCTCTGGAGCCCCTAACCCAGCCCCAGGATGGTTATTAGCCATTGGCACACCTGAAACCCCAGACCACACCCCCTGAAGCCCCTAACCCAGATCCCCAGTGGGTGGCAGACTGAAAGCCCCACCTGGAGGGGGAGGTGGCCACAGGAGGCCAGAGCAGATAAAACTCATGGCACAAGGCTTCCATGTGGTCACAGCTTTGGATCTGTGTTAGCTGGTTCTACACTTGATCTAAGGTGGT
The DNA here is from genome assembly GCF_009829145.1 of Chiroxiphia lanceolata. Taxonomy (NCBI): domain Eukaryota; kingdom Metazoa; phylum Chordata; class Aves; order Passeriformes; family Pipridae; genus Chiroxiphia; species Chiroxiphia lanceolata. The sequence goes on from NC_045640.1 coordinate 65,030,303, forward strand.
AACTATAATTCTCTTTCTCTCTTTCTTTCTTTGCTTTTTCTCCTAATTCCCTTTTCTTGATATTTGGGTAACTGAATGGGTTGGAATTTGCTAAGTCAGCACTTTGTGAATTGCTTCATGTTGGTTGAGTATGTTAGCTTTAAACTTTTGCCAAGTTCCCTTATTTTCCGAAGTTTAGCAGTAAAAGATACTTTGACTCCCTAAAAAGCATCATAGCATTTTTCCTGTGCACGGCTTCAAGGTATAAAAGAACTTAAGGCCCTTTTAATAAATCTGTTGGGTGGATTTTTGGGGCCCTACATGTAAAACCCCTTTGATGAGCTTGTGGGGCAAGCTTAGGGTCTTATAGCTTGACCCATGGGTAGCCAACACACAGCCTCATCAGTCTGTGGAGGAACAGGCTGGGGCAAGCAGCTGTGACTGTGATGTGGGTGCAGTGCATTTCTCTTGGCCAGGTTTGGTAGATGTTTTCTGAATGCGCTTGCTAGGGTTATTCCAGAAAGTAGCAGCATTTCAGCATTCTACACAAACCAGAATAGCCATGTTGATTTGAAATCTCAACAGTGTGTTTTTGTGTTCTAGAGGAGGAATTTGAGGGCATCTTGATTACTATAAGACTTCCAATCTGTAAAACACTTGAGATTTTGAGAATCAAAATAAACTTCCCTGCAGTACTTGCAGGGCTAAGGTCCTGTATTTTGTCTCTCAGATGGAGATGTGAATTGAGGCTTGACTTGAAATGTTAATATCACAACTGAGAGAGCTGCTATATCACTCAGCCTGACTCCAGAGGGAAAAGACCAATCACTTTAGAGTTAAGATGCTTGAGTGAGAAAGTGCACATGGGCCAAGAATGATTGACGTTCAAATATAATTTTTTTTTGCTCTGTTGGATGATACCTGAGAAACTTCCTGGGCTTAGAATAAATAAGGGTCACTGAAGAGCACGTCTCAAGGCTGCTGCTACCACATAATCTATGGGTATGATAATGAATTTCCATTCTCTGGAGAATAAGATGCTGTACTTAAACTGTTTAAACCGTGAAGCGATTTATATGACAGCAGCTTCCTTTTAGCTAATGGCAGTGTAGAATGTCTTTGAGACTCACTAGAAAGAGTAGGCTAAGTATTTAGTGGTTTTATGAAAAATAAGACCAGCAGTTCCCTAATCTCCACAAGCAGCCAATTGAATCTGTCATTCCAGATCCTAATCTGATAGTGCAGTGGGAATCCTGCACCAATACAGTCATACATGCCATGTACGGTCTGGACAGTTTGGGTTTATTATTGAGTTATGTTCAATAAAACATGTCAGAATGGTTTCCTTTTCAGGAGATGATATATAGGCACTAAGTCTGAGTGTTGTAGCTGTTCCATGAAATACAGTTTTTCGAATGTCTTAAAAAGTTAATGCAGTTAAGATTTTGCTCAGCCAGATTATGGAGCCTCTGAAAAATAAATTTAGTTTCAGTAGAGTGACATCTCTCATAAAAGCCAAATCTGTCTTTCTTGAAATTCAGTTTTTGAAATGAGAGCTGACAATTTCTTGTACTGTCAAATGCCTTTGCTCGTTTAGTCTCAGGACAGCCTCTCTTTTAGGCTGAGGAAGACAAAAGGTCACAAGGAGAACAGTACTTCTCTCCCACCTCAGAGCTTGCATTAGCTCTCATTACGAAGTTCTCTTTATATTCCCATCTTGGCTTTGGCAATGCCAGCTGCAAGCTGTATAATGAACCTGTACAGGACCTACAAGGAGGGGAAGTAGAGTGGAGGGGAAACGAAAGATAATAATGTGGAAGCCCGGCAAGAGTCACACAGTGCATGAGTATCATCTGTCTGAATGAAATCTCTTTATCTGGTAATTCCAGATTAGCTGGAAGAATATTTTAGGTTTCAGTCATACTACCAAGCACATAGCAAGTTGCTATGCAGACATCCAATGAAAATCAGAACTTTTACCTACCTTTGTTTGAATTTACGTCTTAGTTGAATGTTTAATACTTTTCCCCTGTGTTTCATCTAAGAATTTATCTACTTTTTAAAAACTGGAAATAGTCCTATTTGTGGGTATTAATGATCACATTAAAGATCACATTTTAGCTACTGTGCTAAAGTGGTTTCTGAAAAATCTGTGGTCCCAAAGCCTAATTTTTCCAGTGTATAATTCCAGTAATTTGAACCTCCAAAGTTGAAAGTCTGTTACTTCTTGTTTGGAAAAAACAAACAAACAAAAATGTGGTATCCAAGTCAAATTTTGAGACTGTATGCTTCTCAAGCTCTTCAGTGGTAGTTCCAGAAGAATTTCCTGTGACTTTCAATGAAGAATAAGTTTTTGATAGCTAGCAAAAACAGGGGAAGATTCTTCACATTTGTTTTAGCATACATGGAAGTATGCCTTTATTATTCATGATATTTAACTTTCTTCCCTGCCAATGCATATGTGTTAAAACATGCCTTTTGTTTCTGATCCTGCTGAGAAACTGTTGTTGTCTTATGCATCAGAGACAAACATGAACATGTATCTCATAAGCAGGGGGAAAGGATTTGTAGGTTTTTAGCACTAATAATGCTGTTGAACCCTTTCACAGCATCATCCTGTCAATGTCATCAGAGGACCAGGCCAGGTTTTTAGCACCTATTAATGTGAGGACCTGAAATAATTCAGTAATTATATTGAAATAACCCAAAATTGCATCTGAATGATTTCAAATAATATTTTTGTGGTTTTATATGTATTGAACTCTTCCAAAAAAATGTCACCGAGCAAGTATGTAAAAGCATTTTTAAGATAAATAGTCTTGGCTCTCATCTTAATCAAAAATGCAGTACCTCGTGTTATAGAAAGTTTCTGAAGTGCTATCACAATGTTATAATAAATATTAGTATTTATATTTATTAGTAATATAATAATACAGATTATAAATTTTAACTTTGCTACATGTATGAAGAGAGATCCCATTTAGGAAGAGAACACACAGTTACACGCCCAGATTCCATAGTCTGTAGTATGTCTGTATTTTTGATTCAGTTTTGACACATTGGTATTTTTTACATATATTGTGCCTTTTTATTTAAATTTCTTTGTTTTTCCTGGGGTTGGAAGAAATTTGTGCCAGTCGGAAATCAAGTATTAAACACTGTGTGGAGTTATATGTACAGTTCTGCAACAGGAATGTGGACAGCCTAAGAATAGCAGTATCAAGAGCAATTGCTTTGTGTAACATCCTTTGTTTGCTGAGCATTGCCCTACAGTGAGATATTCAATATGCTCTTTACCCGGTATTTGAAGCATGGAACTAGGCGCTGCCTGGAAGTGGATTTTCTTTTTTGAGACGACTGCCAATTTATAATAATTAATGTGATAAGGACAGCAGCTGTAGCTGTCTCTTAATTCCTTCATCTTAGAGTGAGAGCTAGAAATGGATTAGTTAGAGATAAATATATCTTATGGCATTTTCTCCTGAGAAAAAGCCCATTAATAATATTGCATTCTTGTTGCAGGACTGGCCGGCATGGTGATGAAAGCAATTTTCCATTGCTGCAGGGAATTGGCCACGGTGGACTGAATGCAAAAGATAAATGCTGGCTAATTTTAAAGATGACGAATAAAATCTTGACTCTAGGCACTGAAAATAGTTTTGTGGGATGATCTAAGGGTGCCTTAGCCCCAGGAATGAGTGGCTATAGGTTCTGTCTAGTGTGGATGAACTTGCTGCAGATGTCAACTGAAGATTAGGAAAATGGAGAACATGATCTTGGGGAAGCGATGCAGTTTTTAGTGCTCCTGTTGGGGAAGGTTTATTATCTTTCATGATGTGATGCTTCCTGTTCCAGTATTATCCTAAGTGCGCAATGAAACATGTTCTTAATTAAATGATTTACTTGGGAATATACACACTATGATTATTCAAGAATTTCCAAAGTTTGCAAGGAATTTTTTCTCTATTAAACAAGTCATCACTGACTTAATAACCAAAATTCATTTCTGGAATCTCTGTTTTATATAAATGAATTTACTGTGAAAGAAAAGCCCTGTACTGTCCGTAACTGAGGTAATTTTCTGGATACACTTGACTTGATCATCTGTAACCCAAGTTTATTTGTACATCTAACCTGGATGACGAGTTAATAGGCATCTTTGGATTTTATGTCCTTTGCTGATATAACCGTGAAGGCTGTTGGAAGTGGTTTGACTGATGTGGGTGTTGTTCCCCAGAGACTAGCCTGAGATTGTTATCTCCGACAAATGAAATCAGCAGATTAATTTTTGATTGCTGGATGAAGGACTAATGCAAATCCCAATGAAAGATTCAGCAGTTGGTGGTGGTTTAAAAAGTGGCCATGGTTTTGCCATTTGGAAAGAGATTAGATCCTTAAAAGTACTGTGCAGCCAACCTGTTTTATTATCCCTACAAACAAACACAACACTGGCTCTGTCACAAAATTGTTAACAATGTAGTGTGCATAAAATCAGGGATAGTAGAGCTTTGTGCTTTTCTAGGTTGACCTTTCTGTCTGATACAAAGGCCGTTGTGAAAGAGCTCTGAGGAGAATCCCAACATCTTTCAGCAAAAACGTGAAAGCTTTGATGGTGTGCCCTGAAATTAAAAGCTGTTGCAAGGGGAGAATTGGACAGCTGATTTCTTTGTGAGTTTGGCTGAGAATAAAATAAAGATAATATTGAACATGACTGTCAAGTGTTTATGGATGCTAGATGGATTTTTCCTGTTGTTTTTTTTTAATTAAGTTGATTTGCACAAATTGATTTTTTTCCTCAGAAGCTCTCTCAAAAAGGTGCATGTTGCAACACAGGAACTTTCTGCAGCCTGTAAACTCAGTTTTCTGTTAACTATATGTAAAGATTGCCTGTGTTCCACCGTGATATGCTAAATGTTTGAGCAAGTCTTAGCATTTGGAATAATCTCACATTACATGCATTTGCAAAATTTGTGTGCTAATATTTAGCTTCCTGTTTTCAGGCAGGCTGGCTTTTTTTGTTGTGGAGCCAGAATGGAGAACTGTGGGCAGCTTCTGTTTACGTAAAAGATGGGAATCTGCTCTTCCTTGTGTGCAGTGATGTGTTTGTGGCTGACTTTTGTCTCTGGGAAAAGAGATGGGTGCAGATGCTCCAAAAGAGCAGCTCCTCACCAGCTGAATTTGAGGAGATCATAGTGTAAGTTTTGCAACAAACATCTGTGAAACTCGGATCTGTCTGATAGGCAGCATCACTATCTTGTGTGTGCAGGTGTATTCCCATGAATATCCTTGTTAAGTTTGATGGTTACTTAGTCATATTTGGCTTTTTTTTTAAAATGAAATATATCAGCATTCTGTATCTTTGAAGCTAATTGATTTATATTTTTTTTTTGTCCCTAATGCCTATTCAATTAAAATTTTAACAAAATACTTAGAAAGGAGCAGTTTACTCTCCTCCTTGTTCCCAGGTGCAAGGACTCCAGTTCTTTCTAGCCTGATTGTTTCCGTGAAAAGTGATGAAGCTGCTCATCTCACTCCTGTGGAGTAACAACCTCACAGAAATTAGTTGCAATATTAATGAAGCAAAATACCACTCAGCGTGAGGAAGACTGGTAGGAGAAGGTGAAGTGCAATTTAAAGCTTTAGCTAGGTCTTATAATAACCACATTGTTTGTTCTCCACAGCCTAAGCAGCCGAATGCAGAGGCATCCATGATTGAAAAATGATGGCATGTGGTGATGTGGCTGCCAGCAAGCTCAGAGGACACATTTGACATGGTGTGCCTATTCTGTGAAGCAGCAAAGAAGCAGTTAAGATAGATGGGAGTCATGTGGCTAAAAATCCTGCATGTACTCTGGAAGCTCATCCAAGGTACTTAGAGCCCATTTTTATTGCTGTCTCTCAGGATTTGTTCACAGTTTCTGGAAAACACAGTGTGTGCTGCTGATAGAAAGATGTCTTCTTTTTCTGCTATCCAAATGCCTAACAAAGAGGAATGGAAACCAAAAGGAAGCAGAGTGCTTTTGTAAAACCTGCCACTGGCAGGGTGTTTTGGGCTCAGCTTCATTCAGGGTGCGTCATTCTCCAGATGCCCACATGGGGAAGTAAATACCTGCCTTAACAACATGCCTGACTTGCTCCTTTTTTACCAGGAGTTTAATTTGAAGGAGGTGGCTGTTACTTCAGCTACCGAAATTATGGAGAGTTCATGGACTTTCTCTGCTGGAAAAAAAAAAATAGTGAGTCCAGTTTTGCTGTGATAGAGTATCTGGTTTGTGATTTGTAAAACAGGTGCTGTACATTTTTGGGATTATTTCTTTGTGAATACTTATGCAGGAACCAGGAGTTACTTTACTGCAAAAAAGACTTTGGTGTATTTGAAACAAATTATTTGCTTAATAAAACATAAAACTTTATTTTTTTTTAATTCAAACAAGCCTAAATGTCTCAGACTTTTAAATAGACTAATTTTTATTTCTTTGGATACTGTCTTCAACAGTTTATTAAAGACTCCAGGTGTTATCTTTGGAACTGAGATGGAGAGTTCAGGCTACACTCTATGATGACAGACTTTACTTGAGGATCTGCCTCATGCCAGCCGTCAGTATAAACACAGCAGGGATTTCCTATTGTGTTGTTCCAGAACAGTCTCATTATTTGGAGGATATATCAGAGAAAAGTAATTTGTTGTGCTCCATAATTTGTAAGTAACTAATTGCAACATAGGGTGATCCTAGAGTTCATCTGGCAGCTACCTGTAGTTACAAGCAGACTGCCAAACATGCACAAGTGAGTTGTTAATCTTTTTTTTTTTTTTTTTCCCTGGTGTTCATAAGGGTTTATTTGATATACTGGACTGAATCCATCTAGTTTCCTTGTAACTAAAACTCCACTCATAATACTGCAGGATATAGCAATTCTAAGATTAATGAATTACTCTTGGATGACTTTTAAGTCTGTTTTTGCCTCCCATAATCAAGTACATGTAGTGCTCTTGTAGCTGTGGTTGTCTGAAGTGAAAAAACAACCTTGTAGAAAGAAGTTTGGCTTCTCATTAGCTGGAAAAATCAGAAGCTTTCAAATACTTACCTTGTTTTGCTTCTGTTTCAGCAAAAATGTCTAAGTAATCAATGCATCTAAAAAGAGCATTGCAATAATATCTTGAATGTTAGTAGAAATCTTATTGTGTGGACTCCAGGAGTGATCATTTTGTATTGAGCAATACTTGCTGCATCACTAGACAAATAGTCCTTTCTCAAAAATGTAAGAGCATCTTTAAGTCTCATCGGAACAGGCCAGGGGAGGCTGTCTTGGCGTGTCATGAATTTAATGTTAATAGAAGTCTTTCTAATGTTAGCATCCCTTTTACAATGTCAGCAATAAATGTTGGAATAAGGAACTGAATTTCACCTTTTAAGTATTTATTGTTTGGTACTGATGTGTCTACCAGCAGTGTTGATGTCTGATCAATCTTAGATACTTTTTCTACTGCACTTGGTGGTCCAAGCAGTCAAAGGGACATTATCATGATACATCCATTCACCATTCTGGGAAAGCCTTCAGATATGTCTTCTCTGCTCCAGTTACTCAGGATGCAGGCCATGCCCAGTTATTGTTGGGAGCTCTAACGACCAGAACCAAACCCTTTATCTAGACGTCCATATGACACTTCATTGGAGTACCTAGACATGTGCACTATTGTTTGTCTTTGGTCATTTTGTACAGAAAATACAATTAGACTTGGCTGTCAGATGAAATCTGTCAAATTCCTCCTGTAGGAGCTGAACTTAGTCCAGCCCAGTAAATACAAAAAAAAGATAGTCACCCATAAAATTGCAAGCAGAGACTGTGATTTCGCATCACTTAGCTGAGATTCTGTGGAGTCTGGTCAGTGCAACTTTCTGGATGAACAGCCTGTTTCTCTGATCAGCACCGTTTCCCTACTCCACCACACTAATAACCATAACAGTGAAGTAGCACATGGCTTTGCCCTGCCTTCCCTAGAAGGGCAGTTTCCTATTGAAAAATGGAACCCTGTATCCTTCTGACAAAGAACCTTAAAATCAAGATATGTTCAAATTGCTTTGCAAGGATAATCTTGCAAAGTGATTTCTTTTTATTGTTCCTTCTTATATCTTCATACTTTCAGTGTGCCTGCCTGATGTATATGTACATATGTGTATATTTATTTCAGAGAAGGAAAAAAAATGACTTCATTATAGGTTTCATGATGTCTTCTTTTCCTGTTTCTAATGTATTAGGGAGCAGCCCGTATTTCACAGACCTGTTTGTCATTTGTAATGGTTGAAATCTTCTGATTGATGCTAGACCAGGCTTATTGCCCTCAGGTGAGGAGTCACAGTTAACCATGTGTCAGGAGATCTGTTGTAAGGTTATGTGAGGGGTTTGGGCTGTGTGAAGTTGTGCAGATTCCTGGTGGTTAAGGCCTTTCTCTCAAGGATGAGGGCAACAGATGTCCTCAAGAGAGAGAAAAATTGCAGAAAAAAGCAATTTTTCAGAATAATTATCCCCATCAGTGTAACACTTGAGCTCTCAGCCATTGTAGGCAGGAGTGTGCTAATAGCTTGTGTTTAATAAGATTGGGATCACATCAGTTGCAGTCTGCTGGTGATCCCAAGGAAAAGTTTGTGCCTTTGTGTGTGAGAAGGATCTTCAGGAGGTAGTGAGTGTTGGGCCTTTTCATGGTATTGGGAGAGCTTGTTTGAAGTGCTGCTGTCCCTTGCCTCAGGTTTATCTCATTCTTTGCACCCTGGTTGCTTGGGTGGTCACCTGCCCACATTTTTACCTCAAGGGAAAGATCTGTGAGGTTTTGTTGTTAAAGAGCTACTTTTTAGATGCTTTTCCAAGCACTAATTTCCCAGCTTGTTTTTGAGTAGGTGACTATTTGGTCTGGAGGAGGTAGCTGCTGCCTTTAGAGTAGAAGGGAGGGATCACTGGCAATAGACTGAACTGACATAAAGTTGCTATTGCTATCCCACTTCTAGGCATCAAGGACATTTCCTGGAAAGACAGCAGGAGCTGACTCATGGCTGCTTTGTGTAGGTTGTGTGTATAATCTGGGGAAATAAAGCTGCGTTATTCAGCTGCTACTAATCTTTCCTTAAAACCATATTCAACAATAAGAATGGGCGAGAGGAAATCTTATGTTAGAGAGTTTCTTGCATACCAGTTCCCTTTTCTAGCATTGTGGTCTTATTGCCCAGTGTTGGTGCTCATGACAGTACAGTCTTTTCTTGTAATCATCTTCTTTTGTAATACTTCTATTTGTTGTGAGATGTCAATTCAACAGGAGGCCATTCAGGGCTTTAATATTGCACCAAGGAGAGCAAGATCAATTTAGAAAGGCATCTAGAATTAATATAAGTGCAATAGATCTCAGATGCTAACATGGTAAAAGTCAAATAATAGCAGAATGCTCTAAGGTGGTGATAGAGGCAGGTGTAGCTAATTCAGTCTTGGTCTAGTACTTTTTTCTGCTTGTAACTGTGGACTGAAACTGAAAGGCATCTCCCATCAAATATTTGACATTTTCACTAGTGTACAAAAAAACTTCAGCAAAATCTGGGGAGGTGGAGAACAGTTCAATAGTAGATTGAATACAGGGTAAACATAAGTGTAGGACTGTAATGGACTAGCTAGGGCAGTCTATCCTGTACTAAGAATCAGCAACACAATAAACAAATTGTTCAGAGAAGTCTTTCTCTGATAAAGTGATAAGAGTTCTTTACATTTTGCCTTGTTTTTATGAGATGGTACATTTTTTGTTCCCCCTCACTCCTTTAGTGTTATTTTGTTTTAAAGCTGTAACTTGAGTCTTTTGACTTGCACTGAAACTGAGCTGGTGACTTCTCCCCCCCGTCAGGAAGACACTGCAAACAATTACTCTCCTGTGCCTTTTCTTGCTGCTGGAAACTTTTTAAAAGATTAGTAGTCTGTAGTTCCATTTCAAGATTCAGACCTTCATTCCATGCATCATTACCCATGGAAGAAGGAAAAATAGGCTATTATAACTGTAAGTGCAATACTCTAAGCTAATGGCCAGTATAAGAGATGTGTACTTTGCACATACACCCTATTCGTTTGGAGAAAGTGTGTGACTTTGACATTCCTTCCTCTAATGGAAAAGCAGTTGAATAACATTGAATTCATATAGAAGAATAACATTCTTCTATAGAAAAGGCAGAATTTCCACCCATCTATCTTACGAGGGAAGAACAGATAGAATAAGATTTGTGAGTGGAAAATACCTCTAGGCTCAGTTAAGAGATATTTTGACACTGTAGTCCTAATAGTAAAACACAGTAAAAACATTTGCCCTTTATTGCTGAACAATTAACATGGAAAGTGTGTGAGTAAAACAGAATGTCCTTGCAAAACAGTAGCAAGAAAGCATTTCCTGTATGATTGTCATAAGGGGTGAACTGAGTGCGCTTTTTTCTGCTGCTGTCCCGTACTTTTACATCGTGGCTTTAGCATGGCATAGCATGAATTTTGTATACATGTGTGTGCACACACACTTTTTTGTGTGTACATATATATTCTGTCTTCACAGACATATTTTCTTGTTAGAAATGGACTAAAAAGAGGGTCAATTGACAAATGACTTGTATTTGGATACATTCAGATCAGTGTTCTGTGAGATTTGCTTTCACATCATTAGTTTTTCTTAATTCACATGACCAGCCGCTCAGTTCTAACTCTTGATAAACCATTTTTAGTTTATAAAGATTCAGTTCCACTGGACTTTTCCCCTCTGTCTCATGGTACAAACAAAGCTAATTTTCCAAGCAGTGCTTAGAAGTGACTAGTTTAAATTAACACAGTATATGCCAGCACAGTAAAACTGTTTCAGGCTTTAAATGATTGGGACCTGTCTGCAAACTCTTTCAGCCTTCAACTATAGCATTTCTTTACTTTGCTGATCCACTTACTGACAACCACAGATCACACTTGTCCTGTTTCTTTCTAAAGATATTGGCACTGAATTCAGTTGTCTCCCAGTACCTTACAAAAGGTTATATCCCTGTAGGCAAATCTGGATTGCATCCAAAGCATGTAAGTAACTAGACCCTCCTTGCAGAAGGGAGATATAAAGGAAGCCAGATGAACAGCTTTCATGTGAGATTCTTAACCCATGGATTCTTCTTAGGATAACCTGTAGATTAACCTGTATGACCCGACCAATGACTGAAAAACATAAGAAGCTTTTGGGTCACAGTAATCCTTCTGAAATTAGTGACATTTCAAAAAGGCCTAGGTGATTTTGGTGTTTGAATTTATATATGCTTTTAGAAGACACTGTGTGAAACTACTCAGAAAATGTTCCTTGGTCTATGTACCTCCCCCCCATCTGACCAAATCTGTGTCTTTGGTGCAGTCATCCTAATTTACTTTATTTTCTTTCTCAGTCTCTTAAGGCACCTTTGTTCTCAACTTATTTCCTTGTCAGCTGTAAATGCTTTTGTTCATTACTGCCACTTCCTTCCTCCAAGACTTTTGTTCTGGGGTTCCTCTCCCTGTCCTGACCGCTTATCTCTGGATGCCTCAATTTTCTTCTCCAGCAAATCCTGTACTGCCTTGTGATGTCACATCTGTAACATAAGAATGTCTTAGGATTTGTCAAGTTTTCTTTGAATACTACAGATTTTGCATGGTCTTATGTAAGGCCCCAATCAAAGGCTTTAGTTCTTTGATACCCTGAGGCAGCACAGGGGAGAAACACTATTTCCAGAAGGTTAAACAACACACTTTTGCAGGCAAACCTTGGAAAATAAGGGATTAATAATGATACTTTATCTTATACGATCAAATACCTTTTCTTTTCCAACACTTGATATGAAAAAGTGACTTGTGAAGTTTATCACTGTATTTATTTGATTAGCCGGGTAGGAATACTGATCAGAAAACAGCAGGCTGTAGCCCCTGAGATCCCTGTGAATTATGTTAAGGAATTATGTGACATATGAATTACATTCTCTTTTCAAATTTGTTATACATCATAACTACAATTATATTTGGAGTTGAAAAAGAAACATACTTTGGAAATTGGTTGAAAAATTTCTATTAACTGGAATTACAGCAGAGATTTTTCTGGCACTAAATGCATTTGAAAACTCTGTTACTCATGTCTCTTGAGTGTTAAGTAAAAGGTGTAGGAATGCTAAGAGCTGAGGATGTGGTTGTGTGATCTTCATGTGGAAGGGGCTTTCTTTTAAGTGGATAGAAGGTTAAATACATCTTTATGATTCTGGATTTACAGCAAATCATAAGGTTATTAATGGCCAAGGCTTATTAATGATGTGTGCAATATAGAATTAGAGCTTTATCAGGCTGTTACATTCTGGGTCTGAATTGTAGTTCGTCACTTCAGATGGGTATTGATGGTCTGGTCATTCTCAAACTTGAAAGTTTTATTATTTCTATGGGCCTAATTGGGTTATTTTGCTATAGTTCGAACAGCTGAAGCAAGAATAGATTGTCTTAAGTTAGAAGGGCTTTTGTGAAAGGAAGGAGAGGGAAGCTTTGTGGCATCACTAATTTGAGCAATGATATTTCATTTCTTGAGAGTGAAGCGTGAGATGGGTTTTAAGTCCTGGGTGTAGGACTACTGAATAGTGTCTAAGCTGTACATCTGCTCCCAGGGAAAGGCAATGCTACTGCACTCAGTAAAAACACAAGACCCTTAATAGTTAAAATAAGTTCCTGTACTAAAAAAAACCAAAAACAATCTGTCTCTGCCAGTTACTTCATCTTCTGTAGGATCAATCCAGCCCTCAGCCCTTTGTGGTGCTCCCTGGCACAGTTTTGCTAATTAATCTTTAGCTTTTCTAGATTCAGGGCAAGTGGTATCTTTCTACTTTCTTGGTCTCTGGCAAAGTACTTGGTGGGGGGAAGTGCAGGAGGGAAACAACATTCTTTCTTTAGACCAGGCAATTGCCAATGCAAGTTAGAATTCAGCTTGTTAAGCAATAATCCCTGTGAATAATGTTAAGGAATTATGAGAGATGGAGAGATAATTTGAATAAGAGAAGTGAAGAATGAACGCTACTGAAATTTGAGTAATATGTCTACAAAATACTATTATGTAGAATTCCTTTTGATTAATATAAATACAACTTTGCCTAAGCCTTTAACAGGTCTGTAGCCATGGCATTTAATTGCCAGCTACCTTTAAACCTTGAGCAGGTCAGCAGAGACACAATGCTATCAGGGATAATTTGTCACTTATGTATTTCCATGGAGTGATATATAATGTCTTGCTGAGAAGGGTCCTTGTGGGTGTCAAATACTGCTGCTGCCTGTAATGGAAATAAAGGAAAAAATAAAAGGCTGGCAAATAGATGTTTCTGTAAATGTAATTTTTAGTTTGCAAGTAACCTTGAGGGTAAAAGATAATTTCACCTCTGCTGGGGGGCAGTGAAGAGGTGGCAGGTGAACAATTTAACCTCTGTGTTATTTATTGATTGAAAACAACTCCCAGCATGTGTGCTCCTTCGGAAATTTATTGAGGCCTGTTGAACATAGAGTGTGATATACACAGACTTGCTCTCTTCCATTTCCTCATTTCAATTTTTAAGTACTTCCTAGAGACAGATATAGAAGCAGTGATCATGTCTGGCATGTGGTGTGCATTTAGGGCTGGAGCCAAAACCTGTTGGAGTCATTGGTTGTCTTTCAATTGACTTCAACTGGCTTTGGCTCAAGCCTTCAAGAAGAAAAAGAAAAAAAGAAAAAACATGGCTGCATATGGTACTATCTAAAAGAGGTGAAACAAACCTAAACCTTGTTTATCCTCTCAAAATAAGTAGAGAGAGTAGGTGCAGAGAGGGAACAAAGGGGAATAAAACTCTGGATACTTGTAGTAACTTGTAACACTGACCATTTCTTTAGAATCATAGAACCCTTAAGTTTGGAAAAGACCTCTAAGATCACGGAGTCCAACAAAAAAGTGAGGTGGTGCCTTTCAAGGCAAATGTGTTTCCATTTGCTTTGGTTCTCCAGCAGGAAATACCTGGGCAAAAAAGGACCATGATTCACTTCAGGGTGTCATGTTACTCCTGTTTGGGCCATGCTTTGTTTGGCTACTCATAACCCAGCTTTGATTCTGACTGTACACATTGCTGGAATTTATGGACCCTAGAAATGCTGAAATCTGGCAACCCTCGCAATGCAAAGAAAAAATGCTTTATAAACACACATCCATCACGTATTGTTTTGTGCTGCCAATCTCTTGTGTTTTGTTTTCCATTCTGCGGCTGTCACACCTTGCAAAGGCAAACTGGCACCTGCCCCAGCTGCCCCTGTTTTACCAAGGCTTTGTGAGGGTAAAATTTGTTAAGAAATTTGTTAACTCCACTCCCCCACATTTATCACTTTCTGTTATTGTGAAGGTGTCTAGTTGTCCTTGTGTTGCACTATTTTAGGGTAACTTCTCTGTAGTGTTCCTTCAGGTATGCTCACCAACACTATTTCCGAGTGCCGGTTGTTGGCTGTTGTCGCTCTGCTCTGAGAGATGAACATCGTAACTCTGGACCAGTGTGAACAATCAGTGCAAAGCTGCTGTCATGGTCTCTCCTGCCTCCACATTTCTTTCTATGTCTGCAGCATGCATGTACGGGGATGGTCCACGGCCCTGGTGCTTTTCCCAGGCTGTGGGACCCAGGTGTGCTCAGCCATGGGGTGTTCTCTTCAGTCCTCCACTACCTGGTGGGGGGTTGCAGTCAGCAGGGGACTGAATTCTCTCTCTGGGCTCAGGCTGGAAGTATGAGTTGATAGTCAAATACTGAAGCAAGCGAGGTTGTGACTGGATATGAGTAAGAAATCCTCACCCTTGCCAAGGTATCTCAGCAGTGCATGGGTTGGACTAGGAGCCTGGGCAGCCTCCATCCTTGGAGATGGTCAGAAAACGGCTAAATGCTCCTTCTACTGAATGACCAGACCTGCTTGTGGCAGGTCAGAGACTGGGGGCACCCCATCATGCCTTCCAGCCTTTGTGGTCTTGGGATTTTCTGATCCCATCACTTATTTCTCATGTAGATATGCAGTTTCATCCACTGTGAATATCCTCTGGAGAGTACTCTCCTGTCTTCCTGATCATGTACGGCACAGGTGTCAGTGTGCTTTTGAAACTTCTAAAACTTTCCAGAAAAGTGTAGTGCAAATGTAGATTGTAGCCTTCCACTACATAAAGGTGGCTTATAAAAAAGAGAGTGCTACTTTTTACGCGGGCAGATAGTGGTAGGAAAATGGGGAACTGTTTTAAACCAAAAGAGGAGAGATTTAGATTAGATGTTAAAAGTTCTTTACTGTGAGGGTGGTGAGGTGCTGGCACAAGTTGCATGGAGAAACTGGATGCCCCATTGCTGGAAGTGTTTAAGGCCAGGTTGGATGGATCTCTGAGCAACCTGATCTAGAGGAAGGTGTCCCTGCCTGGGGCAGGGTGGCTGGAACTAAATGATCCCTTCCAGTCCAAATCATTCTATGATTCTGATACTTCAGGCATTTTGGGTCTTAAAGAGCTGTAGGGATATCCATTTACCTGATGATCACTAAGGGTAATGCCATGCTGCTAAGGAAGGGAAAAGCTCTGTACCAATAGGAATGGAATGGTTTCCACATGGCAGGGTGCTAAGCACTCTGTGTGTAGCAGAAAGGATGTGGCAATGTGAATGGATCTTCCATGGAAACATACAGGTTCCAACTGTTGGGCTGCAGGGAGTGCCAGAGGCTGGCACTGGCATCAGAGGGTAACAGAGATAACATCTTTGTGAGGTGTGAGAAGGTCTGCTTGGTGGTACAACTCAAAGAGGAGGTGGTGGAAAGGTTAAGGAGCATTGGGCATATGAGGAAGACATTGACTGCTGGAGCTGTTCTCTACCTGTCCTGAGGCAAATGGACCAGCCAAATGCAGCTCAGGAGGTGGAGGATCCTCTACCCTCTCCACAATAGGCAGGAGGGGACCTAGGTGTTAGGGGAATGGAGGCAGGTCCCTGCTCAGGGTGGCAGACAAATCCCTTCCTGGCCTTCCTCCCTTCTCCACTTCCCCCTATGGAACAGGTATGAGGCTCTGGAAACAGAGGGCCAGGACTATCTAAGGAGTTGCCTAAGCAGAATCAGCCAAATAGACACACTGCAAACAGCTCCAAAAAGGAAAAAAGAAGGTTTTAGGTGACTCCCTGCCGAGAGGAATGGAGGGCCCAATATGCAGACCAGACCCAAACCACAGAGAAGTCTGCTGCCTCCCTGGGCCCTGGGCAAGGATGTTGCCAGAATGCTTCCTGATTTGGTGCAGCCCTCTGACTGCTACTATTCGTATTCCAGGTGGGTAGAGATGAGGTTGAAGGATGAAGTCCCAGGGTAATCAAAAGGGACTTTGGGGCACTGGGGCATTCATTTAAAGGAGTAGATGCACAGGCTGTATTCTCAATTCCTTCATATTAGGGGAAAATACTAGAAAGAATAGGAAAACATGGATAAGAGTCTGTTGCCATAGGTGGAATTCAGGGATTTTCAACCACAGGGCAGCTTACATGGCACCAGGGTGTCTCATATCTTGGAGGGTACACCTGACTCAGAGGGGGAAAAGGATTATGGCCCAGGAGTTAGCAGGGCTGATTGAGAGGTCTTTAAACTAGACTTGAAGGGGGAAGGGGATATGACCAGGTTTGCTAGAGCTGAGCCTAGGGGTGGCAGGCCTGTGTTGGGGCCAAAACCATTAGCCCAGCTGAAGTGCATGTACACCAATGCACACAGCATGGGCAGCAAGCAGGAGGAGCTGGAAGCCGTTGTGCAGCAGGAATGTTATGATGTAGTTGCTGTCACAGAAGTGTGGTGGTGGGATGACTCTCATGACTGGAGTGCTGCAGTGGATGGCTACAAGCTCTTTAGAAGAGACAGGCAAAGCAGGAGAGGTGATGGGGTGGCACTGTATGTTAGGGAGTGTTTTGATTGTATTGAAATTGATGATGAAGATGACCAGGTTGAGTACCTCTGGATACAGATCGGGAGGATGTCACGGTGGGAGTCTGCTGTACATCACCCAGCCAGGATGAACAGGCAGATGAGGCATTTTACAAGCTGAAGTCTCACAGTCACTGGCCCTTGTACTCAGGGGCAACTTCAACTTGCCAGGTGTCTGCTGGAAATACAACACAGCAGAGAGAAAGCAGTCTAGGAGGTTGTAGTGATCTCTTGGACCATGCCTACAAGTGAGAGAACCAGAGGAGATTCAGATTAGATATTAGAAAAATTTTTCTCACTGCTAGGGTTGGAATAGGTTGCCCAGGGAGGGGTGGTGGAGTCACCATCCCTGGAGATGTTTAGGAGGTGTCTGGATCTGGTGCCAGGTGATATGGTTTGGGAGTTACAGTGGTAGTGGTGGGTTGACTGTTGGACTTGATGATCTAAAAAGGTCTCTTCCAGCCTTGAGGATTCTATGATTCTATCCTCCAGACAATTTAGATTTTCTAACTATATATCCCCAGCTCTTTGCCTATTTTTACTTTTATTGTATTCTGGGGAAATCACCAAAGCATCAGCTGAGGGACTGCAAGGTACAACTCAGTGTTTTCATGGAAATCTGGAAGTGTCTTGTAAAAAATGTTTTTAAAGAATAGCCACACCTTTATTTTTGAAACTTGAGCTTGTCACATAGTTATTCTGTCTCTGGATGGCTTTAGGGTACTTTTGAAACTTTTTATTAAAAAGTGGCATTTATTTTATTTAATAATAGAAAAAATCCTTGCATAAAAAATCCACAAATGGAAAAAAAAAAGGCCAGCAAAATCACTGCTAATATTTCATGTGAAATGAAGAGCCATGGGGAGAACTAGATGAGGCCCAAGCACTACTAGCAACACTTCAAAATCCATTAATGCAGAGAGAGTTGCAAGATTGGGCCATAATTATCTAACATAACACCAATTTAAATAAACAAGCATTTCTTTTATTATTCCCATTGGAAGCAGTTTGCAGTTTTACAAATACTAGCACTTCCTCAAGAAAACAACTGCAAAACTCTCAGTGAAGGCAATAGGTAAATTTGCTTTAAAATTTCACCATCTGGAGACAATCTGGAAAATTGGTCTTTAAATGAGATAATAATAATTAAAAAAGCTGTCATCTATTTTTCACTTCCAACTGCTGTTCTTAGTACAGTCTAGGTTGGAATATGGCAAATACTTTAATTGAATTCTTGTTCCTCTACACTAAATATGATACCTGTGGTGTATGTCCATGATTTATGGTTTTACAGCAAGAAAACTTAGCCACACTGTTTTTCTTTTAAGATTTTTATAGCTTACAGAAGGGTAAACTATAAATGGGGAAGAAGAGATATAAATAAAAATGGATTAACTAAGGAAAAAAATATGAAGTAATTAAAAATGGAAAAACGTGTGATGGAGCCAAATGTGGTGGTGTCCAAGCTTCAGTGTTACTGTTATAATAATAGAACCATCAGCTTTTCCCATTGGCCAATGCTGTGGGTAAAATATATTCTTGTAAAGTTAATTAAAAATCTCTGTATTAAAACTGATTGCATGTGTTTCTGGATCATAATTGGTTATAGCACCTAAAAAGTATGCAGATTCATGGGATGAAATATCTAGTCTGTGATGTCAGGGGTGACTGACTGGCATGAGGGAGGTAAATTACGGTGTAGCCAACCCTTAGAGCTCTGCAAATTGCTGTCTGAATTAAAATGTAGCAGAAACATTGCGTTTTTCGATAGATAATCAACAAACCAGACACATCCTGCTGTTCTTTGTCTTTCGGGTCTCTTTATTTAATGGTTTTCTTTCAGAGATCATCTCGGCGTGTTGCAGAGAAGCCTCTATGAGCGTTAATAAGTGCTTGCTGAATTTTTGAAGACTGGAAAATAGAGCTGCAAAGTGCAGATCAATTAACCCTTAGTCACAAGGTAGTGCTGCCATTGGCAGGGGACTGCAGCCAGGGCCATGGTCCATCTGCTGGCATGCTGCCAGGTTGAGGAAGGTCTCTCCTCCTCTTCCCCCACCTCCTGAACTGGGGTAATTCCCAGGCCTCTTGCTTGCCCTGCTCAGCATTTAAATTCAGCAGTAAATGAGTGAATCATAAAATGCTTATGCTGTGCTCAGCTTATAAATCTGGCCTTGGGATTGTTTCTGGGCTATCCACTTCAGGGAAGCTCAAATTATTGCCCCTTGGGATCTTTGTGCTGTGACACAGCATCTTTGTGTCATGGTCTGGCCTCCTGAGGCTTCTTGCCTGCCTCTCTGGACCCTGTGACTGAAGAGCTGTGTGTTTGAAAGGATTGAACACTTTTGCTGGAGATGACAAAAATGGCCTAGTTCAAAACACAAGGTGGTTGTGCTCGCTTTGCACTGCAGCTTTCCTTGGCAAAAGAAACAGGACTGTATTCCCATCTGTCATAAACCTGGTGTGCCTCTGTTGAAGTGAGCTCATCTATACCAGTGAGGATTTGACCCATCACAGCTTGGGTGCAAAGGAGTTAAGAAATCTATCTGCACATTGATGAAACAATGAGCTTTGGTGTCACAAGGAGGAAAGCAGCTATTTCACTCTGTTCTGTCAGAATGAAAATTAAATATAAACAAACTGTATGGAATTGTTAGGGTTTGCTTTCTTCTTTTTTTTCTCTATGTAGTAGCCCTGAGCCATCCTTCCTCTTGCTTTTCCTCTTGTCTTCCTGCACTGGTATAGTTCTGAGCTTTACAGAAGCTTGTATAAATTCCAACAGTAAATTTTGATGGAACCTTTTAAGACACAATGGCTCATCGTGCTCTTTTCTGCAAGGGGTTGATATCCACCTCTGTATATTAATGTTCAAGCTCCTCTCTAGACTTTTTTCATCAGTCCTCAGAGCTGAAAGAAAACAGTCTGGAAATAACATTATTTGTTGTCGCTGTTGCTTTTTTACCTCTTGGAAGCTATGAGGCAGTGATACTAATAGAAGGGAAAGGGTGGTTTGTTTTTGTGGTGATGTATCTTTAAAGTTAGTGAAAATTACTGACTTGGTACCCAGTGTTGGGGGAAATGGAACCTCTTCGCAAGTTGTATGTTATGGCTGTCCAGGTGATAAACAAAGCAGGTCTTCCAGGCCAGTACTCTTTAGGTTATGCATTTTATTCATTATAAATCATGGGAGTCATTTTATTCTCCTATTATAGCTAAAATTTTATCCCTTTTAGAAAACAGGTGTCTGATATGCTATGATATATCACCAGCACCCAGGACTCCGATTAAAGAAAAATCTAAAATCAATTTTTTTTTTTTTTTTAATTTTGGGTAGCTGAATTCCTGTTACACCTAAACACTGTTTCTTCTGGAGCCTGGATTGTCGGTAAATATCTTCTGAATGTGGCTTCCAGTCAAGGTTTGAAAATTTATCAGACTGTTCCTTATTTTGAGTGACTTTAAGAAGAGATGATTAATTTATTAGTTGGAATTTTTTCACAGTCTTACACAGGAGCAAAGTCCCTTCTTTGCTTTGCAGTCAATGCACAAGTTGTATATGGGGAGAGGTGGCAAAATGATTGTCAGTAAGGCAGGCTAAGCCAGATAAGGTGTCCGTGCAGACTGGTTTTCAATCCACAGAATAAATATGAGACTAGATTCAGCAATTCCATCTGAAAGGCTACAGATTACTTGGAGATGCTTTCATGTTTCCTGAAGCATGTCAACATTTCTTGACAGCTCTGGAGGGCAGCATTGCACTTTGGATTAGAGAAAGCTTGTTCTTTACTCTGTCATTAATGGAAAAAATGAAAAAGTGAATAAAATAATTAAAAAAAAAAAAGTATGTGTGTGTGGGAAGGGCTATGGGAACAAAATGAATGGGAGAGAAATAAACCAAGGAAAAAGGCAGAAGAAACACTGAGAGTATGTGGGGGGGAGGGGAGGAAGGTGCATTTATTTTTGTGTTTATGTTGTCTATTCTTTTTCAGAGTTATGTAAACTATAGTACTAAAGAAATGATATCTTCCAGTATATGAAATGGAAAACTACTTTAATTTTGACTCATTCCCTGTGATGATCTATTAATCCTTGCCTATCCATCTCCTCACCTTTTCTGTTTCTATACAGCCACCTGGAGTATTCATTTAAAACCACAGCTAATAAAAGATTAAATTGGAAACATGCTTTGCCTGCAAGTTGCCTCTTAAAACAAGCAACATAAGCACCCTTTAAGTCCTGCTGTGCCTGGTGAGAGCTATGTTAGCAGTGGCTTAGGGCAGCAGGCAGAAGGAAGCTGAAAGCCCTTCTTTTCTTCCCTCTTCTTTTCTTCTATTTCTTCCTCTCTCCCATCTTTTCTGTTGCTGTGCCTCTTAGTTGTCCTCACCTCTTTCAAATCTGAATTGTGTCTTCTGCCAGGGAAAAGAAATATGCAGCCTCAATGCCAGGTTAGACAGATGAGAGCCTGGTGGCTTGCAGTGATCTGCCCTGGGTTCTACCAGGCTGCTGCTGACTGGTGCAATTCCTGCATGTTCTTCATTACTCACGTGCTGTTAGTTCCATCCAAAGCATGTTCTCAGACTTTCTGGAAGTGAGCTTACATGACACTTACTGTGGCATGTCACAAAGAGGTGATCAAAGTGTTTGCAATCCAGAGTCAGGTCTAAATATTGACGCTTAAACCTATTTTTGCGTAAAGTCTGCCTTGTTATTGCAGCTGAAGTTCAGTACAGCTCCCTTCCCATGTGATACTTTTCCCTTAGTATGTGATTTTGGCTTGCTTCAGGCCATTTCATGTCAATGTTTTGTTTGCCTAGTTTGTAAGAGTGTTCAAGTTCAGGATTGCAGTGATGGTGCTGTGGGAATGGCAGTGGAACAAGCTCTTGGGATTTGTGATGTCTGTCTGTCTCTTGTCCAGCATGTTATTTCATGGAGCACCAGTTCCTGTAGCTTAACCAGAGTCAGGCAGGAACTTGGCAAAGCAGACTTTTTCCAAATAGGCTTCTTAAGTCTGGAAAACCACACCTTTTTTCTTTTCTTTCTTTTTTTTTTTTTTTTTTTGGGTGACTTAGGTTGGTACAAGTTTCTTAGGCTGGAAATAACTTCAGAGAAAGAAAGAAAATGTCTTGGGCAATGAAACAAATGTTGGAGGCCGTGGTCTGCCCAATTCAGGAAAGGGACTTGAGTCTGGTATCCTGCATGACAGGTGAGACCTGGACTATTGGTAGTCTCATGTTTTGTGTTTGCTTTTTGTTTGTTTATGAAAAAAAATAGTCCAGAGGTTAAGACTTTTCCTGAAAAAATTCTGAAAATTTCTAAAAATTTCCTACATAATGTCAGGACAAGTAAATAATCCATATCCCACATTAACATCTACAAATGTGTGTGAAAACTCTCACAAGGATGAGCCTTTATGTTTCAATAACAACCTTGTAAATGGCATTGACTTAATTTAAATGAGAAGTTATTCTTTCCTCATATATGGAGGAAGCTTTTGGAAAGAAAGAGGCAAGAGGAGGAAATGTTTTACTTTGGCTGAAAGTACAGGTAGGGCAGGGTATAAAAGACCATAAGAAGATTAATTGCTCCTGTTGAAATTTAGCTTGACTGCACAAGGTGAGACAGTTTAATTATTTAATCATGGTGCTGTCTTTAGCTTTCGAGGCCAGGAATGTAGTGATTTTGTTTCCTCCCCCACCCTCCTATGTTTAATTTATGTGACTTCTTGTACATAACCTTTCTGCCCTCTTTTTGAATAGGATGAGGAATCAAAATTTATTTCTTGGCATGATGGTTTATCCTTGTGCCTTTTGTGAGCCTCATGTCAGTTTGAACTGATGGACTATGCTCCTTACAATTGATGGAGTGTTGTGATTTACTGAAAGCTGTGGTAACTGTAATTGTTTATTTACTCAAATTCCAGAAGAGTAGAAGCTTTGAAATGGGATCAGTGGGTTTATAAGAGCTCTACAAAAAAACTTCCTGGTTCTCTGTTTCAATGCCTCTTCCCTTTTTTTGATAGACATTTTCCTCCTTTGACAACTTAGTTTTATTGTGATTTGATTCAAGCTTTAAATATGACCTTTTTTTCTTTTACTCGAAGACTGTCCCAAGCTTGCATTGGAAGGACAAAAAGCATCTTTTAAACCCAGTGAGAATTAGGAGCAGAATGTACTGAAGTCACAGAAAACTTCCTGTGGACTTTGGTTGGCCTGCAGGGTATCTGTCAGGCAGAGGTTTAGCAGGGTGCAGCATTTCCAGGTGTGTGATTCATTGCAAGTGATGCTGCTTTGCTTTAGCAGACTGCCTGGTGAGCTCAGCTTACTCTTGTTTTCCTGAAGACACTGTTTATTCACTTGACTGTGGACTGGCCAGTTGGTCTCATCCTCATGCTGCCCCTGCTTTCACTTGTTGATATATCATGGTGTTCTACATCTTTTCCTTTCAAATGATAACAACACATAGTGTTCCCTTGTAATCACTTCTGGAGCTTTGTAACATATTTCAAAACGTTGGTTTATGTACCAGTTAATAATTAACTGAGTAGTTACCTGCCTGCATGTCATTCTAAGGTTG
Organism: Chiroxiphia lanceolata; assembly: GCF_009829145.1. Classification (NCBI taxonomy): domain Eukaryota; kingdom Metazoa; phylum Chordata; class Aves; order Passeriformes; family Pipridae; genus Chiroxiphia; species Chiroxiphia lanceolata. The sequence goes on from NC_045640.1 coordinate 65,053,829, forward strand.
TGCCTCCCAGCTGTTCACACCTAACTTGGACTGTTTTCCATTTTCCTGACTTTTATGATACAGGGTTTGAACTTTCTACTGCTGTCCCTCACCATCTCGTGAAATATCTGTAGTGCTGTATGCACAGTTTTATTGGTTTGTTTGCTGCCTTCAGAATTTAGACAGAAGCAATCTAGAGATTTGCTGGCAGTTTGTGAGTCAGGAATGAGAGGGGAGTGAAGCAATCCAACTTCTGTGACACCGTATTAGTAATATTTATTGCATCTTGACTTGCGTGGCACTGTTCGTTCATCAAACTTGCATTGGATGTTGATGATTCCAAGCTTATATCAATCTAACAAGGAAAAATTTGTTTCTCTGCTTAATATTTTGTTTTCTATTTACAACTTGCCTTCAAAACAAACTTTCTGATTTCATCAGCACAGGGGATATTATTGTTGGAGTGATCTTATTGATGGCATTTTTTTCTAACTTCCAGAGAAATGGCATCCTTAGCTAAAAGGCAATGCTTATTGATAGTACGTGACCAAACATTTTAAAAATATGTAGCATATTTCTCAACATATTGCAGCTTTTCTCAGGATCTTGCAGCATGCAAGGCAGAATAATTTTACAGATGAATACAGCATTTCCTCAAGTGAGATATTTACCAGCTATTGGCAACTAATACCTACATTTATCCCTTTACAGCCAACACAAGTGAAAATATAAAGCACATACATTCAAGTGTGAGGAGATGTACTATTCTCAGTATGAATTCAGGTTGCAGGGACAATAAGCAGTCTGTCACTGCGGTAAGATTCCCGTCAGATGGTGTTGGAAGCAATAATAAGATCCAGATACCTCCAGGGGCTCCTCTCAAAGCATCTGCCATGTGGCCTTGTTCATGATGTTAATCCCCTAAAACTCCAAGCAAATATTCTTTCCTCCTGGAGTGCTCATGCTATGGGAAGGCAGAGAAAATGTTCTTGTGAAGGGAAAGCCACTTGGAGTTAACAGTAATAAAGCAGCACTCTATTGTCAGTGGTAAGTAACACCTTGTAACATTCTCCCTCTAAACTCCAGGTTTGCTCTGGGTTGGATGTCTGGGGCCCCATGTGATCTTTGGGCATGCTGACATGGCATTTACCAGGCAGATGGGAATTCAATCCTGAATTGAATCCTGAACTGTGAAAGGATACACATCATTAGTTTGGTCACAGCACGATGCTTGTGTGTTATCCTCTGCAGAAAAGGCCATGTTGTGCCTTTTGAAGTACTACTTTTCCCACCTTCCTGAGTGGCTTCACTTGCTGCTTATTACCAGTTGATAGTGAAGTCCCACATGCATTTGTCCAGTCCACTTCTGGATGCTAAGGGTAACTTTCTCCTGGCTACTGTTAGGGATGCTTCCGTGCTTGGTTGGTGATTTGTTGCACTGGTGTTTCCATGGGTGCAATAGCTTCCAAGCCCAGGAATGAAATCTGTGATGCTGCAGTGCTGCTCTTCCAGCTCTTCCCTTTCAACCACCCAGGCAGTAGAAAAGGGAGATCCTCACTTGCAGCTCCATTGCTGTCTTCTGCAGTTCCTGTGGGAACCCTGAATTAGACTACCACTCATCTCTGTCCGAGGAGAAAGCTTCCCTGCTTTCCTTCTACCATTGGGATGGTGCTAGAGGGCGCCTGGTGGATAGCTGGGGTTACTGCAATTCCTGTCTCTTAGAAAATAGCAGCACACTTCCATCTCTCCTGTTGTGAGGTATATGCTGTTGCAAGGCTGTTTGGAACAGATTTTCCTCAGGAAAATCTGAGGAAGTTGCCACAGTGGTGAAATTGAGTACAGTCCTATTCTTGTGCTGTGTAACAGGGAGTACAAGCTTAAATGCCTTTTTAATAAAGAGACATATCTCCAAAGGTAGATTTGAAAAAAAACCCAGAAAACAAACAGGACAAACTCTCCAACTCTTCTCCCTTCCTAGAGGAGGGAACCTTATTTTTTTTTCCCTACTGCTGATGCCAGCTATCAGAGAGCTGCTTCCCTGCAACTCTTAGGGCAAGTGACTGCACTGGAAACTACACTGGTGTTTTAGGGCTGCAGCGCTTTAGAGATTTCTTCTACTTTATTACATTTATTTTCTACTTTTAAAATGCCCTTGAGTGGAATATTTTACTATTACTTATTCAACTTCAGGGAACTAAAAGCTTTTGTGCTATGGATGCAAAAGCAGACACTGTGTTGGGGTGTACAGCTCTCTCCACATGAAATGAAACCTAATGAAAATTGAATTTTTGTTTGCATAGATAGCAGGATTATTTGTGTGGAGTAGCGTTTGTTTCTTTTTTTGTTTGTTTTTTTTTTTTTGCCAGGTCAAAATCTGATCTGAAACAGAAGATGAGGTTTTTGTGAAACAGAAATTGGGGAAACTAGGTGAGATGTTGGTAGATTTACAGTCCTAGAAAGCAGTAAAGAGAGGTCTCTGCTGCACTGGTGCTTTCCTACTGTCGCTTAAACCCATCAAGGTTAAAAAGATTGCCCCATCTGAAAGAACATGGAGCCATTTCTGCCATCCACATATATAGAGAGGCTAGGCAGCTGGTATGGGAATAAGAGGACTAGAGGCAATTCCTCTGCTCCAAATAAATGGGTAATAAATCAGAAACTGGTAACCAGAGCCTGTAGCAGAGCATGAAGTTTTATTTTAATCTACTTCAGAACTGTCCAGCAACTGAGCAGATATTCTTCTGAAAGCTTTAACCAGAAACTGGCTTAATACTGGAGTGGCATCGCCTTTTTAAAGCAGGATGCTTCTTTAGGACCTAAGCCTTATTTGATGTCTTGGTCTGTTTTGCTATGTTACACTTTGAACTCAGATGGTATATAGATTTTCTGGAAGGAAACTCATTGGTTCCCAAGGATTTCTGACTTTCTGCAACTTTATTGGACATCAGTCCTCACTCCATGTCAGCCTGCTCAACAGCAAACCAGATGACTGGTGGCACATAAACCAGAGATCAGGATTCTATATGACTGGTGGGAGGTATATCCTCTGGGAATGGCAGATGTATGTAATGTAGGTTACAGAATTTGTTGAACCTTTTAATCAATATGTTTGAAGTAGCTGTCAATAAACCAAAGGGAACAAACTTAGCATGTTATTAATTAAAAATTCAGACAAGCATGTATTTTCATTATTATTCCTTGTTTCCTGAGGGGTTTTGGCACAGAAAATAGAAGTATTTACTTCAGTGGTAAGATGTGTTTAAAAAAACTTTTTTTTGAGCATTGCATGGGAAAAGATCTTGGAGAATAAAGAGTGACCAAATTACTTTTTGTAAACAAAACAGTTGCTACTGGAAAGCTCTGAACTAATTTTGTTTGTGGAATCAATTAATTTATTGTGAATAAATGCCATAAAAAATTACTAATCAGATTGCAGGATTTTTTGTAGTAACTAATATGTACAAGGAATATGGACATTTGCTGTAGTTTTGTAGGAATTGTATGAGTAAGAAGAACAGCACGGGGAAATCTGTACAAAGAACCACTGCAGATTTACTGACTAGAACTTTTTAAAGTGAATGCAGCATTTTCCAAATCCTATTTCCTGCTTGCTTTGCAAAATGATTTACCAGTCTCTCTTTTGGAAGGTGCCTGATGTTAACACTTCCATTGGAGCTCAGCTCCAAGCTTTGTCTCACAGAATCATAGAATCAACTGAGTTGGAAGGAAACTCCGAGATCATCAAGTCCAACCCTTGATCCAACACCGCTGTGGTTACTAGACCATGGCACTGAGTGCCACATCCAGTCTCATCTTAAAAACCTCCAGGGACAGAGAATCCACCACTTCCCTGGGCGGCCCATTCCAATGCCTGATTACCCTCTCTGTAAAGAATTTCTTTCTAATGTCTAACCTAAACCTCCCCTGGCAGAGCTTAAGACCATGCCCTCTTGTCTTACTGAGAGCTGCCTGGGAGAAGAGACCAACCCCCACCTGGCTACAACCTCCTGTCAGGGAGTTGTAGAGAGTGAGGAGGTCTCCCCTGAGCCTCCTCTTCTCCAGGCTGAACAACCCCAGTTCCCTCAGCCTCTCGTCATAGGACTTGTGCTCGAGTCCCTTCCCCAGCCTTGTTGCTCTTCTCTGGACCTGCTCCAGCACCTCAACATCTTTCCTGAACTTTCCATCTTTTTGCATATGGTAAAACCAATGTCCTTCCTGACTGAGCCTTTGTGATCTCAAGATCCTCAATAACTCGTGTTGCTTGACATCCAAAAGACTCTTTTGTGAACTTGGCTATTTTAGACATAAGGGAAGGTACCTGTTGGAGAGGGGCTGGAGGTGTTTCTCTCAGACAACTCACAGACAGGAACCTGTGTAGGGAGCTGCTGTAGGAGCAATGTGCTGTAGGGAGCAATGCAGACAAGTGAGCCTAGAGAGGGAGAAGCCATCCTCACCTGACCCCCATGTCTCTGCTTGTGGGACGTTGGAACATTTTAGGATTTAGTTCTAGAAGAGTAGCTAGAAACCTGCTTGTATATGTTAAGATTTTGAAATACTTCAGTGCTGTGATTTTTCCTTTTTGTTGCTGATACTGATCCAGAATGTATTGCATGAACCAGTGCTGACTGATGGTTAATTACATGTTAATACAATAAACCACTCGATTCTGATTTGATTGAAACCCTTTGAGTTGAGTAAGTTTTCCCTGTGACCAGCAGCATCACATCTGGCAGAGTATACATGACCCAGGCACATCACCAGTCGTGTCTCATGAGTGATGACAGAAACTGAAATTACTGCAATGTCCCTGACTTCATAAATCCTATAAAAACATCTTTTTGTGGTCAATGAGACTGTTCTTGGCTATAGGGAAATGCTTTCTCTAACTTGTTTCTGCTGGTTCTTTTGAAAGACTTAATACTCAATGACTTAGAAGTCAATCACCATACCTGAAAGTGTTGAGAAAACTTGCAGATGTGTTGCTTGGGGACATGGTTTAGTCATGGACATGGAAGTGTTAATACTTGGATTCTGTGATCAAAAAGGTCTTTTCCAACTTTAATGATTCTATGATAATTGAAAAAATTCTAATGTATGCTATGATGTGTAGTTCCCGAAGTTATTATTGAACTTGTGCAGACGAGGTTAAACCCCACCAAAGTTTGTCTGGACATATCATAGTAAGACATTAAATTAGGTAAATTGTCATGTCCTTTGTTTCTCCTCCAACGCAGTTAGGAATGCCTGGGTCATGCTGATGTATCTTTTCCTTACATCTACATTTGCAGTGTGGTCCTTGTATTGCTTTTGCACTGGACAGATGAACGTATACTTGCAGACTTCACAGCCACTGGAGCCAAAATGCTGTACACATTCCCACTCTGAAGTTGAAGGGCCAGTAAGAACAAGCTCTGAACATGTTGTCTCCACTGTGCTGTCATCTAATGAATGTTCCTGTAAACTTCAGCATAAGGATTTTGCATAAGGTGTTGGCATTTCAGTAAATAAACTGCTTTCTACCTGAAACCTTTTGAGCAATCTTCTCTTTTAGCTCAGCTTCTATGGTGGGGATGGTAAACTAAAATCTTATCATGGGCTACTCAGCCCATAATAGTCTGGTGGCAGGTCACTTTGAGACTCTTGGCAGTACAAGTGTTTGCTTTAGAGCTCTACATCATATTGAAGTCTATGGAGAGAGATTCTTTGCCGGAGAGGAGATTTATAAAAGGTAGTGTTTAGCTGCAGCTTCCAGTTGATATGTTTCCTTCTCACTGACACACACAAACCAATAGTATTAAAATATTTAATGAATATTTCTATCACTGATGGAAGCAATAATCTAATGAAAACAGATTTGAACAGAACAGTGGGACCTGTCTGAAATTACTGCTTAATTTTTCCTATTAAATCAGAAATAACAGAATAGAATGAAAAAGAGGAAGATGTGTGTATATATATTATTTGTGAGAAAGATAGATGTCTTCTGTTCAGATTCAAAATACCTAGCCTTATTGAAGTCAGGCCTATGAACCCCAGCAAAGTAGAGTTGCTGTTTTATTTCTTGAAGGACTCCAAGAGCTTTTATGTTTCTCAAAGGAGTCTTTACAAACAGATATGATGAAGAAAAGAAAATGCTTTTCTGAAAGCGCAGAAACTTGGACTTCATTTCTTTCTTCTCCCAAAGCAGATGGAGAAATTCTTTCTATTGCTTTCCATGGAGTCTCATCAGAGGGTACATTTAAACCATGCAGTAGCAGAGAGAAAGAGGACATCGTCCCATACGCTGGAAGGAGAGTGGGAAGAGAGAAAACCCACAAGGGTTGCATTCTATTATAACCTGATTTTTTTTTTTTTTTTAAGCAATTGGCAAGCCTTCCCATTTTCTACGCAGTCCAAGATTCTAGCAGTGTTATTTTTGGCTTATTTATCTACATTTTATCCACTGCTGCTCAGTTTGTCAGTTGTTCTTTTTGATCTAAATCTGGGTTGTGGCAGGCACTTGAGCATAAGACTTCTACACTTGAAACTGCCTTTCTCATGGTCAAAACAAAGTTGAATTTGTGCCCTGGGGCATGATCTGGAGCCCTGTGGCAGCTGGGTCACTCTCTGCACACATGTGGCTTGCACTGGACCAGCAACCAGTAATACAGATGCACTGTAGATGTGTGGTCCTACAAACATATGACTCTTGCAGGTTGTATCCTGTTCCTGTCCACATTACCAGTTGGTAACACAGCTCTGCCTATTTAGCACTGTTTCAAAGAAGGCACCTATTAGAATGGTGGCAGCCGTAGTATATATTTCATAAATTTATCATTAGTTTCCCCAAAGCATATTATTAATTAATTACAGTCATTACCTGAACTTTCAAGTAGACCTGAGGGTTTTTTTTAAAAAAAAAAAAAAAAAAAAAAAAAAATTAAAATTTTGTTTCTCATTGATTTGTGTGATGCAGCATTTTCAAATTTTTTTCCATGGATTTTGTTGAGGAAAATGTGTGGAAAATAGTCATCTGCTGTTAGTTGTGCCACATTTATGATGATCGTAGTGGAGTTAAGTCTGAACACATTTTGTTTACGTTCTGGGAGGAGGGTAGAATTCCACCTCCCACGGTATGTATTTGTTGTCTGTGACTGCATAGCTCTTCTAAGGAGAGTCCTGGAGATTGAGGTGGGGGTAAAGCTGGAAAACAAGTGGGTTTAAGTAAGCACTTTCAGAACAAACACATGTATTTTGGGTTTCTGTGATGGATTATTGATGGAAGCAAGTAAAGTCTTGACTACAGCGGAGAGGAACCTGATTTTAATAAGAAAAAACCTATGTTCATGTCTAAAGTGGTGCTTTTTTAGCTCCATGCTACATGTCTAAACTGATCTCAGTGGGCAGGGAAAGTGTGTTAGACCCCAACTGTAAATGTGCATGCACAGGATTTGTACAGCTAAATGAGGATTAGCACAAAAGACAAAGACTTTCAACATCTTCTGTAGCATCATAAAGCATAAGTCATGAGGCATGATTTTTTTTTAATGTCTGTGCTTATGTTTATTCAAAAAGTTTTCCACTTAAATTGCCACCTTCAGAAGCGTGAAGTTAAGTCTGTGTAAACATTAAGCCAAATGATAAACAGATCATGTGATACCTGAAGTATTTTTAAGTCTAAGGCCATTTTTTGGGGGTAGGTTAGGAGAAATGAGACCTGTGTAAATGATTTCTTGGGTTAATTCTGAAATTAAGTTTGTTAATCAAAAGAATTGTGGTTTTGGTTTTTTTTTTCCTCCAATGGATTACCAAGATATTAGCAAGATTATCAAGATTTGGACCTACATATATTGCTTATCAAAGTGATTGTTGATGAACAACTTAAACCAGGTCTTAGAATAATTTTGGTTAGAAGGGACCTTTAAAGGTCGTCTAGTCCAACTTCCCTGAAATAAGCAGGGATATCATCAACTAGATTGAGTTGCTCAGAACCCAGTCCATCCTGATCTTGAGTGATCAGTGAGGAATGTCAGAGATTTGACTTCTTTTCTGAAGTTTTTCAAGCATACTTGGCAAGCAGAAGATAAACTTTGTACTCTGACCACTTGATCTTTTTATCTCTTGGTCTTGCTGTCCTTCCTAAGGATTCATTCTTGATTTAATACCACTGACACTGAGAACACATATGCCCTTTACATTTTCATCAGATTCTCTTTCCATCATCTGTTCTTGTTTTTGTTGAGAAAAAGCAATGTCCACACTGGTATGTGAATTTGATGTGTAGTGTGCAAGCATTTTTAGGTAGGTTTCCCTGGGAATAAGAATTTATATGATTGGTACAATATGATGGTAAGTTTACTCCATTCCCCTTGAAAATTTTGAATGGGGGGGGAAATTTTAACCTCAATAGAAAAGAGAAAGCATCTTAATTTTTTTAGTTTGATTTCAAAATTCACAATATGGGAAAGTAGAAATATGTAAATTAGTGCTGCTGCTGAGGAAGGGATAATTCACAGGCTGGCCAGTCCATGGGCACCCTCAGACTGATCTCAATCTGGTGGAAGTGTTGGGAGAGAACTAAAAGGAGTATGGAAATGGTAGAAAACACAGGGCCAAGGGCCAGAAGATAAAAATGAATTGGGGGCCAGACTTTACTAGTTCTGTTCCTCATGGAGGGTGATGTTTGGTTATTATTAAAGTAGTACTAGAGCAGACTGCTGCATAAAATAAATGCACAGAAGGAAAAGAGCAAATTCTCTTGTTTATGTGGAGTGGAGACCTGTTTCTAAGTTTTTTTCTGCACTTGGGAATAAAAAAGGTTGCTGTTGTGGCGGTTTTGGACAAACTACCATAGAATTAGAACTCCAAATAGGTCACTTCCCTTTTGTTTTTAACTCCCATCACCCCCTCCAATAATGAAGGGGCAACACGGAGAAATATAAGAAAAATAACAATTTACAGAAGGAAGTAGCAGTAGATACAGAGGAAAATGTTTTAAAGCAACAAATAAGAATTGCCTGGTCCCCTAGGACAAAAAGCAAAAAACCCCAAAATGGCAGCTGTTCACATGCTGCCAGCTCAACGTGTGGTTTCCCAGACAAAGACATAATGGCAGGAATCAAAAAATAACAATATGGGATAAAATATATAATTGATCACACCCACCTAATGCCAAACCCTCCCTCCTTTCCGTATAACTGGGACAATTGTATAATATCCCAGCTGTATAATATCCCAGCCCTAAAGTGTGCTGAGGACAGACCCAGTATAAAATTTAGGCAGACAAACAATTTCCTTTTTTTTCCTCTTGCCCATCTGTGAGTGCCCAGTGTTCTGCAAGTCCCCCCCCAGATCAAAAGCAGTAATGAGCATCACCTCTTTGCAAGAGAGAGTGAATGTGTTGTCGTTAGCATCGCTTCGGGTCCTACACTTTCATTAACTCAAGTGCTGGCAGTATTGCTGACAGGATGACAATTTATACCTTATTACTAATGCTGCTGTAAATGGTCACCAGGGCTGAGTGCAGTGTGGTTGTTCTGAGGATGACGAAAGGGGAGCATTTCTTCTCTTTCACGCTGCCTCAGCTGGCCCAAATTGCCTTTTAAGATTTCGCCATTATCATTTGCCTCAGAGCCCATAAAAATTCATTATTACATGCTCAAAACCAACTTCTTCCCTTCCTGTGGAAGGGCATTGTGTTATGTTTACTTTCTTTCTTACATTAATTTATTAGTATTCTTCCCACTTGAGCTACCTCTGGCTCTTGTGCTTCCTGACCATCTCACTGTGTGTACACAGTGCTCTTTGTTTTCAGTTTTACTTATGGCCAAATTCCAGCTACTTGGAAGTTTTTTTTGTCTGAAACCTGCTGTTGCTGCATTCCAAATTTACTGCACAATGTATACAAGCCAGTGGAGCTGAATTGTTTAAGTGAGACAATAGATGAGAATTAAAGAAAAAATCCTGTTGAAGGGCCTTGAAGTGTTTGGTAAATGTTATTCCACAATAACTGAGATATTTTTTTTATTATCTCAACAGAAACATTGGCCCTGCTTTTTTTGTTGATACTACTCATCTTATGACTACTGAACAGCATCAGCAGTGCTAATTAAAGACAACAGCCTGGAGAGGCAGTTTGTGCTTTGCAGAGCTGTGTGGTGGGTTCTACAGCACTGTCTGTAACTACGTACAGTGTGCCAGCACTGCTGTCCAGAAGATACAGGAAAGAGAAGCTGACCATTAAAGCAATTAGTTTAGAAAAGGAAACTTAAATTTTTCCCCCAATTTTTTTTTTTTTTTTTTTTTTAAAGAAATAATGTTACTTATTGCTCCCAGAATAACCCTGATGCTCCTTTAGGCTTCTGGGGCTTAGGGGACTTGTCCATGGTTGATGCTCTGCTCCTGGCCTCATCCAGAAATCTTCTGCAGTATCTCAAGTATCCCAAGGCCAGGTCAGATGGGGCTTTGATCAACCTTTTCTAGTGAAAGGTGTCCCTGCCCATGTCAGGGGGCTTGGAATGGGATGATCTTTAAGGCCCCTTCCAAGCCAAAACATTCTATGATTCTGTGATGCGTTCTGCCACTTTTCTTACCTACTTGTAGTTCAGCTCCTCGAACACCCAGAGCAGTCAGAGCTCATTCACCTCCCAAGCAGTCACCGTAGCAAGCATAATAAAAAACTTGAACTGCACTTTCTGAGGAAAATGGAACAAAACTAAAGTAGGGATAGTGGTTTAGTGTTTGGTTTTTTTTTTGTTTTTTTTTTTTTTTTTTTTTTTTTTTGTTGTGGTTGTTTTGTTTTTTTTGTGTGTGTTTTTTTTGTTTGTTTTTTTTTGTTGTTTTTTTTTTTGGTTTTTTTTTTTTGTGTTTTTTTTTTTGTTGTGTTTTTTTTTTTTTGTCATGTCTTTAAAGTAGTGTGGAATATAAGATTCCAGAATGCCTTATGCTGTAAAGAGAATATCCTAAAGATAAGATTAAGCCAGTGGAAAATTGGAATTCAAAAGATGACTTTGTGTGAAATTGAGAAGATTCTTCATGTGATTCTTAGAAAAACCTTTAGCACTGAATTCATTTAAACAGTTATGTGTAAGAGCAAACAAGGGGGGGGTTTGAGTAATGTCATATGGGTCATAAGTAATAAGTAATAATTATATCAAAAAAGATAAAGCAAAATTTCCAATACTGTTTTAGGAAAAATAGCCTGATTATCTTAATATATGCTTCAATGCAAGTATGTGTCCTTGGTTGCTGAATGATACCTGCAATTTTTAAGAGACCAAGCAAAATTTCATGTTTAGTGCTCTTCCTATTGAATTTTTAAAAACTACCCAACATTTTTTTTCTGTACCCATGCAAATGTCTATTGACTGCTCTGTTACTGTTGGATTTGAAATTGTTTGATTAGCTAAAAAGAACCTTGTGAAAAGGTCCTGGAAGAATTTTAGAATTAACTAAGAAGGTGCAAGGCAAGTTAAACAGTGTCAAGAAAAATCTTTTTTAGTACGTTTTCCTGATGTAACGTACATGAAAATTGACCAGAGCTCTGAAATCCTACTTCTGTCTCTTCCCTTACTTGGAATTGAAGTTTTGTGTCTAGTTCCAGAGGTCACAGTCATATTTATTATTTATATTCATTAGAAAACAATTTTCAACAGCCAATTTTTGGGTTTTTTTTAGTAAATGTGAGAAATTCATTTGCACTTATAAGTCCTTACCTAATTAATCTCTGACAGATGGTGCAACTGGTTTTGACAAATCTAACCTCTAGGATCATTGATGATAATGAACAACAGGAGGCCTTAAGTTTAGACTTTGAATATTGATTCAGTCATGTAGGAAATGACTTAATAATCATAATGAAATAATATCAATAAATATGCTAACAGCTTGTTTACAAACCTGTATACTGGCCAAGTCCATGCTATCACAATTGTTCTGCATTGTTTGTAAATTGAAAGATTCTGGGCAAGCAATTCCAGCTTCAGTTAAAGCAAACCTGTCTGTGTTTTCCATTTTAAGAAGCAACTTTTGTTCTAGTAATTGCCATAAAGCTGTGGAATGTTGTGTGCTATAAAGCTTATGTAATGTGCTTTGTGCTGCGCAGTGTATGCCAAGTCCCTCTCGTAGTAAGCAGATATTTCTTTAAAAGAAAGTTAAACACCCTTCCTTTTGTTATCAATGCTTATTCAATTTACAAAATCTGTAGTCAGACATCAGAAAAAGGGCATTTATACAAGTTGCCACCAACCAGTTGCACTTGTGATATATGCAGGAAACTCTAGAGATTTGAGGAAATCTGCTTACATAGCACCACAAATTTACATCTTTGAAAGACTGAGTTTCACCATCGTACAAAGCAATGTAAGGATCTTATATATTTATATTTACTGTTGCTTTTCCATGTTTATTCTGAGTATACATCAATCCTCAGGTTACTGCCATCCATATCATCCTGGTGTTTGAATCCATAAAATAGATCAGTATCTCTTGTTTTTTTTTTTTTTTCCTTTCTTTGTGTTAAAACAGACTGCTCCAAATAGAAAGTTGTAAAAGTTTTATTTAGATTTAAGGGTGTTTTGGGAAAAAGAATGAAGCCAGCATCCAGAAGAGTGCAATTAATAGACTATTCTATAATCATCTCATTTCTTTTATGTAAGTCTCTTACTGTTTTACTTTGTTCAGTTCCCTTTGGTCCCCTACCCTTCTGAAAATGTTTCCACTGAAATAATTTCCATACAACACATTACAACCTGCAAAACATACATCTAGATTTTCTTTTAAAATTACCAGTTTTGCAGTTCCTGGGGAAATTTGGCCTAAAAGCATTCTTCACAGTCTTGCTGCTTCTGCCTGAAGTCTGATGAAAACTTAATCTTTGAAGCCTCCTTTGCTATCCTCACCTTCAACTGGGGGAATACTAAACTCGGTTTTATCACAGCTATAGCTTTGAAAGCCTGATGCTGGCAGGAATGGGGATTCAGTGGGGTATGGACAAATCAGGAGGGAGTAGAGCAACCCTGAAAGAGCAAGAGAGGACATGTAGGAATTTGTCCCTTTGGAGGACAAGGTGTCAGCAAGACATACTTTTACTGTTTCTGTGCTTGTTGGGAATGAGGTACCCATTTTGTGGGTTGTGGAAATAATTATAGCATCTTTTGCAAGTATATCAGGGGTTAGCCAGTGACTCTTAACCTTCTGCTTGTAGAAACATCATCAAAACCAAACCACTTATATTTCAGCTGCATTTACAGCTGATAAACGAGACATACACATTTTACCCAGCTGAGGTGTATTTTGGAAGCCAGCCTAGACCCCACAGTAACATCTAATGACTACGTGCAGCTTTCCACACCAAAACCACAATGCAACATTCCTCTTTTTAGAAGGAAACTGAAATAAACCCTGAGCCATTAAATAACCCTTGTTTTGTTTGTACTTTTGCTTGAGGGCATGGTTTCTCCCTGTTCTCCCTTAAATACTGTAATGGCATATTTCAAAGCTGTTTCCCTTCCTTTTTAATTACAGATCCTTGTAGAAAAGATATATGGGAGAACCAAGAGTAAGTTTCTCATATATCCAAGATTTTCACTGAGATTGAAGAATTGGCCTGAATATGAAGAAAGATTTTGAAACATGATTATTTTTAGATCTGCTTGTGCACCCTACAAGCTAAAGAAATTCAAACCCTAAAAGATCTCTAGAAGAACTAGTAAAACTGCTTAAAGAGGTTTTAGTTTTGCTGTTCTGTTCCAGTATATTTTTATGAAAAATGAGAGCGGATAATTTACAGTAAAAGAACAATAGATCTGAGACTAATGAAGAAATAATTCACTATAATTCTATTAAAGTTAGTCCAAAGTCTTACTATTTGTTGTCCAACTGATTAAATCGAAGACAAACAATAACTGTATCATGCAGATTGTTTTTGACAAAAGCTCTAGGCATTTTTTTGATCTAAATATTTTCAGAATTTTCATTTAGTGTAGTTTATTTAGAAATCTGGGTGAGATATGGACTTCTGAGAGTAAAACAGTAAACCAAATTCAGTAGAATGAATGCTTGGCCTGAAGAGACACATTCTTTGTCAGACAATAACTTGAAAGGATTTCTGTGTGGAAAGGGATCTGAGAAGACAACAGTATGGAACCCAGACATGCAGTGCTGTTGCAACCAGTTTGCTCTGGTAGTCATGTGCTGGAGGCTGAGGCAAAAGCTGCTTAGGACAGAAATTCTAAGACCTCAAAAAGTAGTACTGTCTCAATCTGGAGAGAGTCATCAATGGGTAATACAAAACCAGGAAAAGCTACTGGAAAAAGCCTGAGCAAAATACAAGGGCAATGACATTATCAATTTTGGAAGTGAGACTATGGACTCTGATATACTAAGGACATTTCCACCTTACTTTTTGGATAGAAAGCACACTGTCTTACTTGTGTGAAACTACATTAATAAAGTCTTGAAAAGAGAGAAAGAGGATGAAGCCTTTCCTTCTTTGGGAACTGAAGGTATCCCATGGTATCAAGATGCAAATCCAGGAAAATACAGCTTGGAACAACCTTGTCCAGTCAAAGCTCATGGCAGGGGGTTAGAACTGTATGACCTTTAATGGCTTTTCCAACCCAAACCATTCTATGATGCTATGAAAATTCCTTTCAGGGATCCTATGAAAGTATTTTTTCAGGTATGGTAAAAGCATGGCAGTGTCCTTCAGTGACTATGGCCGTGTCCACGGGGGATATTTTTGGGGTGTTTGGGATATTGCTGGGGCAATCCGAATTGGAGAGGGTTGGGAGTGACAGGAGTGCAAGGGGCTGAGACCTGTATGTTATGTAAGAAGTTTTTTGAGAAATCCTGTGCCAAAACTTGTGTCCATGTGCAACGAAATCACTGGTTTAGTAGGCCAAATGCACCATGTGTGTGTTGCACTTGTGGAAGACACTGAAGTGGTCAGTCTAAAGGAGGTGCAGGTTTTTGGTGCTGGTGTAGCCAGACCCTGTGGTGCACACAGGATAAGTCCAGATGTGTCATACTGGTTGCACAAATGACAGTGGCCCTTTGTCTGGGATATGCTAACTGAGCTGCTGGATGTCTAAAGTCTTGAGAAATGCACTGAACCAGAAGCTGCTAAACCCTCTGTGTGCAAATAGTAAGTCAGCAGAGTATTTAGAACTGACCTCTGCAGACTTTATTAGCAGCATTTCACACTTTCCCAGGTTTTTAGAGAGCCACTTACATGTGGGACAAATCTGCGTACAGAGACAAACTTTTTTCATCTGACCGTTTTCTTTTGATATGGACAATTCCAGGAGAGCAGAAAAAAGCTCTAATGAGCTGAACACAAGTGACCTAACAAAGTGTGCTTGCTTTGAGAAGTGAAAGGTCTTTCCAGTCATCTGGTGAAATTAATTTGTCGTGAATTGCTCCACTTCCCTGCTCGTGTCAGATCTGTAACAGTGTTCATTATGTAATGGCACATTTTGACATGGTGAAGGTATGGTATAACTGTTCCCCTGTCTTATTACCCTTATTACCCTTCTCTAAAGTGGGCAGACTTTGGTGAGGTTTTGTCTGTATCTGGCAGCTTCTCCTGACAAAGTCCTTCTGGCTGCAGTTCTCTGACTAAGAAAGGTATGCTGGCAGAAGTATGAAGAGATGGCTTGGCCTGGAAAAACTGTGCTGGAAAACTCATGCAGCAGTGTGGCTTGTTTGGTCAGGTAGCTCAATTTTAAAGCTACCTGACTCAGTTTTAAAGCTACCGGGTTCCAGGTGTGGCCCAAGAATTCACTTGCTTCCATGCCCTTGTGTTTTAGGACTTGTGTTAAAACTGCTGGGGAAGGATTCTAAGGAAGCCTAAAGGCTGCAGGTTCTGTGCTACACTGGGTAACCTGCACTCTGGGGGGATTGTCCCATTTTGCTCCTGGTAGGAAAACTAATGGGATTAAATTTCTTTTCAAAGGAATCCCTTTGGATTTTAAGTAAATGCGTGTGCTAGATTTGTTTAAAACATATACTGGATAAGAAGTATATACATACATATATATGTAAAATATATAGGTTTGGGCTATCTGACAGCATCAATGAGGCATTGAAAACCCACTGTCTTTTTGGCAGGGAGTACACTTACATTTTGATGGATATTGTAGGGATAAAATGACCTGAAGTAATTTTAATGTAGTCAGTTTGGGTGCTCCTTGTATTCCAGTCCTAGCACTGCAGAGTTGGCAGAGATGAGATATTTACCAGCTGCATTGCTGGTTAACAGGACCAAATCCCAGGCTTCTTCCTTCCTATCTCCGTGGGGCAGTTGTGTACTGGGTGCTCAGCTTGTTTGTCCCTGGCAGCCTCTTTTCTCCTTGTGATAGAAGAGTGCTGAGGCACAAAAATCTTTGCTGTGGTAGTGTTATTTGCACCAGTTCTTTTCCCTTCTGGCATAGTGTGTAGCTGATTTTCAAGTATTTCTTTATGGTTGACATTGAAATTGGCCAGATAAATTTACCTCATATGTGTGACAGTGTTTATTTTTGTATGAGGGCATGAAGAGAAGATTGAAAAGAGAATACTGGAATTTTTGTTTCTTTATCTTTTTTACTATACATAGAGGTTATTGAAGTGTATGGAGCTGAATGCCCACTGTACCAGATCAGTGATGTGTATGATGGGCTGAACCAAAGAGCTCAATTCGGTGTTGCTGGGTTCTCCCCTCACTTTTGTTACTCTTGTGGAAGCAAAACCAAGAGACACTCTTCTTCCTCCGCCTAAGTGCACACAAATGGTAAAAATGAGTCCTTAAAACTTGCAAACCCTCTGTATTGTGGAACTGCCCTTTCTGTGGGGAGAAACGAGTGCATTTTCAATACCAGTTCAGTAATGGCTCTGAATCTCTGCTCCCAGAGCTTACAGATAAAATGACATCCACAGCAGTAAGTGTTGTCACTGTAAATGATCTTTCCCCAACTTTCAACACCTCTCAGCAACATGATAGCTGCCACACAAAATATTTGCGATTTAACAATTTGATTTTGTTTCTTTTTCCTCTTTCATAACAACTTGTTGGTAAAAGGAACGGTTTCATGGATACCAGCACACTGTTTGATGGAGTTTGGCTTCAAGCAGCAAACTGGGTCACAGGTTCACTTTTGTGAAGCCTTATCTTGCATTTCTCTAATCTAATTTTAGTAGACTTTTAACTGGACTAGTAATACTGACAATAATAGTCCTTAAAAACATAACTGGTGGTGAATTTTGTTTCATGGCTTCTCTTGTCAGTGTTGCTGGAAATAATTAAGCCGCAGTGCTGAGGTGTAAATTAATGACTTATCACTTATATAGTGATTTTATCCTCCACCTTCCCCAATCTTAGGCAGATATAAGTTTAAAGTGGCACTACTCTGTCTTTGGTCAGAAAATCAGTCATATTAATGCTCTTTCAGCCTCCTAAAGAGGGATACATCATTTAAAATTGTCATTGGAAAATATTACTCTGTCATCCCCAGCACAGTGTTTACATCTGGTATCCTGTGGCTGCTGGCAGTGACCTGTCTGCATAAAGCTGGGGGAGTTCTTAAGTAAGTACTGAAAGGTCCATTCTTTACTAAGTGTTAATTGTGACCAGACAAAGATGAGCAAATGTGTATTAGGGAATAATCCTGCAGGATGGATGGAAATACTTATTCTGGTTTTCCTGATCACATCCTCAGGGATTGCATCCTGCCTTGTGAGAAATGCTTTCCTGGGATGTATTTGGCTTTGAACTAACCAGATGACACCTTTTATGTTTTTGCATCTACTTTTCAAGGTCACGAATAAACTTAATACAAGGTGATTCCTACTCTGCTACAAACAGGAGCCACGAGAATCATCTCCAAGCTGATTTTTGGATCCTTTGACAAATGTGTTTGGGCTGAGAATTGAGGGACGTCCGTTCATGAGAATAGCCCCCCCTGAGTTTTGGGCACAAAACGCTTAACCTGCTGGTGTTACTGATTACTGTGAAACACGGTGCTTGCTCTGTTAAGTGTTTTTTTGCTGCTTTAGACCTATATAAATGCAGCCCAGCTTGTCAGATAAAGTATGTTGTGCTTTTTAATTTTTCAGTCTGGACTAGAGTTGTTTTTTTTTTTAACTCCCTTTGTTTACAAAACCCTCACAATAAGTGAAACAGCATTCCCATGTCCCCTCGGAGTTTAGATAAATCTTAAAAGAGTGGAGGCAGAACTATACTTCACCAGTCACTGATATGATCAACCTTAATTAATTTGGTGTCTTATTGTGGATTTGTCTCCATGAGAGATTATTCCGAGCATGCTCCCTAGCCATGCACCGGCTGTTTCTTTGTGGTTTGCTGCTAGTGAGACTCTATCTTTTGAGAGACTATTTAGATGGCAGAGTCTCTGCCTGGTGGGAAAAGGTTTTCAGTGCTTGTCTATTGATCTTATAGTTTTGTTGCAGTGGGGGAATAAAACTTCAAGCATGTTTATATGCTTAGAAGCAAAGAGTAGTCTTCTTTCCCCTGCATTCCTAAGATGTCATATCTTAAAGGAAAGTAAAACAGAAAAAGAACAAATTTATTCTCAGACTTTGGAAGACCATGAATTATTTATCCTTTGAAAGCTTCCACTATCTCTGCATGAAAAGAGATCCTATTATTAAAAGAGAGGGTTTCTTTCGCTGCATGTCAATAAGAGGGAGATCAGAGTTTACTGATTATTCTACCATCTTTTCCCTTAGAGAGCTGGACAACTTTAGCTGGTTGGCATTAAGAAACTGTTTTTAAAACAACAATTAAAACAATTTCTAACAAGTTGTTAGATTTGATATTAATGTGAGGGTATTCCTACAGGTGTTGCAGTTCCAGATTCAGCTGCAGAGTGTATGTATACAGCCACTGTGAATTTCTGCTTCTCTGAACATGATGGTATGGCACACGTTGGTCTTGTTCGTGAAGAAAAAGCAGTGAACCTAATTGTTAGTTAATTGAAATATTTAAAAAATGAGAAAGGTAATAATTTGTTTCTCATGGTGGGATCCAAACTCATTGTCTGCCCCAGGCATCTCCTCCTTGTTCAGGGAAACAGTGGCCTGTGATACTGTGATACTTGCCCTGTAGGGAAGTGTTGCAATCACTGTCCCTGGAAGCATTCAAAAAACATGTGGATGTGGCACTTATGGACATGGTTTGGTGGTGGACTTGGCAGTGCTGGGTTAATGGTTGGTCTCCATGATCTCTGAGATCTTTTTCAACTTTAATGACTCTATGATTCTGTCTGGACTTGTGTTTCAGGGCAACTGTTAGTAGCACTTCAAGTCAAACTTGCAGAAAACTTTATGGGATAACGTGTCGTCCCCCCCCTCCTCTAGTGACAACTAGCAAAGTAAGTGAAAGCCCTAGCAGTTTTAATTCTGGGAAGCATCAGGTCTTTAGCCAGGAGACTCTCCTAATATCTAGTTAGATATTCTGGTCAACACCAGGACTGTATGTTTTTCTGTTAAGCTGCCACTGTAACATTGTCCCCTTTACTGCTGTTGCCAGACTCAAATGGTCTTAAATGTCACTAATAAGGGCTGCCTTATTTTTTATTGAGTGACAGCAGACTATGATAAATCTGACAAGTCTCCTGCAGCTTTTACAAAAATCCAATAATTAAAAATATCCACACACTATTAATTATAAGTATATATGACGGTATTAAGAGCTGCAGCCTGGCAAAACATTTTCACGTACATTTGGATTTAAGCATATGAGAGACTTAAACCTCTTAAGACGCTTTGCTGAATTAAGATCAGAATTCCCCAGTGTCCAACACATATTTAACTACACTTTTAAAGCAAAATCGACCTCCTCCATATACTATTAATAATGCTTGTACATTAAATAATTTTTCATGCAGTCATTCTCAAGCACTGTACATAGAATCCAACGTAGAATCAAACAATACAGGAGCTCAAATAAAGCTGACAGAAATAGGGTTCTGAAGGGATAATCTCGCATTGCTGTATACACCATGCAGGAGATAACGGAGTTTTGCTTGTTTTTCTTGACTTAAGCAGAAAGAAGGCTCCAGGTGTCTAAGATTTAGGCTGTGTATAGCCAGTTCTTGTGTCTTTTTGGCAGCATAATGTTCTCCAGGGCTAGAATGTGCAGCTGCCTTTGTTTTCTAATAAATGAATAAGTGTGGACAAGATGCAATTATTGAAGAAAGTATTTGCTACTGACCATTTACTTCCCAAAATGGAGGATGTAATTCACCTTGTGCAATGTGTATCTATCACACTGATTTCCACCAGAAGACAGGCAGAAAAGAAGTACCCCGAAGGCCCGTTCTTAATGTGGTTCCATACCTGCACCATTGTATTACTGATGTTCAAATTTTCACGTGTTCGAAAAAAAATATTTAGGTCTCCTGACACTTTTTTCTAAAAAAAAAAATATTTATACTTCCCCCTTTTTCACTTGTTTTCAGGTTTCTGTTACTTGTTATCTTTGACAGCAAGTCCCAGGAGACACTCCTGAGCTCTGGAAGAGGACTGAATCCTAGCTCTGATCATTCTTGAGGGAGTAAGGCACACACCTTTGGCATTGTCAGTTGACTCTGAATAGCTGTGTAGTTGCTGTGCACTGTGCCATGCAGTTGTTGTGTGAGAGGTGCCCTCAAGTTTCCCTACAGAAACTGAATTTTGTAATACTTAATCACTGAATCTCAACTGGGTTCACGGAGGGGATCTTAATGGGAATTTTCACCTGTAGGTAATCAAATACTTCTGCAATTTTGCCTGTTCGTAGAATACTAATCGGAGAAGTCGCTTAAAGTAGATTTATGTGTTGCAAAATTGGTGCTGGTGGGTTTTGAGCATTGCTGAGGGTAGTAACAGGTAGTAAATACTGCTACACTAGGCAGCTGCAAGGGGAAAGAACAGAAGTAAAAGCAGACACACATTGGTTACTCCAGAATGTGTAGGTGGATTCTAGGAGCCCTATATCCAAGGTATTATTTTGAAGAAGATCAAATTAATGCTGGATGGGTCATGGTAATGATCAAAGGAAACAAGGTAAGGAAAGGAGAAATGCATTTTACTTTCATTGCCAGTTACCTGTCTTAGATAAATGGTCAAATATTTGATTTCAATATAGATGTAAATAATTTAGAGTTGTTTAGAAAATTGTCTATTGTAGGAAAAGTGGAGACTGTCAGGATTGGAAGTCGATGGATGTTTTGGGAGTAAGTTCTTGATTGATGTGGACTGTATGAACTTCTTTTACTCAAAATATGTAGAGTTGTCAACATGACAGTAGCTCAAAGTCATCACACATTTCTTGAAGTTTTAAAAGTGTTAGTGTTCCAAAATAAATGTCATGTTTTATACTTGTGGGATCCTATTAACAGGCATATGTTTAAGACTTCAAACAGTACCTTTGTCTGGAATGACGTGGCTACAAGAGGGGTTGGGATCTTGACTTTTTAGGATAATGTGAAAAATATCAGTTAACTTGGACTTTTTTAGGAAGTGTGGATAGAAACAAAAGTAGCCTTGTCTAATAGCATTTGTACTGTCTCCTTCTTTGGCTATAAAAACCAAAGATGTGACTTTTAGCATGAAGCTTTCTGCTGATTGGGGAGTTTCAAAGCAAGTGGTTGTGGAAAGTTGGAAACTCCAGAACTCCTCTTACAGTACACTGAAGATATTTTCTGCACTTTATAGCCTAACTGTGACAATTCATCACATTAATTAATTCGGTCCTGATAACAGTGAAAGACCTATGCATTTCTCCTTATTTACTTTGATTTCTTTTTGAATAGAACAAAAGGGTTTTTTGAAGCATCACTTTAGCTGCTGAAAAGGAAAGAGAAGATAATTGCTTTTGTTTCAAAGTATATTTGCTACAGGTATGAATTTGGAGGTCCTTAAGAGCAAAAAGCTAATAATTGTGAATGCCTGTGAAAGGTTTATCTCTAGAACTCTGATCTCTTTAAACTGTGTGACACTTGAAAGATGTGAAAATGTCTCTTGCATTAAATCACCTAAGTGTGAAATCTCAGTTTATTTCCAGAATGAAATGCAAAAAAGAAAAAGCTACCTGTATAATTTTGCACTGAGGCACAGAAATGTGGCTTTCCTGACACAATTTAAATAAAATGGGAATTATAACATATTTAGCATAACGAATTTAATAATTATACATAGCAATTATATGAATGCCTAGAGTACCTAGAGTTTGACATAATTTGGATGTGCTTATTCTAGTTTGTACATGGAATACCTGGCTATTCATGTTGAGGCATTTCATAATTTTTCCCAAATTAATATTTTATAAGATTTTGGAATTGCATACAGCGTCTGTTAGTACAAGAAACTCACATGATGTTCAATGCAGAATACAGTGTGATCATCTCTTTTTACGGAATGCCTTTATGTAAAGACAGATACAGTTTTATTGGCTGTAAAATATTTTGGCATTTGCTACAACATTAGGGGTTCACACCAGAGCTGTTCATACAGATGTCCTTTTCTTCTCCCTGCGGTTCATTTTGAGTCCTTTGTTGCCCTTGAAGTGAGAGGTGATTGGGGGATCTTTGGGGGATCCTTATAGATGCTTTGAAAACCCATTGGGACAAAGCTCACAGGAGGAGGGGAAAGCTGCTGATGGTGGTTCTACTTTGTTACTGAAGAGGTGATGCCAAATGCGAGTCTGAGCAATAAAGAAAGGAACAACGGCCAAAATTCTTAGCGTTGTTTTGAGGAACATGAGGCAAGCATGTGGGTAACAGGGAAATTT
Source organism: Chiroxiphia lanceolata (assembly GCF_009829145.1). Lineage (NCBI taxonomy): Eukaryota > Metazoa > Chordata > Aves > Passeriformes > Pipridae > Chiroxiphia > Chiroxiphia lanceolata. The sequence goes on from NC_045640.1 coordinate 65,076,558, forward strand.
ACAGTGGCAGGCACAACAATTAACATGTGAGTTGAGTGTATCTAAAATATTTTTCCTAGGATGAGAAAGATGATATCCTTTGCTGCAGTGTGTCCCACTGTTGTATAGAGTTTTGGTCAGAAAAATCTTCACAAATGTATTGGCTCTATTTCTTGGCTTGCTTGTTTCTTAAAAAAGAAAAAAATTAATGGCTCTCTTTCCCACCTCAGTCTTACTTGTCTACCAATTTTGCTACTTTTTAATTTTCTGCTTTTTAATACCAGAACGTATTTTTTAACACAGAGACATTGCACGAGATGGCCTTTTAGAAGCACAGATAGATCTCAATTTTAATAAATAAGCTTCTACATTAAAATCCTTTTAAAGTGACATAATATTCAACATGGTGCCCTTGGAGAATATCCTTGGTAGTTAGTTTAGGAGCTGAAGCGAAGCTGTTAAGTCTAAAATGGGTAAGGCTACAACCTAATTTTCTGTGATAGAAAAACCACCTAAGAAGCATATGTGTATATTTAGGTCTACTGTAGCTGTACACAGACTCTTGTTGGTTTTGGGACTCCTCTGGTCTTGGTGTGGCATGGGTGTACACCAAAAACAAATGGTTTCTATTGCAGTGTGCTGGAATTTTCTAAGTCTTCACATTGCCCGCACCCCTGTGTTGTATTCATTAATAAGATGGTAGAGCTCTTTAACATACCAGCTGCAAATATCAGCCATACTTATATTTTTGCCTTTACTTTGAAAACGTCATGTAAATGCATAGCAATTCCAGATTATCTGTGTTAATAACTCATGCATGGGTCAGTGCTGGCATTCCTTGGAGTCATGACCCAGGGTAGCTGAAGCAGTGTTTGCTGTTAAAGGAAACCATGCTGTGGCTCATCACTGGTGCACTGAAGCCAGGAGCTGGCCCTTGCCCCACGCATGCATCTCCCATTTGTACACCCCCAACTTGTATCTGCTCTCTCAGAGGCTGTGGCGTAGTAGACACCCCTATGAAGCTGCTCCTTTTGAACACCACAACCCTTTTACAAGGGACATGGACTTACCAGGGAGATAAGGGATATTTGAACATATACCAAAGTATGGGTTTTGGTAGAGTTAGGAGTTTCACACAGAATAGCAGAGTTTTAATATTATAACAGCGCAGCTAGTTTGTTTTTTTTAAAGTGCTTCTAACAAAGCCTCCATGAAAATTCCTTAAACCTGCTCAGCCATAATTACTAGACAGTTATGTTTTATCATTAAGCAAAGCGTGAAGCATTGTAAATGCTATTGTAAGTTATTTATATCCTATTCCTAAATATAACATTGAGCATCACCGTGTTTGTACTGTGAAAGCTTTCAAGGGATTGTGCTATTTACTGCAACTTTTAATTGATTTGCTGCTACTGTTTAGTGAAGCCATCTCCTGCCACTGCATGAGGACCTTGTGATGCAGGCTATCAGGGGAGTTAAATTTGGTGCTGAAGCTTTATCGAAGTTTTTACAGCACTACATCTTAGCCTTGTGAGGAACTGTCTGCAATTTATTGCTGTGTTTTGCAGCAGGGAAGTAGAAAAAGAGATTGATGTTGGAATAATTTTATCTCCCAGCGTCTGCATAGATGTACTCAACCAATGGCATTGGCTTTGCTGGGGTTTTACAGCACATTTTAAAATGATGCATGGAAAATTAATAAATCGATCAAACCCACCCATTCCTTTACTGGGAATGGATGAGGGGCTTTTTCATGCAGCTTTCACACAAAACAGATTAGGCTACTTCTATGCTTTGCAATGAATCTAGGTTAATTTCCCAGTATTATTTGGTTTTACTATTTACTTTCAGTAGATTTTTCTGTAGATGCCAGCTTGTAAATGTTGTCCTGCAGCACAGCCTAGTCCAAGGCTTTGGTTTCATAAAGTCTTGCCCATTCCTTGGGACTGTTCTAACCTGCTTCCTGCAGGGAATGGGCGCTGGTTGGTAGCTCCAAGCATTTTCAAGTGGTGCAAGACCTCATGGAGCAGCAACATTGACAAAGCAGACAGAAGTCTTCCTCTGTGTCGAGCTGCTCGTGGGGCAAGCATGGACTTTGCCAAATGGGCAGCAGTCCCTTTCACTTAACTGCCAGTTACTGTTATGATATGATATTGTGTTATAATATTTGGAGAGACTTTCCAATTAGATGGTCCAGTAACCATAATTCCCTATGGGGAATCATCCTGGATCAAAATGAGTATGGAAGACAAGGAGTTCTTTACATCTCCTCCTAATTCCCAGAAGTTGCCTGACAGAAGATTATCAGCTATCCTAGATATTAATGATACTTTGAGTGTGAGAAGCCTGTGCCCTGTGGGGAGAGGAGAAAAGTGGGAAGGTATAGGAATACTCAATGCTGTGTATTACACCCAAATAGAGGTGGCAGCTGAAAAGTCTGTGCTCCAGCACATACACTCTGAACAGTCTAGGAAACAGCAGAAAGCAGGGGAAAGTAACCCACTGGCTCTATGTATTTATACTCTCGTATTTAAGAAATTTTGAAAGTTACGTACTAGGGACTTGTTTTTTGTAAATGAAACCTGTCTTTATTTATTGTAAGGATTTTTCTGGTTTGAATAAAATGAGATTTTACTTTACTGAAATGTTTTGAGCTCTTCCTCTCTGCAGAAGTGGCATATCCTTTTGTGCATTGACATTGCTATGATTTAGATGATAATGCATGCCTTTACTTGTAGAAGTATTATTCTGGAGGTAGTAAAAACACCAAGGATTAGAGAGTGATGTCACAAAACCGTATATTGGTAAGAATGCTTAAACCCTGCAGCACCTTTCAGATGTTGTGAACCACATGCAACAGCAATAGCATCTTGTTTTAAGAGAGGAAGAACATACCTGTGAAGAATATAAGAATAAATAATAAATGAAAAAAAATAACACTAGTCTTCTCACAGTATACACTGGAGAAAATATTTTTCCTTTCTTATTTTTTCAGGATTAAGTAGTATAAGAAGGAGAAAAGGTACTTTACTTACATAGTTAACTGAAAGATAGAATGACAGAGATTAGGCAACTATTTCCTAGAAAAAAGTAAGATGGAGGATTATTAGGGCATTGACATTTATAATTCCGTAAATGAGTATGTAATGTATCTTCTCATAAAAACAGGCATTATTATATGCATTTCTGTATGTCCTCACAAGGAAACAACCATCTCTAACAAACCACTACAGGTTTACTCCTACAGTATTCTGTCTCTTAATGAGTGTTACTGTAACAGGTTAATGATGGAGTTCACAAATTGGAAAGAGAAACTCATAGGGCTTTTTGCTTTTTTTGTTTTGCTCCACATGGCATGTTCAGTTCAAAATTCCCTGAATTTCCCCTTCCCTTGTTATGTTTATTTGTGCTGCACACACCCCACCCACCCTTTATTTCCTGTACAAATTTGATTAACTTGTCTGGCCTGGTGGCTGAAGTGTCCATGTGATGCTTCTGAGGAACCTGTCCAGTCTACCTGTGCAAGGTGCTTGACTCCTCAATGCCAAACTGTCCAGTCTTTTCTTTTTTTTGTTGTTCTTTAATGTATAAAGAAGATACCCACTCTGTCTGTTTCTGAGAATACATAAACCACAAATAATTAAGAGCTTGTTTGCCTGTTCCCAACATCAGGAGTTTTGAAAATATAAAAAGTTTATTTTCAAGGTTAGTGGTTCTTTTTCAGGACTTTTTTTTTTCCTGTATTCTGTAAGGAGCTACATAGGTTACAAAAGGTAGTTCAATTGAAAACATCAAATTGACCACAAAATGCTGGATGTTAGCATTTTCTGAACACTTTTTGCTGACACAACTCAGCAGTCCTGGAAAGAAAATGAACAGAATCTGATTAGAGGACTTGAAATAGTGCAGCAGCGACTGGCTCGGTGAGGAAGAGACCACTACACTTTCCATCTGCTGACTTCTTCCAGAGGTGATGCTAGAAGAGTTGCAGAGGGCTTTTTTATGTCCTTTATGCCCTATAGATGCCTTTGTGCTGTACATGGCAGCCATTTCCACTAAGCTGGTGGCTTTCTTGGTGTCTCATTGAATAAGTAATGAAGTAACTGATGATGGTTTACATGAAGGTAATAAGCCATTGTTAACAGCCATGAACTAATAGCAGATTTTAAATGGATTTTTTTTTTAGAAGAACTTTGTGGTGTGACTGCAGCTGGTTTTGAAAGTCCATTTATTGAATGGATGTGGAATCCTGTAGACCACAGAGTTAGGAGTAATGTAAAATTGGAGAAGATTTTGTATCTAAAAGAATTTATGTGTCTAGTAGCTTCTGGTGATTTTTGTTATGCTATTTTCCCACCTATGAAACATAAAATATGTTTACAAAGAATACTTATATTTATTCTTTTTATTACAGAGTCTTTAATATAAGGATAATTTGTTTGTGCAATTGACAGATAGGTTTGTATATAACTGGGTAATGTACATATAGCATACTGGAGATCAGGTCCATTCCATCAAGCACTAATTCTGGAACAAATAATGTATCTTGGAGAACACTGAAATGATATAGTGTTACTGCTTCTTAAAAGCTTTTAAGTACAAATCTAATTATTAGGATACTCTTGAAGTTCCTGAAGAATCCTCTAACAGATTTTATGACAGAATTTAACATTGCCATTTATCAGAAAGAAAAAGCTTTTAAAAAAGTGATATACTATAAGGTAATTTTTCTTAGATCTTTCATGTGTTTTATATTACAAGAGTAAAACACTCATATTGCTGCATTATGTTTCATGGATATGAAAACAGGAAACTAGACATAGTTCCTTTTTCTTATTTTTCTCACGTGGCTACGTATAAAGATCAAAGATAATTTCTCTGCTTATTAAATGAAAATGTGTGTGTAGGTTTAATAACATCAGGCATTATTTAAAATATCAAGGTTCAAGTAAAGAGGTGCTTGTAGTCAAATTCTCCTCTCTTTTGGCTTCTCTTTTCAATCTGCTGTGTTCAGAAAACCATCAGCTATGTAGGTGTAGTTAAGGTCTAACCCCCAGAGCCTTGAGGAAAATAGTAATGCCTCTCTCATGTATCAGGATGCTCTGCCTTGATAAGGCTTATCTACTTTGACCCAGACTCTGGCCAGAGAGTTCAAACAACATGAGCTGTCTGTGGTGAGCTACTGGAGGGGCCAAAGTGCTGCTTTTAGAGTCGAATTATGGTAAAACCAGCCTGGCTGACCAACTGCAAACACACATCCTGCTTTTTGAAACAAGAATCATAGAATCAGCCGTGTTGGAAAAGACCTCTGAGATCATCAAACCTGAAATCTGACAGATAAACTTCTAGCTGACCTGGAGACGAGTGATTGGCAGTCAAGCGCTTTATAACTATAAAAGCCCAGTCCAACTTTCATATGGCAGATGGCACGTACTTTCTTGGAGTGTGTGGAGCTTCTCCTCTGAAACAGGGATGCCTCTTCATGGTTGCTCCCCAGGGATTAAGTGAAAGAGAGAGAGTACCCACAAGTACTCACCAGTGTGGTGAGTAACATCAATCTCTACTTACTGATAGTTTCTTTTGCTAGCATTGATATAATTGCTTTAATATAATTGCTTTGATATAATGCACCATACTATTCTATGCTATACCGTACTCTACTAGTAGTTTTTAGCTTTTGTACTTTAATATTTTTTTAAGTCTGATTAAGATATTTTGTCTGTTCATTTGTCATAATAAATAACTCATTTTTTATAACTGTATCTGATTTACCATCATGAAAACCTGCGGTCCCAAGTGGTTCAATTACACCTCTATAATTCCTTAAATTTAAACTGTAGACAAAATCTGAGACTAAGAAAGGATTTGACTTAACCTAGGCTCCTTTCTGAGGAGTTTTAAAACACAAGGGAATCCTTTCTGTACCTCGTGACTCAATGGGAAGGCTTCTCTAAGATATTTTGTCTAAGCCTTTCACCCCCACCCCCGCCAACACTTCACCTTCCCTTTAATTAGGATGGAGAGGTGAGCTTACATCTAAGTAGCATGCCTGTCCCTGAAGCTTGATGACAGCTGGTTAAAGACAAAAATCTCTTGTAAGCTGGGAGCTTTCTAGGCATTTGTGGAGTTAGCACAATGGTCATAGTACTCAGGTGTTTAATGAACAGATGGATAGAAAGGTGCTGCTCGATTTAAAATGTCATTGCATACTGCCAAAGGTGTTAAAGGACTGTGCTACTCTGCCTTAAATGCACAGCTCAAAGAAACAGTAAGGAGACATTTGGAGTGCCCAGCCACTGGCATATATGTTCTTTGCTCATGGACTCGTTTACTAAACTCTTTTTGGAAACTTAGACCCAAGATTTTAAATCATGCTTGGATAGTTATTTATTGTCTACAGTTGAGCTGGAACATATGGTAAGGTGTTCACAGACCATTGCAATTCACATTATTATTCTTTCAAGATCAGTAGTCTGCGAGGAAAATGTTATTTGAGCTGCAAATCCAGTTATGGAATAGAATAGTTCCAATTGGAAGGGACCCACAACAATCATAGTCCAACTAGTCCAACTGCATGGGTGATGTGAGGATGATTTTTCCTCAGTTCTCTTGAGTGTCAGATCCCTCTCTCAAAGTAGAAGTGAGGGGACTGGCTGAACTGGGAAAGGCAAGCTGTTGGCTCTGGAGACTTGTTTCTTCCCGTGTTTGTGAATCTAACTTCAGAAACTTGGGAAACTAGTTTGAAGAATGGAAAAGATTAATTTAAACAGCCTAAACCATCTTTTCCCATTTTTGCTCCAATTTCAGTAGGCAATGTATTAGTCCATAGATTAAGCTGTCCATAAGATGTTAAGATGCAGAGCAAAATCATAGGATCATTGAGGTTGGAAAAGATCATCAAGTCCAACCAGTAACCCAGCACTGCCAAGTCCATCACTAAATATGGTTCTTTGATACACAGAATAGCTGTCTGAGATCACTCCAGATGCCCACAGACACCTGTCTCAACTCCCAGAAGGGTTTAATGGTGTTGGTTGTTTTGGCAGAGGAAAAATCAGGGTGCAGGAATAGAAGTTTCTACTTTTACATGTTATCTTCAACTCAGGGGTACAGCACTTGAATTGTTTTACTGTCTGGATTTTGCAGGCAAATAGAGGGATGGTGTATTTTCAAAACTGTGAAGTTAAATAAAGAAATAAACCCACAGAAGTTCAGAGCCGTATTTCCATGAGGTTAATGAAGACAATGTCAGTATTATTTGTAAAGAAGGTGTAGAAACCCTGGTCTAAAAATCTAAAGGAAACATCAACCTGCAGTGTCTAAGCTGAAAACAATACTTCGCCAGGTCAGTTAAACAGCTTGTTTAGAGATTTCTGTAAGATACATGACTCTGCCAGGGCTTTGTCATCTTCTACTGCCACACTCTCCTATGAAATGGAGAGCCTGAAGAGCTCTCTGCAAGTAATCAGAATACTCCTCCTGAGGTACAGAGCAACAAAAACACTGTGTAGTGTCAGCATTCCACAGGATTTCTGTGTGGTTGCCTGGTTGGTTGTTTTTGATTTGTTTTTTTTCCTGCTTAAGAAATTCCTCATTTGCCAGTGGAAGAGAAAGGATAATTTTCAAGGCTGTGAAGGAAAGCTGAGGCCTGCATTCTCTGAATGTAACACACGGATACGGACACCTGCCCCATCCGGCAGTGCTGCACTTTCCTTCTTCTATGAGTGGGTTTGCCACCTTGACTTCCTTGCCTGCCTCTCAGTTGTCTTAAGATGGATGCATTTCTAACAGTCTCCTCTGTTTTGTCATGTTTCATCTTCTTTATTCCTTTTTCCTCCTTTATTCTTGGAGTGAAATAAAAGGAAAAGTTCCCATTTCAAGTGGACTTGGAGGAAGTGTAGAGTAAGATTTGCAACAGTGAGGGTGTTCAAGGAAAGACTGAGAAAGTGGAAAGAGAGATTTGGTCAGAAAAAGAAAAGAGAAAATGCTCCCATATGGGTGGAAACTGTGGATTTTGGTGTGGGGTGAATGAACAGCCACATGGGGGAGAAGTGTTTCCTTTCCCGTATGGTGGAGTGGACTCAAGCTGGATAAGTAGTTGCCATTGTATGGAGGCAGGTATTGTAAATATTTTAAATTTGGGGATTTTTTTTTTTAATGTGTTTGTAGATTACACCTTAGCAACTCTAGGGTGTTTTGAAGATACACCTTATCCTTTCAATAAAAAGTAGAAAGTGAGAAACTGCAAGATGCCGGTGGATCTCCACGCGCAGCCCAGAGTGCATGAAAAACAGAGGGGTTTTTCATGCTTATGTTCTTTTATTCAATGGCCTCTCTGCAGTTGGGAAAACAGACACAACAGGCAAAAGTACAGCTGGCACACAGCACAATAAATGACTAATTTTCACTCAGCAAAGTTCTCTAAATGTCGCTACGTGCCAGACTCTGTGGAGCCATTTCTAAGATCTCAAAAGAAAGATTAAAACCATCTCAAATACACAGAATTGACAGGAAAGTAAACTTTTCTATGGAAGGGACACAAGAAGCCAGATGGTGAGTGTTGCACACAGCCAAACAAATTCAGTCTCTGAATTCCTAAGACATAAACCTCTGTAGAGAAATTAAAAAATTCTCTGAAAGTGAACTATATGCAAATTCACACTTTGTCATAATTCTATCATGCAGAACAAAAACCTTGTATCTTCCCAAAGTTGTCCTTTCCTTACCTTTCTGAAAACATGTTCAAAAGCATAAAATAAGCAGCATTTTCACTGAAGCAAGAAAGGAGATGAAACAATTACAGGTAGCAGAGGGCAATCAGTCAGTAGTTAAATGAGCTCCTTTTGTCATTGTTCGCAATAGTTCTGTATTCACACAAAACTTTGTCTTTTGTACTGTTCTGATGATGCAGCCAGCTGTTAAAAAAAATAATGTGATGGATGATCTGCAGCTTCAATTCACAGAATTTCAAATATGTTTCTACGTGCCTAAGAAGATATTGATTGAGGTGTGTTAATACGCAAGTTATTTAAATTCCTTGACCAGTGAGCAGCAGTAATAAAGTTTAATATGATGCTGGCTTGCATAAAGCAGGCTGTAAGTCTTGGACTGTTATGCTGTCACTTTGTAGAACTCACTTTGTCTTCATCTGAATTTATTGCCCAACTTAGTTCACTCTATTTTGAAGAAAACTGTACTAAAATTGTAGCACTTGTGTCCTACAAAGATTCTACCTGGCAAACAGAATGGAAAGAAAAGGATTATGAAAGTTTAGAGGGCTGTGGAGAAACCATCTGTAGGGACACAACTGACATAAAGGTAAGGGATTATTATGTTAAGACATTGTACTTAAAAATTTATTACATTTTGATTTTAGCTTAGCATCTTAGGACCTTGTGAGGGTCTTTTCTATGCATGGTATGACACGCTGAGAGGATTAGTGAAGCAGAGTGCAAGTCAAGAGAATGAATTAGCTGTAAGTGATTTGAATTGTGATCACATGTGAAAAAAGTGCCAATTATCTTTATCAGCTTCCCAGTCCATATATTAAAGTTAATTTTCCAAACTTCAATTAGAATTGTCTGTAACAGAAAAAGTAGCTTTTTTTTTTTCTGGACAAAACAGAACCAGCTGGTAGGTGTAAGATCCGGGGATAGAAGCAAGTGAAAATTCTTCAGTTTATGGGAGACGGTGGACCTAAATTATTGAAAGTAATGAAACCAGTTTGCCTTTTCATCATTGGAAATGGCAGCATGGGACATTTTCTGCCTACTAAAACAGAATATAGAAATTATAGAATGAAGGAGATGGTTTTGATGAAGTGTAGTCGCGTGTTTTTAATTAGACCTAAACTTTGTCTGGGCTTAGATATGTGTTGAGGTATCTTCCAATGTCTGTAGTTTTCTTCGTGGTCAGTTGAGTAAAGCTTTGCAAAGTCACTCCTTATTTGACCAAGCCATAAATGAATGTTCAAGAAAAACTGCGGAAGATTGAGGGAAGGGGTTTCTGAGAAAAAATGAAAACAGTTATTGACGCTTGTTTTTTTCCTTGGCTTGAGAAAACAAAGCTTGTCACTGCTTTATATTATCTAGTTCCAACCCCCCCCTGCTGTGGGCAGGTACACCTTCCCAGGTTACTCAGAGCTTCATCCACCCTGGCCTTGAATACTTCCAGCAATGGGGCATGTGAGGGACTGGAGAAAATGATTACTGGCTCAAAACAATAAGTGTGTGTGTGGTGGGAGGAGGCAGGTCAAGTTCAATGTGGGTGGGATGGTGCATTGCTCCACATCCCCCACCCCTGGAGCCTCTAGTCCAGCCCCAGAAGGCCTATTAGCCACTGGCACACCGAAAGCCCCACCTGGGGGGAGGGACCTGGGAGACTAGAGCAGATAAAAGCAATTGCACAGGTGTACACTGGTTGTGGCCCACTGTTTGGATTTTGTAGTAGCTGAGATAGCGCTGGAATTCAAGTGCTGATTATCAATCTTTCTTTGTCCCCTTTCTTTCTCTCTCTCTCTCCCTCTTTTCTCCTAATTTTCTTGAAATCTGCACAAGTCAAAGTTGGATGGATTAGAGTTTGCTGTCAATGCCTTGTGAAATGCTTCATTTTGATTGAGTGTTGCTTTAAAATTTTCCAAAAGTACCTTTATTTTCTAAAGTTTTCCGGCAAAAGTTTGTCTTTTAACCTTCTGAGAATATTGTCACATTCTCCCTTGCGCTTGCCTCGGGGAATTGAAGTACCTAAGCCCCCTTTAAGAAACTCAGAGTGAGCTCGGGGCTTTACAGGGCAGCCACAGGTAGTCTGGGAAACCTGTGCCTCACCTCCCTCATAGTAAAGAATTTTTTCCTACTATCTAATCTAAACCTACTCTCTTTTAGTTTGAAGCCATTTCCCTTTGTCCTGTCACTGCAAACTCTTGTAAATAATCTCTCTCCATCTTTCTTGTAGGCTTCCTTCAGATACTGGAAGCTGCAGTTAGATCACTCGAAGCTTTCTCTTTTCCAGGCTGAACAATCACTAATCTCTCAGCCTTTCCTCATAGAAGAGGTGCTCCATCCCTCTGATCGTCTTGGTTGCCCTCCTGCAACAGGTTGACGTCCTTTCTGTGCTGGGGACCCCATTGCTGGATGCAGCACTGCAGGTGGGGTCTCAGCAGAGCAGAGTAGAGGGGCAGAATCACCTCCCTTGACCTGCGGCGTATGCTGCCTTTGAAGCCCAAGACACATTTGGTTTCTGTGCTGCAAGTGCACATTGCAGCTCCTGTCCAGCCTCTCACCCACCAGCACCCCCAAATCCCTCTTAGCAGGGCTGCTCTTGATCTGTTCATCCCCCAGCTTGGATTGATACTGGGGTTTGCCCTGACCCAGGTGCAGCACCTTGCACTTGGTCTTGTTAAAGCTCATAACATTCCCATGGGCCCACTTCTTGAGCTTGTCTAGGTCCCTCTAGATGGCATCCCAGGTGTGTCAACTGCTCCACTCAGCTTGATTTCCATCTGTAAATTTGCTGAGGTTGCACTCGATCCCTCTGTCTATGTCATTGATGAAGATATTAAATATTCTTGATTTATAGCTGAGTAGAATCATGGAATAATTTAGGTTGTAAAAGACCTCTAAGATCATTGAGTCCAACTATTAACCCAGCACTGCCAAGTCTACCACTGAGCCATGTCACTAAGTGTCATATTCTGAATACTTCCAGGGATGGTAATTCCACCACTTCCGTGGGCAGCCTGTTCCAATGCCTGACCACCCTCTGGTGAAGAAATTTTCCCTAATACCCAGTCTAAACCTCCCCTGGCACAACTTGAGGCCATTTCTTCCTGTTATCTGGGAGAAGAGACCAACCCCCACCTGGTTACAACCTCCTTTCAAGTAGCTGTAGAAAGTGATAAGGTCTCCCATAAGCCTCCTTTTTTTTCCAGAACAAACAACCCCAGTTTCCTCAGCTGCTTCTCATCAGACTTATGCTCCAGATCCTTCATCAGGGTCTGGGTGCTGGAGACCCCCAGGGCTCTCACCAGCAACTCAGGTTTTCTGCATCACCCAGAGAAATTTAGAGAACATGGGTTACTGGGTGTGGAGATCTTTTTTTTGCTTGCCTCGTTACTTGGTTTGTTACTTCTGTAAAGCCACTGGTAGATGCATTCCTGCCAATTTTCACGTGTTTGCCCACAAATAACTTCAAACTTCTCAGAAATATTACCTTCCTTCCTTTCTTGTTTATTTGTCATTCATGAAATGGCAGATGAACGCTGCTGAGGTTGAGAAATAGGTGTTGCCTAAGATTAAACGTGTATGGAAAGAAAACAGATTTTTCACCCAGGAGGTGACACTGGTTGACATAGAAGAAAATCAACTATTCCCTTACAATCCACAAACTTCTTGAAAACGTTTCCTTCCAGCAGTAGAGGAATAATGGGAATGGGAGAAAACATAACCTGATGGAGAAATATTCAGTTCTTATAATTAGATTTACTCATTCTGTCTGCATGATCTTTGCCCTCTGTAGGACCTTCTCACCATGATAGATATATTGGACCTCAAATCTGTTTTTGTAAGAACTGACGCTGTAGCAAGGCCTCCTTAAAAGATGGTTTTCCTGCTGCTTCTTGCAACAAAGTACTTTTCTCCTCCCACACCTTTAAGTAAGTCTAAAATTAAAATAATTTGAAAAGATTAGCTGAGATTAGTGAGGAGATTTCAGTGACACATCTTCTGTGATCCAGAAGGCTAAAATGGATTAGCCAAGTGGCTTTCTCCAGGGCCCACTGCTGTGATGCTGTAATACAGTAAAAGTGTAAACCACAAAATAACAACAGAATAGATGGCAAAAAAAAATTTATCTCTTTTTGAGGATAAATGGTGATATAAAACAAGTGGCAGCATTAATAAAATATAATGATATTTAGAAACTACAATAAAAATATAACCACAGTAAAATAATTGCATTGGATTGATTTCAAAGACACTTATTACTTGCTTTGTTGGTGTCTTGTGATTTGAAATACAAGATGGACTTCCACAGAGAAATCTCCTGGTGGGAACAAATTGTTCAGCCTTAGAGACCTGTTAAAACTTTTCAATTGTTTTTTTACTTGAATCTTTTAAGTGCCACCTCTGTGGATTTGCTGACTACTTCCTTTGGGAGTTTTTGTTAACTCTAAAAACATTTTTAAAACTGGGAAAATGATATTTTTGAGCAGCTTTTGCTTCATGCCCTTTTTGTTTTTGCTTGGGGTTTTCGTTGTTTGTTTGTTTGTTTTTCCTTTTTTCTTTTTCTCAGAAAAATCTTTTTGATAACCTGGATTTCAGTATCCCTACTATGTGCGTTTAATTTTCAGTCATTAGGAGACCATGGCTGCGTGCATAACTCTTCCACTCGCCTATTACACGACTTTGGTTGTCACTGAGTTCAGTGTGCTACAGAATAAAGAAAATTTATGCACTGAGTCTACTTAGGAAATAAGCAAGCTTAACAAGTCAGTACTGATCCTGAGAGTGTCTCAGAAAATACCTGGTGTGTTATATAATGGAAAAGTAAACTCGCCTCCAGTTTTAAGGCGAGAGGTTGAGTGGGACGAACTGTTAACACGTGTCACAGCGGTGCAGGAGGTTTAATGCCCACAGTTGTATCATACAGGAGAATCAATGAGTATTTATCACAAATTCAGCCAGCAAAGTAAAATAGGAAAAAACATACAACTGGGTGACCTTTGTAGCTTGCGTTGATGTTTTTTATGGGAATCTCAGAGGACCGTGAGCATTGATGAGCAATGAGAAAATGTTTTCACTTGGAACGCATAGGTTTAACATAACTTGCCCAGTCAGATGACAAATGAAGTTTATAATTCAAGTCTCTGGTTTTCCAGTCATATTTTTATTGTTAGGTCATGTTTTCTTTCTACCAAATGTAATACAAGGCTTTCCCTCACTAGTCTTGGATGAACTTTTTCCTTAAGCTGGTTTGTACCTACTCAGAATAAAAAAATAAATGAAACACAGGGTCCTTGAAAGACAAACCTCTTCAAAATGAGCTATTTAAACTTATGTATAAATGTCCTACATCAGAGTGATATTGTCTTCACTTGATTGATGGAGAAATGTACCAGATCTGTGAACCTGTCAGATTAAAGGTCTAATCCTCCAAAGAAAAAGGGAGTGGAGTGGGGATTTGTGGTTTGGTCTATGAATCACAAATAATTCAAAGAGAATAACAGAGAGAGCTTTACACTATGATATGGGGCAACTCTGGGTGGTGAATTCTGATCCCTTTTCCAGTTTATATGTCAGTTTTGTTATCAGAGAAGTCAGGAAATAGAACTGCATAGCGTGGAAACCTTTCTGAAGGTACAGGCAAAAGGAAGATGGCAGGCAAGCTTTGGGAATCACAGGAAATTTTATGCAGGATGGCTTTTTTCACTTTCTTTCAACTGATCTTAGAAGTTTAAGCTGTGATCTGTAGAGTGAAGTGGTTTGGAAAGACTCAGCTATGTCTTCTGACAAAAAAAAAAAAAAAAGGGAAAAAAGAGAGGAAAAGGTTTCCTTCTGGGAAGAGTGTTCATTTGAACTTTGGCCTCTCACCAGTCTGCAATGGTAATGTTGAGCAAAACATGAATTCTAGCACGCTTGTTAGTCTCACGTAACACTTTGGAGATATTGGTTATAGCAGTTGGGAAATCAACACAGCACCTTTTTGCCACACTTCCTGAAATATCTGTGACCTGCTTGAGTGAAATGTTCACCCGCATTCATTTCTTCCCACTCCAAACAATGGCTTTAATTGCTTGACCATTGCTTTCAGCTCTTACTTTCAAGTTTGTACACTAACCAGTCCTTCTTGAAGTGATAGTGTATTTTGAAACATATCCTGAAGCTTACTGAGCTTGAGACTTACACCACTATCTCTGTCTAAAGATTGGAAAAGGTATTTTTTGAATTTAGGGGTTTTTTAATTCTAGATTTACAGGTATCTGTAGTGAAAAAGTAAATGAGTATAGTTCTTGTTGAGACACTGTTATTCTGTAGAGTCTGTCTAAGAAAAGCCTCTGAAAATGGGTAGGGTGAAGAGTTTGGAAGAGATCTCTAGAGATTATCTGGTCCAACCTCTTGCTCTCCGACCTGACATCCCAGGTGGATCAGAGCGGTCAAGGCCTGTCTTAAGGATGGGCTTGTGGATAAGGAGATCCAGAGAAGTTGGCATCAGGAGGTGAAAGATCTGCAGTTCCAGAGGGCTGTCAGTCCTGTCCTACCACATGCTGAGAATCAGAAGTTTTAATCTGGTCTGCTTCATTGCCAACTTAACATCACCTAGAACTAACACAGCTGAGATACTTTGTTTTCTTAGTGAAGAAAAGGTCTAGGTGTGTGCTTGGTTTTTAGATAATTGTTGTTATTATTCTGGGTAGCCATCAGCTTAGAGTTGATTATGGGATTTTTAAAAATGAAATTTCTTTTTCACAGTCACAAATCTTACAAAGGTGAGAGTGTGTGTTGCTGTTCTCAAGTACTTTGGATAAATCATGCTAGAGTACTGGACATATTTACAGAAATTGACTTATGGTTGTTCTTGCAGTAATTGAAACCATGAGATTTTTCACTAGGAAACAAGATCTTCAAGAAATATGTGCATATATGAGTGTACTTGTACGTGTGAGTTTGCAATCTGTAGCTGAAGCACTTTGGCATGATGGTGGTCCCCAGTTAGGTTGCTGGGGCTGTTGAGTGCCTTAACCCTGTTGATGCTCTCAGGGCTCTGCCTCCAAATCCTCAGTGAGATGGAGAACCACCCAACCATATCACCTTCTAAACTCTGAAAATTCACGTATCGTCTTTACTTCAAGGTCCTAAATTTCAGTTTTGATTGCTTGTGATCATAAAGTTGAGGTGCAATTGTGTCTTTCAAATGGTGGATGAGATCTGCCAAAATATGGTGAAGAAGCAAGTTTCTGGTAGAGTTTCTGGAGGGGTCGTCCAGGTGTATATGTTGTAGCTTTGCTGAGTGAGGGATCTGGTGGGTGACAAGCAGCTGCTTTGTGGGTGCTGATGCGTGTGGCTATTTTCAGCATCACTTACAGAATCGGATGTTACAGCTGAATGAGATAGTCTCACTCTGTGTTTCAGTTTTAAACATTTACCAGCAATAAGCTCTAAATGTCATTGCTTTTGGTCAGATGTTGTTTATTATATTATAGCGTGTAGTGTATTCTGATTGTAGAATACAGCTTTCAAAGGGATCTGAAAATGTGTATGCTGAGCCTCCATATCAGTAAATCAAAATTATTGCTTTTAAAGGATCTTTTTCTGTTTACCAGTTCTATCAAAACAAAAGACGGATAGCGTGGTAGATTTGTATCAGCTAAAAATTTAGTCACACTTTCTTCTAATGTGCTTATTAGTCACAGAGACCAATAATGCCCATATGCTTCTGCTTGAAGCTGTAATAAATATGATGTATTGTGTACAGCAATAAGAGAAACAATTTATAAAAAACGGAAGGTAAAATATATGTTTTTATATTACCCTGTGACAAATGTATTCCACTCCTGGTTCATGACAGAAGTTTAAAATAGACAGAAGTCAGCAACAGGGCCTATCAAAACTCACCTTCCCTTTAAGGTTATATTGAGCTTTTGCTTTATGTTTTCCTTGGGGGCTGAACATAGTTGTGTTTCTAAACATGCATATATATGAAAAATGTGTGTGTATATGTATAATGAAAAATAAAAATACCTGTTATAATTTTCCAGTAAATTCCGAGATAGTTTTAAAGGACCTAATTCAATCTGACAGAGAGTAATAAGCAGTGGGTATATAAAAGTATTTATATGCCATATAAAGATATAGATATACCTTTGATATATATATTGATGTATATGTTTGATTTATATATATATATCTATAAAAATTACTGTAAATTAAATAATACTTGCACCTATAAATAATATACACTGGTTAGGTAGTTTGGGAAACTAACCCTACAATGAGAATTTTTCTTTCCAATTTATGTCATTTTATGAAATGAGATTAGCTGTATGTCTCTGTGATATGTTTAAGAGGACAGAATGGCAGTCCACACTGTGTGCTTGAGCAGCTGTGGCATGTAAGATCTTTGGACATGAAAAGTTGTAGTAAGCATTGTTATAGCAGTGATGAGTGGCTGTTCAGAGCATGAGGGTTCCAGATGCCAAGTGGAGAGGATCCGCTGAGTGGCTCCAATGCAAACAGTACAAAATGTGTTTCTGGGAGAATTCCCTGAGGCAAAGAGAAAAGAGGTGAAGGAGTAGGGAGAAATTAGAAACAATCACTATCACTTCATCTTCAAAATCTGAAGTTTGTTGAAAGGGAAGATGATTGGGAGACTTGTTTTGAAAGTGCACTTCTGATCTGTAACCAAATGCTAAAATACAGACTTTAGATCTAGGTGACAATAAAAAGACTGTACTAGGAGATGAAATTTTAAATGAAAAACTTGGAATACAAGTGAAGCTAAAATTTGTGACTACTAATGTACATTTTATCTTGCTCTATGAAGACAGAGGAATATTATGGCTGATTTGGTAGTTATTTTTATATGCTTTTCATTTTAATAGTAGTCACTGAGTAGGCACAGTCTGAATTTATTTTAGAGACAGAACAAGATACACTTGCTCATATAAAAGACCATTAATGTAGAGATATGTGTTTGTCTTATCTAATACAAGGCAAACATAAGACATCAGAAGACATTCTGAAATGATAGCTCAGAATTTTTTATGATATAATTTAAACAAACCGTAGCAGGTAATTACTTTTAGATTTTTAAATTTATTTTTTTTTTTTCAGATCCAGTCTGCTTTGTCTACTTTCAATTGCTCTTCCTAGGACAAAGTTAGAAGGTGGGAATGTGAAATCATTCCCTGCCTAGAGGGAACAAAATGTTTTTCATTTACTTCAATGGCCTGGGCATTGAATGCCAGTTCTCAAAAGTCAAGAGATTTGACACTCTCTTAAAACTAATTCTCTTTCAAACCCCTCAGGTTTTATGACCAGAAATGATAGCACTTATATTACAGGTTGTACTGCAAAACTCTGGCCTTGAAACTTCTAGGTGAAATTGGTTAAGATTCCATGGGTAGTCAGTGACATCCTTCCTTTGAGTAATACAGTACACTCAAATTGGTTTTGGAAATGGGTAACAGAGAAGAGTATTTAAAGAGATTTTCTTCAAGCATCCAGTTTATTTCTATTGACACTCAATGGATAATCCTTTGTTTAGTAGGGATGACAGGATCTCTTTTGTGGGACATAGATTTTGTGATTAGACTCACTAAGCTGCTTTAAATCACAAGCAGAGGAACTCTTAAGCTCTGAAAGTGGTTTTAGCTTAGTTATTAAGCTCTGTGTTAAGCTACTTTTACAGGGTATGGTGCATGGGACATTTAAGATATGACCTGTACCTCCAAAGGATCCAGCTGGGACACTAACGATTGTCTATACAGCATTCAGAGACTGAAACCCCCTGCAGAGGATCACTGACCCTTCCTGGGGAACTCAGCAGCTGCCAGCAGAGAGGTGCACAATGCAAAAGCAAGAGGATAACTTCTGTAATGGATGCTGTAAAAAGGAAGAGGAAGGAAGGAAAGTATTAGTCAAACCTATGGTTGACTAAGACAACAGCGTTAGCCTTAAAACTTCAGTAAGTGCTGCAGGACCTTTGGTAGCTGAGAGTGGTCAGTGCTCCTGTTCTGGTGGTGAAATTTCCCATCTGCTAAATTTCCACACAGGACAGCAGCATGCTTACCCTTCTCCCTCAGCTTTTCTGTAACTGGCTGATTTATGATTCCTTCTACCTTTTACATCAGAAAACTTTGCATTTCAATTATGAATCCTTCAAGCGAAGAACCTCTTGAGTGTTTTATAGCACAAATTAAATTAGTGCTTTGGTATAGCTCTTTAGAAAAGTATTAGGTCTAATGCAAAAGGGGGTACGGTTCCAACAGCATGTGACCTAATTCTGTATAACTTTCCATCTTCTAAATCTCCTCTCTTCCTACAGTAATCCAGGGTGGTGCTGCTTACCTAGAAGATCAGGACATAGTTCACTGTGTATGTGGCATAGCTGCCTGGGGCCTGCTTTCCCTTTGGTTGTCTGGCTATTGCATGTGTACTGAGAAAGAGGAGCCTGTGCTCTTTGGGGAGGTGTGATTATACAGATCTATACTGCTAAGGGTAGAATTCTGCCCTCTTTGATCATCCCTTTTATTGATCAGCTCACCACAAAGGTTAAAGGGAGCTTCTTGCTTTGAAATCTTTGAAGCAGCCCGTCTGACAAAGTAGTACCTTTATTTGTTAAAAGCTTTTCAAGCTGATAGGCCTGGAAGAGCCCCAGTAAAATCAATGAAAAACTATCCAAGGTAAACAGACTTACAGATGAATAAATGCTCAGTGCTATTTTTATTCTGAGCTCACAAAATCTCTTTCTGACTATCTGGCCTTTTTCGCTAATAAAACAGCTAATTCTCCAAATATTAATAGAGGCGTATTGGCAGATTTGGGGCTCACAGTTCTTCCAAGTTTAAACAGAGGAAATGCAGCTAGACAAAAGCTTTTCCAAAAGGGCCTGTAAGTACTTGTTTAGCAAAATTCCTGTATCACAAACTGTAAGTAGCGATGCGTTAGAGAAATAGTTAGAAACATTGCAGCAAATGGAAACTTTATTCATTCCTGTAACTATCACAGGAAGTATTTCTGTACAAGTAGACATAAACAGTCTTCTTATTTACTGTGCAATTTTCCAGACCATTGAGCACTCAGGGCTGTAGTAAAATGTGGTTTAAATGAAGCTTGGAAGGCCATGGGAAGAGAGTGGAGAGTCTCTGGAACAATCAGACCTCTTACTCCGACTCTTCTGCTTTATTGCTTATCAACATACATAGATTTTTGTGCTGGACATGTGAAAACACACCCTGCTGTGTTTGCATGTGCTGGATGTGTTTCCTTTGCACTGGTAGATGTACTGACACATTTTACACTGAAGGTCCTCGTTCTCCTCTCTTGGGTGGTTCAGAGGGAGACAATGCTGCTGGGATTTAGCGCACTGCTGTATCTTCCTATTGCCCTGTGTATCAAAAAACATGAGGTTGTTTATCTGAGTATCTTTTAAAACTGCCTTGCTTTGATGTGCAAAAAGTAGTTCCTTGCTGTGGCATAGGTTCAGGAGTATAGTCTGAAATTTTATTCCTTTTTGAAGTGAGCATAATTTTGCCTCGAACCAAGTTACAACATGACTGTGTTGACTTGATGTCCCTTTGTACTGAAGTAATTTGGTGGTCTCATGATGTGCTAATGTGACTTTCAGGAAAGGCAGCAGACTTTTACCCTGGGAATGCTCTGTAACCATGCTTCTTGCATCTCCTGTCATCAGAAGTGTGATTTCTGTGAGGTACCAGCATGTTTAGGTTGCCCATATCTGCTTTAGGTTTTGAACTACCGTGACTAGGACTTCTTATATTTGCTCAGATCTTCTATGGTCTGCTCCTGCATTCTTGTTGGGTGCAAAATGTCAGCTTCTTGGGGCTTTTCTTTTTCCTTTTTTTTTTTTTCATTCTAGAAAAGGTTTTCTGATCTGAGGCTCTTGACCTGTGGTGTGTGCCTGGGAAGTTGGCCGGGAGGAAAAGGAGAATGCAGGGCCAACGTGATACATCTTGTCTCTCACGTAAAAAAAGCTTCTCTTTGCAATTTGCTTTCTGTGGATTCTTCACCTCATATCCAGGCAGAGAACACCCTGCTTTCATTAAACAGTTGGGTTTGTGATACCTCAAGAATGTGTGAATTTTTGAATCCCAAACCCTTTGCCATTACTGACGGTTTGTATTTACATCTGTGCTTCTCTGAATATTATATCCCAGCTCATCCTGTAAGGATGAGGAATGGATGAGAGCACCAAGAACCTAACCTGCCTCGTACTGGATCTCAGGTGAGGTAGCTGCAGGACTGCAGTGAGGCAGTAGATGGGAGCAGTAGATCAAAGACCAGAATGACACCTCCAGAACTGCAGATGGAGAAGAACAGGATTTTGGTGTGAAGCTCTCCATCAAGCTTTGTGTGTGGCACAACACAAAGATACCTTGGAAAAAGCATAACATGGGTAGGAAAGGTGACTGTCTGACTGGGAATGTACCTGTTTGCCTGGAGATGTCCTGTGTCCAGCAGCCCAAGCAGGGTCCTTAGACCTTCAAGGTGAAGCTACCAGCAGACTTGTGGGGCAAAGAGTAAGCACATTTGTGCTTGTGTTGGCTGTTAAGGGATGTTTAGAGCTTATACACAGGTTTTTTGCTGGGATTGGTTGTCATTATATGGGGCAAATGTGAACATAATGAATTTAGACACATCATAATTTCCTACCTGTAACAACCTCCTCAAAAGCATGCTCAAAATGTCAGCTTTTGCATCTTTTCCCCCATCCTGTTATTTTACTGTATTTTAAAGTGCTATCTTGCCACCATTTCTCTTTGCATCTCTGTCTCACTTCACCTGAATTTATTTCCTAGCATCCCAACCATCTCAGGCTCAGGAGGAGACTTCCTTTACAAAGATGTCTTTTACAGAGCAGGAAACCTTGTATGATATGAATTGGCCTGAGTTTGGTGGGGCTGCTCTCCAAGGTCTTGCACAACTTTGTGTGTCAGTAAATCCCAGTCATTGTCATAAATGACTTTTAAATAGAAGTATATTTCATGGTCTAAAAGAGGCTTTGGTAGAAACGTAATTCTTAAAGGCCTTTAAGTATTAATCCTGAAACAGTTCATACATGCTCTGTGAGCTGCTTTACATGTGTTACCTGCAGCAGAAGGTGCTGTATTAAGAAGTACAAACTGCCAGTGTTTTCTTACAGCTCCCACACATTCCTCTGCTCCATTGTTAACAGCCAAAGGCCCTGTGCAGGGCAGCACTGATGCTGTGAGGGAGGTTTGGTACCTTCCCAGCTTATTTATAAACTGAGTTTCAAATGTAGGAGTCTAATATTTGCCTGAGAGGGAGCAGTGGACCCTCAGTCCCACAACATGCTGATAAGCTGGGCATCGTCTTCACTGTCAGCCTGGGATGAAAGCCTGGGTGTAAGGTGGGCATTTATGCATTAACCACTCCATTGAATGACCACTTGTTACTCTGAAGGAAATCCGATCATGTAGATGAGCCCCTTGCAGTTTCTGTAGCTCTGTGACATTTTTCTTTTATTCTCTTGACAAAAAGTGCTGGAATACAGAGATGAGAGAACCACCTCAGTCGTGACTGAGCTTTAGTGAGGTGAGGTGCACGCTGGACCTATGGCTGAATGTCGGTTTTGTGTCACTCATTTTCTGAGTGACCTAGATGTTCAGCCCCAGTTTTCTGAACTGTGAGTACACTTGACCCCATTTTGCATGTACACCTTTCCTCCATTTGATTCAAAAAACCACAAATGCCAAGGCACAGGCAGGAGAGGGAGAGCTGTACTCAGAACTGCTTTGTTTCCATTGTGTTTTGGGTGGCTTTGGGTCACGAGGTCGTGCAAAGCCAATTCTGATAATACCAGTGCTGAAAGAAAAAGCTACTGCAAGACAAAGACTCAACATTTAAAATACAACTTTTCTTGTTATTCTTTCTTACTTCCAGGTATAGATGAGTTATTGTAATTCCTTATGTTTCTGAATTTAAATATGCAGTTTGGGGCAAACATGATTTTTGGTGGTGTATCACTAAACAAATGACATTGTAACAGACATTGCAACATTAAAAGGTTGTGGTTTTTTCACTAAATGGATTTAGAGACAAAGAAAAGTGGTGAGAAGAGTATTTTGATAATGTGTGAAGACTTTATTCCTTCAGTAGCACTAGACCTCATGGATGGAGTGCCACATCATTGTGATGACTTGCAAACCGGCAATATGCTTTTTTAAAAATAAAATATTGGGTTTGTAAAAACACTTAAGACAAAGAAAACCCTTTACTAAAGCACTAAAACTGTACAGAGGGGGGTTATGATGCAGGTCTTCAAAGTAAAAAACACTAGGCTATAGGCAACACAGTCAGAAGCACAGCAAAGGACTTGTGAGGCTTAGCAGAGGCACGCAGGAGATGGGTTGGCTTGCCTGCCTGCATGGGGTTGGGGAAAGGGTATTGGAACAAGATTAAAACCTTGTTCTTAGTAAGATTTCTGCACAGTTTGCACAGCTGACTGGGAAGGCAGGGCAGGCCCAGGCTATCGGCATTTATCTCATTCTTTCCCCAAGTGTTGCTGGGGTGAGGAGAGTGGGAGGGATGCTGCCGAGCTGTTGGCCCAGCAGCGTGTGCCTCGCTTGGCAGCTCTCCACAGGAGGATGGATATGTGATTTTAAATATCATCTCATTAATTTCATGCAGTGGCTTGAACACTTCTGCCTTCATTTTAAAATCTCTGGAATATATAACGCAATTTAGAGAGAAATTTCCGTAGTATATGGAATAGAAGGCAGCATGGGGAATTCTTGCATCCCTCCAAATAGATTGTAAAATGAACAAAGTACAGCGACTAGTCTGAAGATAGTTTTTTAAGTCCTAAACCCAATGCAGTTTTTGGCTTGAATGTAATTTTCAACTTGGAGTCAACATGACAACTCACCTGACACTGCATATGGCTCCTGCTCTTGCAGAAGAAGCAGTTTATTGTCCTGAAGATTGAGTTACCTGCAAAAATGCTGGCATAGGGTTATGTCGAGACAGTGCTCCTGAATTTTTACTTAAAATTGTTTTCTCTTAGTAATAGATGCGTTACACAGATGCAAATTTCTAATCCCACAATGCTACTGGTATTTCAGTGCTAAAGTACCTTGGCAGCTCTGTGAGCATTAAAATGCATGTCAATATAAAGTTGTTTGAACTTGTGACTGTTTTCATCACTGTGCTGGCAGCATTCTTGAAGCAAAGGGCTCTGAGCTACTGCAGTGTGACCCATTGTCCTAATCACCTGTTGTTACCAAACATTTCTTGGTACTTTTCATAGTAGGAATTTTATTAACTCTGATGTTTTCATTAAGTTCAGTTTGGATAATTACATTGTGGCTACATAATGTATTAGTATTTTCTGTTCGTATCTCTTTCTCATCCTAAATCATGTTATGGTAGTCCCAGTTTCTCCTACAGTATTTAGATAACGCTTTATCTGTCTCAGTAAAGCCAAGGTCCACAATTAGCACGTGCCCATCTTGCTGAGCTGATGCAGTGTGTGTTGGGTTGGGAAATGGGCTGTCTGGTGAGAGTGAGCACAGTGGAGTGTGTCTCATGGCTTTTGTTGTCACAGTCCCCTTTGCCTCTTCTGGAATTAGTCACAATTCGTGCCTCTGAGATTCAGTCATGAATTAGTGTGGGTGTGCCTAAGTGGGGGAGGAATGTTCTTTCATTTTTGTCACTTCCCCATTTCAAGTTTTAGCCTTGTGACTTCCTTTGGCACACCAGGTTGTGCAGTTAACTGATCCACATCCTGCCTTCACCAGAACATCTGTGACTATTTTGAGGTACCTGATTCAAAACAGGGACGTGGGGCAATTTCTGAAAATTGATGTTGAACATCTTTGAGTTTGCAAAATCAAAGGCTAACTTCCATTGTGACCTGTGGTGACTCAGAGAAAACCAGGGTGATTTTGTCATTTAAAGCAGAAACCTAAGCTACTTCTCTTTCTGAAAGAGTGATTGTCTCATCTTAATTGCTAAATCTGGAGTAACTCCAGACTATCAGAGTATTATGAAAGAGAGAAGATTGAAGTGGTGTTTGAAGTGATTCAGTCAGTGTTGGAACCAATGAAAGATGGTGTTAATAGTGATAATGATTTACATTTTACCATGAAACAGCATATATTTGTGCATTTCACTCAGGTGCTGCTGCGGGTGAAAAAAAAGAAGCTTAAATTGTGAGTCCGAAGAGGCAGCTTAGGACTCACAATCAAGCATGCTGCTCCCTGGGAGCTGATAGAGAACTGGATTAGGATCTGGTTTATGTGAATATTCTAGATCCTCAGCAGTATTTTTTCTTGGAAGTCCGTTCTGGTGTGGCATTAAACATAAATACTAAAAATAATCCTTGAACATCCTTCAACTTGAGAAACATTGGCTTCTAAATCTTGTTTTGCTGGGCCTGGGTTAATTCTTTAGTGGCTTCAGGCAGGCACACCCAGTCCTAACATCCCCTTTTCTTCTCCCAGCTTTGTATGTGACCTGCAAATCTGCTCTGACTTAAAGGGAAAATAAGATAAAATAATTGATGGAAGGCTGGAAAAGTGAAAGTATAACAGGATTTTAAGGCAATCATAGAATAAATACCCAGAAAAATGTATCTGAGAGTTGTTCATATAAGATCTCCTTTAGACTGTGCAGTAGCTTTGGCATTGAATGCTGTCTGTACAGCCAGAGAAAGATGAGAAAGAAAACAAAGTCTTTCTTTGCCTCAGAGAGGAGAAACAAAATCTATCTGATGGCCTGTTTGGATGGATAACTTGAAGCCAGGGATTAGGAAGGGGAGCAGTAAAGAGGAGATATTAATTTAAAAAAATATGGAAAAGAAGAAAGAAAAATCTGGATGAAATATTGATGAACATGAAGGCAAGGAAGGGGGGTTAGATGCGAGGCGTAAAAACAACACTGAAAAGACATTGAAGTACTCGTGATGCAATTAGTGTGCTGTAAAATGTGTGTTATTAACTTCTGCCACCCACTGCATCATATTTGAAATTCAAATGACAAAGTTGTATGTCTTTGCCTTTCTATTGTGATCTCTGTTTAAGGAAGATGCCTGTGTTGTGAATTGGAGAGCGAGCAATTCAGCAGTGTGGGTTACAGACTGTTCCATTTCCAGTGCTCTCTGTCAAATCCAGTCTATTTGTCTTGTCCTGAACAGAAGCTACTAGAATGCAGAAACACAGTAATATTACAGTCTACTTAATATTCTGCCAGAAAATTTATATACAGGGCACAAATGCAGAATATGCTTCAGATTCTACTCTCTTGATGGACTGCATTTGAGAACCCTCTTTTAGCCTAGCCACCCATCACCCTCTTTTTTTTCTTGATCCTTTAGCATCAGGCTCTTCCTTTCTTTCATTTCTTCAGCTGCAAACAAAAGGTATGGTTTCTTTTGTCTGTTTTTGGTTTTGTTTTGGTTTGGGTTTTTTTTGGGGGGGAGAGATAGTCCATGTAGCACAGCTTTCACACAACACAGTAAATACAAAGAATTGCACTGCTGATTCCCGTGACCATTTATGTTGTACAGACACAACTCCAAAGCAAGTTTCTTTAGTAATCAGTTGCTTGGCTTGCAGTGGGATCTGTTTAGTACAGAGAATCACAGAATGGTTTGGGTTGGAAGGGATCTTAAAGACCACCTAGTTCCAAAAGGCCCCACCATGGCCAGGGACAGCTTCCACTAGGCCAGGTTGAAGCAGGAGAAGCAGCTCTATTTTCTAGTGGTTTCAATCATGCTGTCAAAGAATCCTGTCACCTGAAAAGCAGTAGGGAAGTGGATTTTGAGGCCGGTGAGGACATGCATGACTGGAACTATATCTGTCTGCTGTCTGCCGCCTTCAATGGCAGTGGTGTGCACTGACTGCCGTGTCCTCCCGGGTGCAGGGATGACTCATGGAGGGAGCTGGGGGCTTGAAATCAAATGAGGACAAATGAAGAGAGCTGGAGTATGCTAAAATCAAGGGGGCAAGCTTCTTTTCCCTACAAATACAGAATTGGACGGAAGAAGCAAGAGCATGGGTAGCTGGAAACAAAGTGTGTGTCCTTGTAAATCTACATCACTCCATCAGGGACAATTCTGTTCCCTTCCATAAGCATTTCATTCCTCTCTAAGCTTGTGCAAATGTACTGTTTTTCTCTTCTATTTGTTGCTGGTCTGTGTAGCAACTCAGGGAAGTTTGTAGGGCAAACATTGAAACCTGGCCCAAGGAGTACATGCAGCTGGTAAACAGTCCCTGACAACTGCTAGGGGTGACAGGAATTCAAACAAATATTTCAATGTGGAAACAACCAGGCTGGAAGTGGAACTGACTCTGGCAGTGACTGGGATTTTCCCTCCCTTGAAGAAGCTGGGAAATCCCTCTCAGACTTGTTTTAAAGTTAGGTTATCATTTGCAGGGAAAGTCTTGTGTAACTTGCACTTCGTGGTCCCTTGATTTCTCAGTAGGTTTCAGGACCTGCTTTTTTGGGGAAGCTCCAGGGGAAGTGGCAGGATGATCTAAACCAGCTGGAAATGGCAAGAAATAAGGTAGGCAGGAAACAAATGTTTGAAGGGAAACCAGTTTTCTGTTTTAATATGTCTGTAAAAACCAGCTTTTTCAACTTGGGAGTTAGCATGTTTTTTCTAACTTAGCTCTTTCATATGTGAAGGATTCTGGATTTTTAAGTAGTTTCTTTCTGTCTTTGGCTTCAGAGGAGTGGCAGGTTTTCACTTGGGGGTTTAATGCAGTGCAGGCTGTCCTGGTGAAGTCCTCAGTTCACTTGATTTGATGCAGCTCCTGTGACTTAAGGCAATGGGGCTGCAACATGTTTACTGCCTAAGCTTTATTCTATTGCACAGCACCCTCCAAAATCTTCATACTTCTACAACAGAAGGGCACCTAGTGCTTTCTAGTAGTGCAAAAGCCATGTATTGAATAGACTGAAGAAATTAAGAACCTGATGGACATCAACTTAATTTTTCTCAAAAAAATTAGAGGGAATCCATTCACCTATGCTGGATTTGTGAATATATATTGAAGTAAGGTGCCTTTTAGAAGTGTTTTTAATATCTGATGTCAAGGTGGTTGCTATTTGTGGTTTTACTCAGCCCTGAAGGTGTAATACTTAATATTGTCAGAGCAAGAGCTTGGATTCCGCCTCAAGTCTGAGCCTGTAGTCTGCTTTACTTTCTTTGTATTTTGTTTTGGCTTTTTTTTTTTTTTTTAATCCCTATTTGTTTTGCCTGGCACAGGCAGTTAGCGTGACTCTCATTAAAAGTGGGGCATGATGACTTTGCCAGGTTGGCTGCAGCACAGATCACCAGACTTCTAACTGTGTAAGATGTGGGTCAGTTTTAAATCCTCAGAGAAAACTTGCCATGATATTTAACAGGCTTCATTTATATGAGCAAAAATGACTCATTGAAACCACTATCAATATGATGATTCAGGCTCTGTTAACAAGCTGAAATAAGCAGGTTGTGATCAGACATATAGACATACTTAGATTTATTAAGAGATTTCTTTTTCAAGCCCTACCATCAGATGATACAGCTGAGAGTCTATAACAGAGTAGCACAGAGGTATGTAGGCAGTTTTTACTGTATTGCTGTTTTTACTGTATTTTGAAAAAAAAAAATCTATGAAACATTAGACTATATCTTTGGCATGTGCTGTTACGTTCTCAGACATGACCACCTGAACTGACAATTCTGGCAAAAAAATTATCCTCTTTAGTGTAACGCTTAACTCTGAGCTTAAAAAAGCTTTCAAGAAACTAGTGCAAAATCATTTTTGCCCCTTTTTTTTTTTTCCTCCTACAAAAGATGAGAACAACAAAAAAAATCAGGTTCTGGCCTTTCCCTGAGTATTAATATTCCAGTCCCTGTGGCAGCACTGTGAACTTGCACCAAAGCTGGCAAACAGCTCCTGCTGCAGCAGAGAAATAAACTGCCCTCACATCTCTGAAGCTCCCCTGATGTCTCAGTTTCAAGCCCTCTGGTACAGTCTCCACCAGACTTGTTTCCTGAAGAGCTTGTAAATATCTATGGATTCCTTCATCCTGCAGCCACACTTAGGACTGTTCCAGTCCTTTTAGTCCTAAATTACAAGTGCCATGTCCCCTCCACAGCCCATCCTGTCTCACCTGCAGAAGTTGCAACAAGGTAGGCTGATGTTCTCCTCCCATCCGGCTCTTATGCATACCGTTGTGACCTTTTGTGAGTTAAAATATTGCAGAGGAACAGAATTTGTTACATCTGCCACAACAACAACAAAGGTCACATCCTTTGATGTCCCTGTGGATGGAAGCTTCAAAGGAAGAAGGAGATAGGAGCCAGCATACTCTCTAAGTGACTGCGTGATTTGAATTTTGCTCTTCAGCAGAAAACAAGGATGCAGCACTTACATCCACAAGCAGTAACGTGTCTGGGCTTCAGTTTTCAGCTGCTATTAATGGTTTCCTGCAGAGGTGCAGGTTTCCTCTAGACTTTTCTCAAGAGGCAAACCATGCTGGTTTTTTACACTGTACTTTAATATTTTCTACAATGAATAATCATAGTGCAGTACTTTGGCTTTATCTGTGATTTTGTGACTTCCAGTTACTGTTTGTAATATATCTTATGTTGTGTGCTCACTTCTGCTGAGTCCATTCCTCTGTTAGTCCTACAGAAGTCGTTAGGAATGTTCAGCAGACATAGATCCGTGCTGCAGAATTGTGCTGCTCTGAGTTTTGTTATCAAGTAACAGTTATCAGACACATGCATTGGTGACACAGTGACATCAGGATGCTAGGGTAGATCACGTATCACCTTGTTGCTGACTGCTATAGCAGTTGAAGCTGATGTGTTCTCTGGATAGAAAAGACAGAGACCTCCTTTCCGTGCTTTGGTGCAAAGTCATGGAACACTAAAGAAGTGTGTTGTCTAATAATGGATTAGCGTGAAAGAATTAGCAATACTAAGGAAAAATAGGCTATGTTTTTGCCTTTTCCACTTGCCAATGTTTTTGTAGTCCAGAATTTTTGCAAAGACTAAGTCTAACAGTTCTTGTATGCTTAATTCTTTCCTGTCAGCAGGCATCTAAACCCTTGCAAAGAGGTATTTGTTCTCTCCCCTTCTCTCTTTCTTAGAGTTGCTATTTTTTTTTCCCTTTCTATTCCTTGTAAAATGCTTTGCATTGAAATGACTTTCTAATAGCTTAGAATTAAAATAATGCTTAGTGCCTCTGGATTTACCTAATATTAGTAATCACTTGTTTGTGAAATGAAAAACATCAGACATCGGCGAGAATTGCCACCTTCAATTAAGGAGGGATATCAAAGTGAAGAAAAATGGGCATCTCTGAAGTTAGTCTTTCCTGACTGTTCCTTGTGACTTGTGTGGTTGCAGACCTGCTGTGTTTCAAAGAGCTCCAGGCGCCCTCAGATGGGTTGACATCACCCTTGGCATCGCCTCGCTCTCCCCTGCTGTATAGTTGAAAGCTCATGTGGCCCAGTTCACATGAAGTACAATGCAATGGAGCAAAGTGTGGGTTATTTCTCCCCAAGTAGGAAAGGGCAAATTGCTGGATCGACTCCTGATGTTTTGTTGTGTGACCTTCTCTTGTGGTGATCCGGCTTCAGAGACCTCCTCTTGAAAGCTGCTGATTGCCCCTGGCAAAGCCCATGGCTCTCAGCCCTCCCTGATATTTCTTCAGAAGATTTCCCATTGCTTTTCCTCCTGGCAACTGGGCTTGAGCTGTCCTTGCCTGTCCCTAATCCCCTCCCATGCTGTGTTGCCCTTGGATTTCTTTTCTCTCCCTTCTCTAAGTCAGAGGATAATATGTAGGTGATATTTTTATTTTGGATGGAGCATTGGTGAATTTGGCAGTGCTAGGTTTACAGTTGGACTCAAGGATCTTGAGGATCCTGTCCAGCCTAAATGACTGTGATTCTATTACCTATTTGCTGCAGCATCACCTCAGCTCACTCATGTCAGCAGAGGAGCTTGCTGGCAGCTTCCCCTCAGAGCCACCTGTCAGGCCTGGCCTTTATCTAACTGTGCAACAGAGAGTTCTCAAGCCAACATCCTTTCTGTTTGACAGCAGGAACATTGAAGAGGGCTGTTTTCTTGTAAGAAAAGTATATAGAGGCTCAAATGACCAAAAAGGAGGAGCCTTTTTCTACAGATGGCACCTGTTCATCATTCATCCAGAGTCTGTCTGATGCTGCATGAATGTGGGGCTCTCAGCGTGGGGAGGAACACAAGACTTGTTATCTATTTCTTTTCTGCGCAATCTTATCAAACCAGCTATTTTGTTAAGCCACTTGTTGGACTTTCTTGCTGAGATCCTGCTAAGAAGGAGCCCTGTGACATCTCTCTCCCACCTCACCCCCAGTGCAGAAGACTTGGCAGAGGAGTTTGAAATCATGGCACTGTGAAAGTGTGGGTGTTGTGGGGTTAAACCTGGGGTGCAACTGGCCTTCAAGAAAAAAAGATAGAATGTGTAGCTGAAGTGTGGGGGCAGAGTACTCTTTTCAAACACCTACACGTCTTGTGCTCTATTCCTTGTGCTGTGCTTTCCTTGGGAACACAATGCCGGCCAGTGGATGGGCCAGGAGTCATGGCACACTGTGGTGGTACCCAGTGAATCCAGTAGCTCCAGTGGCAGGCAAGGCAGGACTGCAGGATTCATCTGCTACTCAATACAGGCAAGCAGCTGTGACTGCAGTGATGGTTACCTGTTAGCTGAGGGCCTGTGGCTTTAAGGAGATGAAATTAGTGGTGACAAAAAAATTAAATACATAGTTTTTCTGTCTTGATCTGAAATTGTAAGTGTCTACATATAAATCTCTGGTGATAAAACCTGTGCTATAGTGACAAAGCTCCACAGATTGAAGGTTGAAATGTTAGAAATGGGTATGCTGTCACCTTTACCAATTGTAAGGGTGAATAATTTTTAAATATTGTCCGATAAAGGGCTGAGCTTATGGGCTTGGTATGATTTTCTACATGTCTTCATAAAGTGCATACAGCAATTCTTGCATTTCCACCTATCAATAAAATAAAAAATTGTGCAGAGGCTCTTTTTCTAATTTTAGTACAAACATCACTATAAAGAACCAGTAGCTACTTTTCGTTGTCAGATTCTGCTGCATAACCTCTTGTGCAATTTTGCAAATATATCAGATTTGACTCTAACAGCACCAACCATTCAGATTCTAAATTTAGAACTTTGTTTTAAACGTTTGGAACTTGACAAGATTTGTGCTAGATATTTACTTTGGTTTTGCTGAGGTTGTCTCAGTTCTGATGAGATCAGTTGTGCTGGAAAGCCAGTGTATAATGCCCAGTTTTGTTATTAAGTTTCTCATGGGATTTTCTGGTCTGCAAACTGTGTTTGCTCATGTAAAGAAAGTGTCATACCCCATCCTCTCATTGCCATTGATCAGAGCAATTTTGGAGTTACGAGAGAATATTCAGTATCTGGGTATCATTTTGGATATGGGATTACTTAGTTTGGCCCACATGTTGAACTCAGCAAGATGAGATTGGCTCTTCTAGGACTTTGGGAGTATTTTTTCATGATACTGATGTGGAAAGCAGGCTATGGTACTAGCAAGTAGTGCAATGAGGGTATGAAAGCTTTAGCAGTAATATTCAGTATGTTGTTTGGGGTGAGCCTGGGGCTTTCTCTGTGCTCTGCTTCACTTCTTACTGCCCAGGTAAACCAATCTTACAAGTAGGCACTGAGAATGAAACTTGGAAAGACTTAATTCTTTCAGCTGGACCATGCTCTGACACTGGACTACCATCCTTTTTCTTAACTCTCATAGGAGAATACCTAAATCAAATCCCTCCTCTCAGGACATGCAGACTGGATGCATATGACCCAGCTTGGGATGCTGAGACAAGACTGCTGGGGTGGTGGTAACATCAGTGTTACTAATTTGTGAATAATTTTGTATTTCATGCACTGAGAATTTCAGTATCACCAGACTGACAGATAAATATCTAGAAATAGTAGGGAAGGGACATCCTCTACATGTAGGGGAAGCACGCATGCCCTCCTTACAACAGGAGAACCTTAGGAAGACAACACAGGGACAAAGATCAGATGGTGCTGTCCTGAAGGAGGTTTGCCTTTCCCCTATGTTCCAATTAAAATCTTGTTGTTCTGACCCTGTGTAAGTTGGGTCAAGATACATTGTATTTTATTTAGAAGGGCAAAGTTGAGGCAATATAGCCACAGTTCTGTGGTTTTGCTCAGACCTGCTTAAATGAGAAGCTCCTAGGGATGCAGAAAAGCTGGCATGGGAGCATTGTCTTCAGAGTGGCCCGATTTCTGTTGGAAGAAAGGTCAAAAGAGCTTTCAAAAGTGATGATTTTTATTATTTTCTGTAATTTACACAAGAATGTATCAAGGTATAAGTTGGCATCTGTTTTCATGGCACTTGACTGAAATGACTTAATTCACCTTCTCATCTGCTACCATTTTAACATGAATTGGGGGCTAACTAGTTGTTTTCACTTAGCGAGTTTACTCTTTTTTTTTTGTGTATGTGTCTAGGAATTCTAACAACAATAATATTGTTGCCCATTTGTCTTATGACAGAATAATTGAATGTTCAGTGGCTGAGTTATGAAGCTGGAGAGGAAATTGTTCATCACAAGTGAATTGTGCTGCCGCTTTGCAAAGCACAGGGGCAATGGTGTTATCACTTAATTATATACTTCTAAGGTAACCTTCTCAGCCTTTCCTCCTTACCCTTCCTTAGCACAGGGCCAAATGTGGCCTTGAGATCCGTTGCTTGAGAGCAGCACTTCCAGCTCTCTGTGCTTTGTATCACTTTTAAGAAACACAGCTTGTCCACAGCAAATAACAGTCACTTATTTCCATTGTTTTATTGCTGGAAGTACGTAAGAAAGTGCTGCATGCTCCCAAAACTGTTATTCAATAGGAGAAAAGTAAATGCTGAGATGGATTTGCTTGCTTTCAAAATCTGGAAACATTTAAGATCTCTTGTAATTACAGTATTTTGAAGGGGAAAAATATTGGAAAGTCTCGCACTGACAATCAGAATTAATGATGGAAGAAACCATAAAGTTTTTCTAGGCTATTAGCACTGTCATTTTTTATGAAGAATTATGAACACAGATGCACACACACAGAGACACCCCCACACCTCCCCATGTAAATGAATAGGCAAATGATTATTAAAACTAACAGCTTTAATAGCCATGGGTGGTGGGACACAGACACTTTTAATGTTTTCCCTGAACGTTTAGCTGCCTTTTACTAAGACTACACACTCAAATACTCTCCCTACACACGCAAATATTTGAAATATTTTTATCATCCTGAAGAAAGTGGTTGTCTATTACAAAATATATATCTTGCAGAATATAATAAATAGATTTCTGTTTTTGACTAGATGTGGTAAAATAATATGGCAAAATCAGTTTGGGAGGAGATGTCATATTTTCATGTACACCATAGGGACTGATGCGGTCTTCTTGATGTGCAATGGGAGGAAATGTTCGCTGCCTTCCTGCTTCTGCCTCTTGGCAAATTGTTTCTGCTTTCTTGGTCCAGGTTCTCCTTAGTGTGGTGTAATAACTCAGGGTTCTGCCTGAAATATGTACAAACAGGTTTGGTAGTTCACGTGGTTGTACAGTTACTGGTATCATGAGGACCTAACAGAGTGTGTGGTGGTTCACAGTCATGGGTCTGTTTTGGAAGGAGAAGAAAAGCTGAAGGATAAGGAACTTGCCATAAGCATATCCTGCTATTCTTGTGCAAAGGTAAATCTTCAAAGAGCAGATTAACCCTTTTGATGGCAGAAGTTTTTGAAAATTCCTTTTTGATGTTTTGGTGCATTTTTGGAGCTGCAGATCTTAAACCTTTCCCTGTGTAGAGGCTGAAACGTAGTGGAAGGATTTAGTAGCTATTGTAACTGTTACTTAAATTGTACTTTATACAAATATTATATTACACTAGAAAAAACAGATCAGATTATATTTGTGCATATAAACCCTGGTTAAATCTTCTTTTGAACAATGCAAACCCGGTGTCATTTTTTCTGGGTATTTCTTTTGTGTTGGGTTTTTTTTCTTTGCTTTTTCTTGCCTAAGTGTTAATGGATTGCCTGGTTAATAGTACCTGGAACTCTGCCAGTCTCAAATATAAACCACACATTCCTTTTAACTAGCAAATTTATAAAGATTTACAAACTTGTTAGCTGACAGCTAGAAGAATTTTCAACAAACAATACTGTTTTGAATTCTTTCTGCTGCATAGAATTAATTTGAAAGGAATTCAGAAGAAAACATTTTCCTCTTATTTAATTCCTGGAATATTTCAGCTGGCAGTTACTCTATTCAGTTTATTCCTTACTTTATATTCTAATAGGCTCTATGGCTTTTCTGACTTTAAAGAGCAGACTTCAAGGGGGGAATTTGCTTAAAGAGGTACAGTTGTAGAGATGTTCAAAATTATGAGCTTGCTGTAAGCTTCAATACTTCTTTATCCTCCTCAAAATAAATGAAGAAGAATGCAAAAAGCCTTAATGGGTGTTTAAATAGAATACCAAACTGAAGAGTATGAGTAATGCCATGTGGAACTTAAAAATAAAATATTAATTTAAGTGATTGTTACTCTTATCACCACTAATATGTTCCATTTTTTCATGCTTAAAAGACCCCAAAGCAAGTCATAAACCAGTCTCAACAATGACTGAACACTGAATGAAATATATGGGAAGAGAGATAAACCCATTACTGACAATAAATTCCATTACAGGATGTTAAAAGGTTAAATGCTTGTGCGTGCAGCATCACATAATGTCAGTGGCCTGGGAAGGGCAGAAGTTAGGGGGTTTGATATGGGTCCTTTCACTCATCCCTTTACTGCTCAGTCCTGCCTTCCCATCCTGCCACCCCATCCCTGAAAGTGTTCAGTGCCAGGTTGGAAGGGCCTCTGAACAACCTTTTCTAGTGAAAGGTGTCTCTGTTAAAACTTGTTGGTTTTAAAAAAAACCACAACAGCTGTTTCCTACCTTATAAATCAGGTTCATTTTCTAAAAAAAACCCTGTCACTTCACTCTTAGAGTAACAAAGTTAAACTCATGTAAAGCAGTAAAATCTGGAACTTTTAATGTTGATAGAGAAAGAAATTTCAGGTTTGCTTTAATTATGAGAAGATAGAATTATTATCCATCTTTAGTCTGTAAAGTGGCTCTGCAGATTGTTGTTACCAACATGCATACCAACTCAGTAATAATCGTTCTTAATGCAAATATAACATTGTTCCTCTGTAATCTAGTCTTAGAATTCCCAAATTCCTGTGTTTAAGATGATATTGACCATTTTGGCACATTGGCTGCCCCCCTAATGTGCTTGTGCTTGGTTCTTTCCCACAAGTCTTGTAGGTCCTGGCATAGAAGCCAACCCCAAGTGATTCAGGGATGTCACCATCGTGTTGTGCAAAGGCACTGTGTCCCTCAGCATCCAGAGGACAGTGCCCTACCTTTCCCCAAGGAAAATTCCACTTCTGCATTGAATGTGCTTGGAGACTGAAACTTGCTCCAGTGACAAGCTGTGAAAATTAGGCTACGGGAAGATTACACAAGAAAATGTTTGTTGTTGTTGTCAAAACTTTCTCAAGGAATATTCAGTGCATGGCAGTCTCTGCTATACTCATTGTAATAATTTTTAAGTTTCCTAATTTCAGAGAGCAAGCATGACTTTTGTTTTGTCATGTATATTAGGACACTAATATTACCTTACAAGAACTGACTTACATTTTTTTTGTTGCTAATTAGGAAAAAACAATTCCAATTACTTTGGTTTTTAAGTTACCCAGCAATTAAGTAGCAAAATATTTGTTGTTTTCGTGCTTGTTCTTAGAAGCTGGAGAGCTTAATATTAATGGAGCTTAATGGATATTAATATTTTCTGTTATTTGTGAAATACATTGTATCTACCCCCCCCATTTGATCTTTTTCTGGATGATGTTTTTATTTTACTTTTTTTTTAGTTGGACTGCTGGTTCTATGCTTTGAGACATAGCAAGTAGACAGATGTGTTGTGCTGACTAGCATTTGTCTTCAGACCACATCCCTTAATCTGTATGGAAGAATGTGTTTTGCATGGAAAAGTATTTGTGTAATACTTCCAAGGCCTCTGTCCCTTTACTGTACTTGCTACCACTTGGTTTTGAGTGTATGTTTTGGATCACTGATCAAAAGATTGAAAATACTAAATCAACACTTGAAAGAAGAAGGTAAAGCAGTGAGTGGAAGATTGTTTGGTTTTTGGTTTTTTTCTGGATAGTATTCAAATTGGCAAAGCTCCAGTTCCAGTGCGTATACTTCTCTCTGTCATCCAGTCCACAGAAGAAATGTCCTTGAATGGGCTGGTTTGACTTACCTAGTATAAACTATACTAGTCAGCTTTCTCAAAGTGAAGCAAAATGTTTATGGCAGCCTGCTGAGAGGACAGTTTCAAATCCTGTTAAAGATCTTATGGCACAGTACTGCTGGCTGCCTAAATAAAAATTCGACAGGACAGCTCGGTTTATTTTTTTCTGGGGATTAGTATTGTGTCCCTGATGACTTAATGTAAGTGATAAATGCACTTGGAAATCCCATGGTACTTTTCAAGTGGTTGAGCTCAGTCTTTGCAAGGCTAGGATTATGCTGATATGATGGCTGAAGATGCTTTCTGGTCATCATTGGAACTAGGGAAAATTTCAGAAGGGTAATTCACACTGCCTTGAGTTTCCCTAGCTAATCCTGTAGTTCATGTGCCTGCTTTTGAACTTTTCTTTGCATTACTTTCCTTCTGACTTAGGTAAGGTCCCCACTCCATGTGCTAAAGAGAAATCAGGAACCCGAAATGGTATGACAAATATACAGGAATGCTTTAGGTATTATGAGCAGATATTCATAGAGACTGGGAATGGAGAGGGGTTTGGTTAAGGTGGTCTCCATTATGGGTCAGATACTACCAAAACTGTGAGCCTGAAAAAAACACCAGTGTGCAGCTCCAGCCTCTGCCTGTCTGGGCTGGATCCCTGGAGGCCACACGATTTATGACCCTGGAGGTCACATGATTTATGACCCCAGCTGGCTATAATCTGTACATATGATTGAAAACCCCTTTATTCCTGTTGCTTTTTGGCAGCTTGTGCCTGTCTCCTTGAAGATATTTAATGTGTTCAGTTTTATCTGTTAGGCAGATTAAACACATCAGCACCTACCCAACCTCAGTAGCCTTGGCTATTTCAGTACACAGCCAAAGGAGCAGCAGGTGTACTGTGGGAATACCCTCACCTGAACAGTGGGAGTTAACAGCTGAAGTAATTACTAAAGATGTGGGAGAGCTGCTATGCTGGAAATGGGCTAAAACTTACTCCTTGGCACAAAGTCTTAACGTGGTAAGGTTAGGAAATTAGAAGGAGCCTTCTATGTATGTGACTTGGGGAAACTGTTACAGCCGTAATTTCATTATAGGGATGACAGCAAGCAAGAGTGGAAAAGAATCCCCTGTTATGTTGTCTGGCACACCCTCCTGGGAGTCACTGGATAACCTCAGTACCAGGTTGTGCCTGTAATAAAGGTAGCTGTAGAGCTGATATTTTTCCTTTCCTGCTGAACTGCTTTGAGGTTTTGTTTTTGCTCACAGACACAGGACAGGGATCTGTAGCATGCACGTTTTCCAAAGTTGATAATTCACCTACATGCTTTCAGAATGAGGTATCTTCACCATTCTTCCCCTTGGGCGGATCCTGAATTTTTTGTATGGAGAGCAGACCTACTTATTATAAAACCATTGGTGCTGACAGAGGGGCTAACGCTGGCTCATGGTGACGGAGTTGGCATTTATTTTGGGTCACTGTGTTAGCTTGTTCATGTCTTTTCGAGTGCACTGTAAGCAAAACCTGCTTGATTAAATCTAACCCTGCTGTTGCAAAAAAATTATTCAGAGGCAAAAGAATTATTTGTTCTTACTCTTTGGACAGTACTGTGTACAATATCTCAGTTGAGTAAAGAATGCTCTGGTTGTACAAGGTTGTTTTGCACTGCTGGTGCCTTTGCTTTCTTACATTTCAGTTGTGAACAGAGTGAGTCCCACATACTGGACATAGCTGCTGTTATTGGTTTAAAACTGACTAGCATTTAGATTTCTTCTTTATGAAAGGCATTATAAAAGCCAGATTGCTACTATTAATAACAGATGTGATCTACCTCTGGCACAATTCAGGGATTTGGTTCAGTAATCCGTGACATTACACTCTCTTATGTTGTATTATTCTTCAAGTGGAAGAATAAAGCACAAGTTGCACTTTATATTATGATTACTTAAATACAGGGAGCTTAACTCAAATGGTTTTTATATATATTAAAATATATGTTCAACATATATATTAAC
This sequence comes from Chiroxiphia lanceolata, assembly GCF_009829145.1. Classification (NCBI taxonomy): domain Eukaryota; kingdom Metazoa; phylum Chordata; class Aves; order Passeriformes; family Pipridae; genus Chiroxiphia; species Chiroxiphia lanceolata. The sequence goes on from NC_045640.1 coordinate 65,115,663, forward strand.
AGGGATACATAGAAAGATATAGTAGGAGATATGTATTATAATAAAATATATATAGTATATATCTCCCACTATTGGGAGATACATATATGCCCATTTTTGTGATATGAAACAATGCCATATCATACACACTGGTGGTTATATCTCATTCTAAACAGTACAGAATCATATTTTTCTGAGGAAGAGTATTTTTAACTTGCAAAATGTTGAAGATTTCTGCTACTAAATATTTGTTATGAAATTGATCTCTTCATCATTTTCATACAAATGTCCACCGAAAAATCTTAATGCTTACCCTATAACTATTGGCTTATATACCATAAATTACAGAGGAATATGCATTCCATAATAACACAGAAAGTGCCTTAAGATAAAATCTTAAGTGTGTCATTTGCACATACTGTAAAGTAGCATGGATTAAATTTGCATAGTGTCGCTGTGTAAAATTAGGGTAAAGATTTATTTTAGGCATCACCTTCTCTTACAATGTTTTCAGTGACCTGATTTTTCATTAAGGTAAGATTTTTTATTTTTTTTTTTTGTCCAGGTCCTCCAAATTTGAGGAATACAATAAATTATTTCTTGTAATCCATATAAACCACTTGACTTTTAGCACACTTTGAAATGTGTATTTTCTGATAATGCAATAAAGGCACATCCACTCATTTCCCACAAGATCTATAGATATGAATTGCATTTATGGGTAGAAAATTTCCAGTGGCAAGAAAAAATATGAGATTTTCTTGGTTATCTCAAGATGTGGTGTCAAAGAATTATTTCTTTGTGAAGTTGATATCCAGGATAAAGGTCAATGGTATCTGCACTAGGAACTGTATTTTGTGAAAACTGTAACTGAGCAGTTAATTTCCAGATGCAAATCCTTATTTAGTAGTGTCATCCATGATACAACATTGCACATGATTGGGGTTACCCAGTTCTTTGTTCCCTTTTTTTTTCCCTGGCTTTTCAGTGCTGGATTTTATACACCCGTTCCTGTAAATGGTAATGCTGACCAGCATGCCTGTGCCATGACCTGGTGAGAGTGGGAAGATGGTGGTGTGAGATGGTTATTCATGATGACACACTGCCACAGATGGCATTGGGACATGAGGGGACAAAGAGGGACTAGACTCTTTCCACCAAACTTTTAAAACCCTGCTCTCTACAGAAAGAGAAAAAGTTACAACATTGTGGTCTAGAGCAGAAAGTCATGGATAGTGTGACCTTAGAGGAAAGAAGCAGAAAGCCAGGAGTCACCACTGTGCTCAGAAGAGCAGAATCAGAGGAATCCCATGGAGACAGTATGGGAAGGACTGATTTATCTGAATCCCAGCTGAGGGGTGAATTGTCTTGGTAATCTAAAACTTAGTTGCATTATGTCTAGTTGACTTAGGTCTGTATTTTCAGGTCCAAGCAAGAGGTCTTTCATCCTATGTTGATTCAGTTAGTTGTAAGGATGTCTCTTGAAAAGTAGCTCAAAAAGTGAGTCACTTTATTTCCTACTGATGGTTTCCATCTTTCCTTTTATGAAGGCCCACCTGAGCTGGCCTGAATTTGTGTGTGCAGTTTCCTCAGCCAAAGCTCCCTGGCAGCCTTCAAATCCCTTATTTCCTGAGTTGGCTCTGATGAAGTTATTTAAATCCTGAAGATGACAACTGTAAGCCTGACCTGAAGCCTTTGTAAATGATGTGGGTCCTATTGGCATGGGAACAGTATCCTAGAAATATCAGTTCAAAAACTCTTAGGTTGGCTTATTTTCTAACTCTATGTAACACTGTAACTATGTAACAACTAACAGAGTTGTATGTCTAAAATTAACTATCCTAAATACAATCCATTATAAATAATATAGATGTGAAGTTAAATGATCCAATTTAAGGCGTAACTCAAATGAAATCTGAGGTTAAAACATACTGTAAATGGACCCACACAACCTTAATTCTGCTCTTTGGTGGCAATTGAAATGGCCACAATGTCCTTGTCATACTGCAAGTGCTGTGATCCTTTAAAGAACTTGCAAACAAAGGTGCACAGTAACAATTGCCCTGGAATACCTGTGAATACCTGGAATACCTGGAATTGCCTGGGTCTCTGTGGAAAGAGAAGCTTCTGGACCAGTTCACTCACCCAAACAGCATCATCTGCCAGCATTCAGGACAATAAGCATGAACTGGTATTTACAGCACTGAATGTGTTTAAAAAATTCCCTCTCTGAATAGGAAGTAGTTTTATATATCATGTTACCTATTTCTAGCTCTTCATCCATCCCTGGAAATGTTCAAGGCCAGGTTAGATGGGTCTTTGAGCAATATGGTCTAGTGGAAGATGTTCCTGCCCATGGCAGGGGGGTAGGAACTAGATCATCTTAAAACTCCCCTTGAACCCAAATCATTCTGTGATTCTGTCTCCAGCATGAGTTTAATTTTCAACATCATCCCAAGATATATTTTGCAGATATATATTTGTGTCTGTGGGTACACAGTTTAAGAAGACATTACCCCCACTGGCAATTAAGCTATTGAATACTCTCAAGATGTGAAGTCAAATGTCTGAAAAGCAGAGTGATTTGTTCTTATTTATTAGATAGGGTGCAAATGAAGCATTTTAGATTAAGTGGTTTCTTTACCATTGAAATGTGAATGAAGTACAACTCATTGCACTGGAATTCTACATCTGGGTGTTACCTAGAATTAGAATTAGCCTTTACTGTGCTTTTTTGATATCACTGGAGAACAGAGGGAATGGAATTTTTTTCTTTAATCTGTTTTTCCTACACTGAGGCTTTTTGACAAGCTTCACTACTGAAGCAGTATGCTCAGACATGGGCATAGTATCTGAAAATATGCCTTGATCTAGGAAAGAAGTGAAGATTTGAAGATTAACTCATTGACATCGAGTTATTTGGGAACTAAGCTACAAGATCCATCAAAGGTTTAGTTAGCATCCTTGGCATTTGCATTTTTAATAGCTAAAGTGACACAGATCAAGGAGTAGAGGGAACAACAGGATAAATCAGAGGAAGGAATGGAGTGGAGAGCATGGTGCACTGTTTGTACTTTCTTTTGAAAATGATTTGCATTGTCTGTAAAACAGTTTGGTGAGAAACTAAGCAGACTGCTGAGAGATATATGCAACAGTGACATTTGCTTTCCTGGAAAGATTAGAAATGCAATACAAAAAGGGATCTCAAGGACTATCAAGTAAAGTTCCTTGTCACCACAGGCTCTGTCACTTAATTCTTTCTAATCCTGTAATTAGCTTTCTTTTGTATTTAGAAGTTTCATTTTCCCACTAATTTGCTTAATTCATTGTTTGTCTCCCTGTCTGTAACACATTTATTAATGTCTTTTTAATATCATAGATGCCATTTGATTGTAAATGGCATCAGGCTGCTGGGGTTTATCCTCAGAGATCTACACTTAATTTTTATTCAGCATTTTTATTTCTGTAGCATAGCAGCCATTCCTAGGAGGTATATGGAAAAGAATTCTAATGTCAAATGGAAAAAGTGATTAAAATACGTGTTCTTTGTGCTCTCTAAGTTATAAGTTCTGCATATTATAAAGCAATTCTGTTTGATTTGCTGAATTGCTTTGGAGAAAATTTAAATTTATAATATTTTCTCTTGATACTTAGAGCTCCTATATTATGCTTATCAGTTGCTGCTTCATCACATCACAAAGTTGTGTGTACTTGCCAAACTCTTTTATTTTGTTAGCTGTCATTCTAAGGGTACTTAAACACAAAGCTATAATGGACAAGACAGTATCTAGAAAATCTTATTTCTGTTCTTTTGAGCAACATTTGTGACATTGTATCCCCTTGACACCATTTTCACTTGTGGTTACTATTTGGCAGGCACAGATAATTTCCATTTTTTGCTACTTGAAACTTATAATTGCTTCCTGGCTGCTTTTCTACACATCCTGCACTTATTTTGATATTGTAGGGGAATTTAAAGCCTGAGCAGAAAAATATCTGTGTTGAAAGCTCTTTCATCTTTTCTTTTCGTTCTTCAGTTAGTGAGCAGAGAGGCACTAATGATTTGATGCTGATGATTACTAGAAATGCTTTCAAACGGAACGGAATATCACAGGAAAGTATCCACCGGTAAGGAAAGCAAGGAAAGAAGCAACGAGTGAGGGTTCAGAAGGGTAAACAATAACGTGAACTGGCTGGGGTGAGGTCAGATGTCTCTACTTAGCGATGTCCTAATTAGTAAAGCTGCTGGTGAACTATGAGAGCAATACTGCCAGTCTGGTGTTAATCACATGAACCTAACTCACTTAATTGGATTGCATTTTGCCACTTCGCAAATCCTAATTATACAAAGAGGCTCTTTAGCAGCAAGCATGGTTTAGCTCTACAGAAGGGGGTTTTTTTTTCCCCTGTCATATTCTTCTTCACCAGAGTAAGTCTTTTCTTTCTTGAGAAGTATGTTTCTGCTCGGGTTGCATGGCTTTAGTGGACGGTGGTTACTGAGATTTTGTTGGTTTTCCTTTTTTTCATCCTAAAGCAATGTTTACAGGTAAAATCTGGTCAATGGAGTGTTTCTGAAGAGGTGAGATTTAAATGGAAGAACGTTGTCACAAGGTAATGGTCTCCTACCAGTTCAGAAAAACCAAAGCAGAGCACAGTTATTGATTGCAAGGCAGGGAGAGATTGTAAGATACTCTTCATTTTTATTAGTTCAAACAAATAATATAGATTTATCCATTTTGTTATAGGGGTGTTTGTGCAGAAGTGATTACTGCATCATTAGTGTTTGTATTCCCTTTGGGCTATAAAATTGACTGATTTGGGTTTGCAAAGGCAGAGGACCTAAGACTCTCCCTTTGCAGTGCGTCACTCAGCAAATCAGGCTACCTCCTCCATACGGTTGTTTTAAGAAATATATTATCATCTTATCTCTTTAGGATGTACATTTTGTGGCATTCAAGGGTCAGAGGAAATTTAATGGACTTTCTCTCTTCTGGGTCCCTGAGCTTGTTTCTTCTCCTGCTTTGGATTTCTTATTGATCTGTATATCTTGAATTTTTGTTTCTGATCATTCTGCCCAGCATCTCTCACACAGAAACCAGTCCAGTGACAGGCTGTGGGCTTTTTCTTCTTGATGATGGATAAAGCAATTTGGAGGGTATTCCCAGAGCCTGGTGTATAGAGACTACTTTCACTCAACGTGAAATCTCGTCTGCCAAAGTACTTCAATTTTTTTTTGTTCAAACAAATGTCCTACCTGGTGATTGTTACCTGTAAGGTGCTTGAGTTGGAGCTGTCCTTTTCATCTTCTATTTTAAATTTTTATTTGCTCATGCTGAGTGTTTGGTCCAAAATGTTTGTGGTTGTAGGTTGTGCTGATTAAAAGCTGTTGGTATAAACTGGCTCCCACCAAAACATCCCACAGTGATGAAGCTTCCATAGTGGCACTGGTAGAAACAGTTAAAGCTGCCTGGCAAATCATCCTGGTTCAGCTTCTCCTCTGACCATTTTTTCTATGAAGTGACTACCCCATGCAATGCACCGTGCATGTATGTGCTTACTGCTGAGCCAGAATAATTAGTTCAGCTCATCAACAGTGTTTTACTGATTGATTTTAAGGAATCATATGATTTTAGGGAAACCTCTATGCATACCTTGTTGTGTCAGTGTGAACTTACCCCAGAAAGCCAAGTTTCACCACTTTGATACCTGTTTGTTTCTGAATGGTATGTTTATTTCCATAAAAGGCAAATGCCTTTTTTTCTTTCCCAGAAAGAAGAAATGAAGATGACAGCTGCCATAGACAGCACTCTGATAGGCCTCTTCTGTTCTCTATAGTATCCAAATCTATCTTTTTCATACACAAACCCCAGAATTCCTCTCTTAGATCTACAAAGAGAGCTTTAGTGGATTATGAATATTTATGAAAAAAAGCAAGCAACTGTCAGCAGGTAGAGAACCACAAAACCACTTCTATTTCATTCCTAGCTGGTCAACACACTTTGGTTTTTTCCCCAAAAGTAAAAAAATATTCTATGTGTTCAAAAAGTATCTCTAAAAGTATTTTAAAACAAAATCCATTAAAAAATAATCTGATGATTTTTCCAGAACAGGAGTTCCCCATAAAAAAAATAAAAATTTATAAAAGAATCAAAAATAGATGAAGAATTCCACCGATTCCTTTATTAATAATTTAACTTCATTCTTCCATAATTTTTGAAGGACGTCCAAATGGTGCTTTTCAATGTGGTTCTTTCTCCATAAAGAAAGTGGCCCTGTATACACCTGTCTGCTTTTTCTTAGGTTCCTCTTTACTCGTCCTTGCTCACCAAGCTACTTCTAATGGGATTGTTCAGGCTTTTGCTGCTGGAGATCCATAGCCATAGACACATCCCCAACTGTACCCTCCAGGTACCTTAGACTAAAACAAAACTGCAAGTAATCTAAGGGAAGAGGAGAAAATAGTAAATGGTGGATCCCCAGTGTGCTCTGAAATCTCTTTCCTGACCATGTACATCAGTCAGTCTTGCCAGGGAGTGCCTCTGCTTATTTCTAAGCCAAGAATCTTGATTTCCTGTCCCTGTAACCTGAGCAAAGCGAGGATGTAGGGGAGAAGAAAAGTGTTTTCAGTGCAGTAAGTCATTCACATCTCATCCTGATGGAAGGGTTTAGATGTTGCTTTGCTGTCTACTGCGTCTTAGTCCTCAGGCAGCTGCTGGGCACATGTGTCTTAATTTCATTTTTTTTCTCTTTAAGCATCTACCTGTTATCTTTCATTACATATTACAAATCTAAACCAGTCCATGGCATTTCAAAAGAATTTCACACTGAAGCATTTGAAATACTTTACAGAACTAGATGTGAGTAACTGCCATGAGAGCTAACAGTGGAATGAGGTCAAGAACTTGCACTTCCTTTTTTTTTCATTTGTTGTATTCCATTTGTTATGTAGAGTCTGGTCTCTGAGAGCGAAGTGCAGTAGAGCCCAATGTGATCCTTATTGGCAGATTGCTCCATAGCTGAGGTCCTGCTTTTGCAAATGATCTGTTATCAGATGATGAAAATATGATCATCTCCAGCTGTTGGATCTCTGATATGTATGGTGGTGTGTCTGAAAAGCGATGGATTAGCTTTTTCAAAAATACCAGAGTAACCTCTCCTCCAAATCCCCTTCCGAGGAGAGGAATTAAAAAAAAAAAAGTTTTGAAATTTAAAAAATAGGTATTTGTGTGCGACAGTTTTATAGTAATACTGCTTGGAAAGTCTTCTTGCCTTTTGAAAACTGGCCAGTATCAAGGAACTTCAGGTCCACATGAGACTAGCTGTGAATCCAGTGGTCAGGCTGGGGGGAAGCTGCTACAGCTGATATCATTTCCACCCTCAAATTCAGTGCTGGGTTTGCTGCTAGACAGACCTTACTGATCTTTTAGGCTATTCCTTAAACTTTGGAGCAGGTTTAAGAGCAGTGGTGTGCTGAATGTAAATATTATGCCATAATACCTTTAACAGAGAAGCAAAAAATGCTGTGAAAGTATTGGATTTCTTTGATTAAATCTGAGTTGAAAATTACTGACGTGACATAAGCTGCTCCTTCACTGGGTAAACAACCCTGTTTTCATACCCCCAAAGCAAACAGGCTCTTGAGAAGCTATAATGGCAGAGAAGCTATAATCATTGGTAACATTTTTACCTTATTACTGTAAAAAAGGTAACTTATATGTAAGAGAAATGGGCACCCACATAAGAGACATGTCCCATACTTTAGGAAGTGATGCAAATAGACCAGAGCATAGGAAGAGGCAATTCCAAATTGTGGAACAGAAATAACTATGACCTTCACCCCAGCAGGCATCAAAAGACAGATGTAACCTAGTTCATGTATGTTTAGAAGTACTTGCCTGGGCAGTGTCTGGGTTTCCACTGCCTCCAGGGTGAAGTAACAGCCTTTGTCTGGTGATGTCCAGGGACCACAGCCAGAGCCATGGGCTCTCTGAGGGTGGAGTGGTACAACATGAGGTACAGGAGTCAGACCTGTTTTGTTCAGTTTTCATCTCTCGACTGAATTCACTAAAATACATTGACTTACTGAAGTGTGACATGGGATATGAGGCAGCTAGGCTTAGCTCAGTAAGGGTGGGGACAGGGTTTGCAGTAGCAATGAGAGCAAGTGAAGTAGTGGGATAAATTAGACAGTGACACAAAACAACACGGGAAATATTTAACTGCCATTATCTAAACAGATCTTTCTCTTAACTTTGAATGCTACACTCGATTCCAGTTGCATTACAGCAGCAGGACCTGGCAGAAATAGAAGTGATGCAGAAGGCAGTGGAAATTATTAGAGGCTGAGGGACTACCAAAGAGAGATTTCTAGGGCTTGCCTGACCTAGTTAAGGAAGGAGGACGCAATAAAAGACATTGGAAGTGTATGAAAAATGAACTGGTATGGAGAGGCTCAATCAAATGCTCAGCTTTTGCTCTTTCTCACAACAAAAGAACAAAGGGATTTTGAAATTAAAAGGCAACAAATTTAAAACAGATAAAGAGAAAAACATCTTCATCCAACATTTATTTAATCTATAGAAATTGCCAAGGCAGGACGATGCTGTTGCCAATAGCTCAGTTTAGGTAATAAAAATGATGAGACACACATGAAAAGAAGTTCAGTTACACAGGCAAGGAAAAAAGTTACATTATATGAACAATTAATCAGGCTTCAAGGGAAAAATAATGATCAATTGCTGGGTGTAGGAAGAAGTTTCCAAGCCTTGAGTTTTAAAGAGACAAACTTCCTCTTAAATTCAGGAGAATTTGGTCTAATTAAGGCCTATGTGTTTGGCCTCATGGTCCCACCCTCCCCACAGGATGGTATAATTATGAACAAAAGCATATTTAAATAAATACTGCTTGATGCCTAAACACAGGATTTGATGCTAAAATCTACCTCTTTTTCTTCCATTCTTTAGGAAAATATTCTTATGAAAATGTTAGCTAATGCTTGGCTTGACATGCCAGAGTTATGCTGCCCTGTGATGTTAAAGCCAGTTTACAGTCGTAGCTTCAGGACAGTTTTGGGCAAGGATCTGGATATAAAGTCCAGTGTTGATTCCTGCTGCTAGATGAGGCTTCCTGCAGGAATGCAAAGACACAGGGATTCTGTGGTAGAAGGAGAGTATTTATGAGCATATTTTTGCTCCTGGGCTGCACAAGCTCTGTCATGTTGATATGAAACCGGCATTTTAATTACAAAATCCCAGAATGGAGGCTTTTAGCAGTTATACACTGTTGTACTATGCTTTTATTAATATAAAAAAAAATTCATTTACAATTACCTACCCATGATGTAAAATACAGTGAAATTACATTGGAAGAATATAGACCTGCCTGCAATATGTTATTAATAGCTACTATTAAAAATTATTTTGAATGGAAAGCTTCAATATTCCAGTTTTTCACGATATGATTGGAACAAGCCATTAAGTCAAAAAGACTGTCTCTTACTGTCTCAGATCTCCTTTATATTACCCTACCTAATACATGTTTAAAACATAATTCCTTCATATGGTAGGGTATTTTTGAATTTAAGCTTACATCTGTAAATCATCTTGAAAGTTTTTAAGCATTTTTCTCAAGAGGATGTCATTCTGGCTGTTTTGTATGCCATAATGGTCAGTAGTGATTTAGTTTTCTTCCTTTAAAAAGACTTTTCAGGACCTCATTTTGCCTATACTTGTGAAATGAAAGGATATGAAAGTTGTTTTGATTGCCTGTGTGTGAATATATCTCAAAGATAAAACAGTCACCACTGGATTTTCTGTGTCTGTAAAACAAGAAGTCTCACATTTGACAGGCTGCTTATTTGCATCTGATAACTGGCAGTTTCTTCTCCCAGCTCAGTCGTGTCCTGAAGCCTTTATTATCCTGCTATTGTCTTGCAGGTCAGAGGCTATGGAACAAATTATTGTGATAAATGTCAATAGTTAATTTAACTTCCATTAAAATTTTCTGTGTCGTAAACCTTAAATTAAAGACTAATGGCTTCTCTTTTATTATTCTCCATGGCAGTAAAAACAGGATTATATCTGGCTTTGGCTCACAGGGAAAGAAGGATGTGACCTGAAAAACTCCTGCAAAAATATAATGGCAGGGCATGGTGGCCTCCTGCTTTTTCATGATTACCTGATGCTCTGCCCAAACTCGAATTCATATTGGAGTCACTTAATTCCTACTGAAATTCTAACTCATTCACTGAGGCTGGACTGGAATCAATTTTTTAAATCGTTATTATCCATTACCTCTGTGCAGTACCTGCCTCTGTTTGTAAGAAGTGTATCTTCAAGCTCTTTCAATCTTTAAAGGAAATGTGCTCTAAAAGAGCAATCCACAAAAACTGTGCAGAATACAGACTAGAATGCTTGTGTGGAGGAAAGGAATCTATAAAAAACCCCCACCTAAATTAAGGGAGCTTGGGGAGGTGGACAGGGAGCATGTTTTCCCATTGACACCTCTGATTTTGTGATCTCCCAGTAACTGTAGAAAATTAGGAGTTTCCTAGAGAATGGGAGGTACTTTTCTCAGTTGAATAGGTGGTGTATTAAATAATAACGTTTGAGTCTATCCGGTTTTATTGTTACTCACTTTGAAAACGTGAATTTAAGTACGTGAGCAAGTCATTGTCTAAAAAAGTGCTTATTTTTCACTAAGTTTCCCTCACTATGGAAGACCCATCAGTCCATGATTCAGACTGATCATGAAGTGTGGTCACAGGGCACTTTCTTAATCAAAGAAAGTGTTGTATGCTACTGGGAATGCAAGCATACAAAGGTGGATATTTGATGATCATCTGTCACACTTAGGGATTAAAGGACCAAATGGCTGGTACAGGTAATGCAAATATTTCTCTATCATGTTTTGATTAGGTCATTAGGGTAGAGGTGAAAAGGCTTGTAATTAAGTTTCTGGGAAGTTATATTCGCTTACTCTTAATTGTTGACAGATGCAGGTATTTTTGTTAGCAATTAACTGTCATCCAAAAGGAAATTTAAAGTTATCTATTTCAAGTTCTCTATTTTTCTAATGTGAAAGTAATTTTAGGATTTTATTTTTGTAATTAAAGGTTTCAGGTTGCCTACATTGACTTAAGGTCTTACTGGTTATGTTGTGCTTTATTTTTCTGCCTATATTGATAAATAAATACTAGGCATAGATAAATATGCTACACCTAAAATGTTCATGTGTTTAATGTCAAACTCACTAAAAATTTTGAGAATCCTTTGAGGCTTTACTTTTTAGAGTATAATAATTAAAACAAATGGATGAAAGCTAAGCAATGTTCTGCATTAAACCATCTGTCATATTAGCCTTTAAAGTGAATATTATTTTTTAGCAGGAAGATTATTTTGGTAGAACTATCTCTCTGTACTAATAATGTTTTTACGAAGTTTGATTAGCTTCTGGAGGAAATCATACATATTTGATGTTACTGAGTTCAACTCAGTGCCATACAATCTTGAGTTTTCTTCTCTGTTGAGAAAGCTCACTTGTTAAAACACTGAAGTTCAGAGATAAAGGTCAGTAAAAAGGAAAGAATACTGTTGTGAGTGGTTTTAATGACGCAAATTTGCTATAGCTGATGGTCTGTTGTTTTCTTGTTGCCTCTGCAAATGCCCTGTGACAACACAAGGTTTCATTTTTCTATTCTCCAAACCCACACATTAATTTTTTGTCAGATTGCAGCACACTGGTGAAATGAGGATGAAGCTCTTGGTGGAGTATTGAAACAAATTCATTTTGTGAACCCAAAAGGTCTGAAAGAGAGGAGCTTTATTTGACTCCTTCCAGCATGTCTCAATTGAGTTGCCAGCAGGTCTTTAGTCAGTGTTTTTCCATGTCTTTTTCCACCTTCAGTCTGTTCAGAAGTTCAGGGTAACCAGAGTACTCCAATTGATTCATCATAGAGTCCAGGAAGGGTTGAAGAAAACACGAGCAGAAATCCATCCAAGAAAAATAATTACGGGATTTGGAGGAGACAGGTAGGGGGACCTCGTTTCCTGTATGCGTGCATCCCTGTGCCTGCATCCCATTGCCACCTTGGCTTTCTGCATTTTCCCTGCTCGACAGGGAAAGCCTCATCAGTTGAGTCTCCTTAACTCTGGAAAGATTTTGTTCTTAAGCTTATCACATGTGTAGCCCCTGTGTCACAAAGCCAAACTGATCTCAAACTGGTAACCTGGTCAGCTGTCTGCAGTTTGGATTTCATTTTGTTTTATTGGCATCCAGGAAGAATTCTTACAAGGTGGAAAAAACATCAGTGGACTCAATCATCTTTTTTTTCTCTGTGTTTTAAAATGCAGCATTACGGTGCTATTAAATTTTCAGGATGCTTTAAATGTTTGATCTGAAAAGGAGAAAGACTCATAGGCTTCGGAATGAAAGTAACTGATACTGGAAGGGAATGGAAAAATAAATACTGCAGAAATTTTGTAATACATTTTAATATTCTGGATGAAATATATGTATGAGTAATAAGTAGGACTATAGGTATCTTGGGGTTTGAGCCTTTCATTTATAATGCATCAATTCTTTCTTCTTTTGAAATATACAGGGAAAGTGCTAAGGTAGCCACCTTCCTCCACAATCTATTATTTGAAAATAGGCAATTAGGAGAGCAAATAATTTAATATTAGTTGACAGATCATTAGCCTGTAAGACGAAAAGTAAGACAAGGCAGGAGCCTAAGGAAGCAGTAGTTATATTTGGAGTTGAGGAAGAAAAAAGGTCTTAATAGTGAAGCATGGTAATAGCTAGAGGATAGGCATAAGAAAGCAGAAAATTGCTGGTACACAAAAAATTTGGATTCTATCTCGTCCCTGAAGCTGAGTCAGCTGCAATCTGAACACTAATTGGCACTCGTAGGCTGCTCTCTGTGCTATTCCTTCATGACCTGGACCTGTCTCGGGTGATGGTGTGTGCTGAGTACCTGAGTGAATGACAGCTGCAATGGGCAAATTTGAGCCTCATTTCCCAGAGGGCTGGGTCTTCATCAGGAAAAACGTGTTTCGAATGGCTGAAAATAGGGTCAAGTCCTGGTAAAGATAAAGTAGCTGGAAGCTTTAATATGCGAAGATTGGACTTATATGTTCTCCCATTTCAGGAGGGAGGAACTGGGGGAATGTGTTGCAGTGAGCAGGTACAGACTGGAGCTTGAGGTTGAAATGACAGTTTCATGAAACTGAAATAGGAAGCTGGACAGCCTCATGAGCCTCTTTTTAAAATTGAGGTTTTCTTTTAGAGAGTGACTTAGAGTGGGTTGTCACACCATCACAAACCTACAGTCAAACTTTTGGGGCTTTCTGGATCATGTTAATTTATAGTATGAGACAAATTTTATTACAGATCTTTCATAACAAAGAAGAGAAGGTATAAGAAACACCTGTCCTGCATGTCAAACTACTGCCAGACCTGTGTGTGTCAACACCTACCACCTGTGTGAAAAACATTCCAGTAGGTAAGAGCACTAGCAGCAAGGGGATGGATCTCCTAGGACGGGGAAGAGCAACTTCAGCAGGAAGAAAAGGGGTTTATGTTCTTCTTTCAGGATTTATAATGAGATCTCAGCAAAGACTGGTCTGGAACTAACATGTCAGTCTAGGCAAATCAGTAAAATGTATTCTGCTGTTAATTTTAGGATGGTTAATATTATGTACAATAAATCCCCAGCTAAACAGTCACTACGTGAAATGCAGTTCACTAAATAATACATTGTGACTTTGGATGGCTTTTAATTGTAATTAACTATAGTTAGAATAATAATTTTTCAAAGTTGGGTGTTTTGTACTTCCCCCCCCCCTTTTTTTTAAGCAAAAGGCAAAAAACTTTTTAATGAAATTAAACAGAAGAAAAGTTTGTTCTTCCCTTTTTAATGTTCATTCATTTAATGCTTACCTTTTGTCAGATTTTCTTTTCTTCTCTCCCAATACTAAAGGTTGTCTTTAATTGCTTTCCATTTCTTCATGGGAAATTATTAGGAAGTAGAATCTGTAGTGGTGATTAAAACAAATGTAAAGTTTTCTATATTCCCTAAGAAACTTGGATTCTGAATAGCTTAGAATAATATGCAGTTCTTGAATATTATCTAATTATATGTGTTGGGTTTTTTTTTAACAAATCCCTAGGAGAATAAAATCACTGCTCTCTTTCTTTATCATTTAAAGTCCCCATTCTGCAAAGACATTTGCATAACAGTTTAATAGCTGCTCACAATTTATGAACTATATACCCTTCTGAGTTTGAAGAGCGTTTTTAGACAGGCCATTTAAGATATCTTTTAGATTGCTGGTTAGATATCTAGTTATGTGAGATTATTTTATAGGACACAGTTTAGCATAGATCTCCTTAGAAATTATAACACACATCCTTCATTTAAAAATAAGGATATAGAATTTCAGTGATAAGCTTAGATGACTTTGAATTGAAAAATGGAGGTAAATAATAAACAGATTTATGGAGGAAAGACATCTTTCCTACTGGAGAACAGGTGAAACAAACTTGATTAAGTTTTGGAGGGAGCCTGTCCCTCTAAAATCTGAATATATTGTAAATACAATACAGTATTTGTAAAAAAAAATATGAGGCTGATCTTTTAAGTCAAATGACAACTGACAAGGCTAGGAGCTCTCAGCAACACTATTCCATCTGGTTATTCTGATTTTTTTCTTTTGTTTTATCTTCTCTGTGTATATGTTTATGATTTCTGGAATCTGGGACTTCTCTCATACAAGTCTGTGATTCCCCTGATCTGTTTTCAATTCCTTCTGACCTGTGCCTTGTTTCTATCCATCGACTCTAACTTTAAAGTCCAGGAGCATATGGGATACCAGATATAGGTGTATCCTTCTAGCCAGAGGAATGATGTATTGCTGTATAGCAATTGATATTTTTAAAGGTGTTGTCCATGCATATTTCACAAACTGCTTTCTTTCACTAATACAGGAGAGCAGAGTAGAGGAGAGATCTTGTAACACTGGTTTTGGAGGAAATGAAATAATCTAAATAAATAGGTAAAGCAATAGTTTCCCCAAGATTTTAATTTGAAATTGAACTTTTAACACAATTAACTTGGATTGTGCTACTTCTCAGTGGAGTGTTGCTTCTGTACACATGTACAAACACATTAATGTATACAAATATGGCATAAAAGATAAAATCCTACAAATTCAATTTTTATGTGTTTCTGTTGGCCAGATTTTCTACATTATTTTGGGTTTTCTCAGCTACAAAGTATGGGTTCAGAGAAGTTCTGAAGTTCAGAGTATGAACTGTAGCCACAAAACAGGGAACTGAGTTGGGATGGCTGAAATTTTCTAGTGAATGCAAATGAACAGAGATGCTCTGTACTTTTTAGTTTCAATTAAGGGTACTCAAAACTTCTTTGCCTGTTAATTCGTGAGCTGTAGAACTATCTTTTTTTTTTTCTTCTTCTGTAAAGAAAGGGTAAATCAGACAACTTTGCTGAAACACTGTCTCAGTGCTGAAACTTCCTGACTTAATCTAAATGGTAAATATAAATCATGTGAGTTTTTTTCATTTACAGAATGGATATTTACCCTTTGCACCTGCAATGAGCCCTGTAGTTTGTATTGAACTTAAAAGCCCCTGGATGGTACTAAAATTGTGGCTGGTTCTGGATGGCTTATGGCAGACTCCCTTAGAGATGCAATTCTCTACAGTTCTCCACTTTTTTTTTCCTGTTGTACAGAATAACCAATTTATCATGTTTTAAACATGGATTCATATAAAAACTAAGAAACTATAGGCTAATTAGTGCTTATTGTAAATATCATTCATAGTGGCATCTTGTGTCCAAAGTAGCTTCACCACTGGTTTCTCTCTACCACATCAGAGAATTTCCTGGGCTGTTGACTAGTCCCAACATTTCATCAGAAACCTTTGCAGCTTTCTGCAAGCCCTGACTTCTGGAGGGGAGACACTCATTTTTGATTGAAAAAAGGGAAGAATGTGTTTTGGATCTCTTGGCTCATCTCATCTGCATGGAAAAGCCTGAAAATATGAGCTTAATTCCTCCTCAGTGCCTAGAGTACACAAATCAAAGGGATCCATCATGAGAAAAAGATGTTTTTAAAAGGCATGTGAGGAAGGGGATTGTTTCAGGAGAGTTAAAGGCTGACTAATGAATTTATAACGCCAGGAACTGGCAAGACTGTCTGTGTTCTGGAACTGAACTCAACCTGTGCAGCTGGAGGCACAGAAATGACTTCTCCCTTTTATCTTGCCTTTGACAGCTAACAATTTAATCTTCTCTGTTTGCTGTGCAGGTCTGATGCTTTTCCTGGTTAGTGGATTATGGGAACAGAAAGCTCCTGTGCTTGCAAGACAATTACTCTGATCCTTCTATTGTTTGTGTGTTATGAATCAAGATAATCTTTCAGATATTAAACAGATGCATTTAGATACTGAATAATTTGATGCTGTTTTAATAATTGTGTGCTGTTCTAATCACTCAGTTGTGCACCCACGTTTCGTTTGGAGGTCACCTTAACACAAGGAGGTGTCATTTGAACAATAACTCAGTGTGCCTCTTTGATCAGTCAGTTATGCAAAGTTTCTTTATTTCCTTTTTCAAAGAAAATTCAAGATATGAGAGGTTTGCAGGAGTCTTGGCTAATGTGTAAAACAGCCTTGGGCACAACCATGGTCTCTTCTGATTCTTGTCTCTGTTATACCAGCATGAAAAACTTGGGCAGGAATGCGTGAGAGGGGAGGAGTGGACTGGGAGGGAGGGTATCTGCATTTTCTTCAGTGCCTGCTTGTCCCTAGATGACTGTTTGCAAAATAAGCATTATCTTCTGCCCTTTGCCAAAGTGGAGATGGTAACTCCTTCTGTAATAAACACTTGTTTGTTTATTCACAGTGACATTCTCTTTGTCGCTTCAGTTGCCCCTTTCTCATCACATCTGTTGTTTTACAGGAGCTTCTTTTTCCAATTTGGTGGTTAGTGGATAGAGGAGAGGAAATGAACTCTCATATCAGGGAGGGAGGCCCAGGCTGGCAGATGTGCAGCACCACTGGCAGTGCAGATTGTCCAGGCACCATCAGATACTGCTTGAACTGCTGGAAGGTTTAGAGGGGCTGGTCCTGCTGAGAAGGAGTTGGGGGTGCTGGTGGGTGAGAGGCTGGACAGGAGCTGCAATGTGTACTCACAGCCCAGAAACCAAATGTGTCTTGGGCTGCATCCAAAGCATCGTGGGCAGCAGGCTGAGGGAGGTTGTTCTGCCCCTCTACTCCCCTCTGCTGAGACCCCCCCTGCAGTGCTGCATCCAGCAATGGGGTCCCAGCACAGGAAGGCCCCCGACCTGTTGGAGGAGAGTGACCACAATGATCAGAGGGATGGAGCACCTCTCCTATGAGGAAAGGCTGAGAGAACTGGGATTGTTCAACCTGGAAAAGAGAAGGCTTCAGGGTGACCTAATTGCAGCCTTCCCATATCCGAAGGGAACTTACAGGAAAGATGGGACACGACTGTTTGCAAGAGCATGTAGTGACAGGACAAGGGGGAATGGGTTCAAATTGAGAGTAGGTTTAGATTAGATAGTATGAAAACCACCTTTTCAGAGGGTGGTGAGGCACTAGAACATGTTGCCCAGAGAAGCTGTGGATCCCCCATCCCTGGGGATGTTCAAGGCCAGACTGGGTGGGGCTCTGAGCAACCAGGTCTGGTTGAAGCTTTCCCTGCCCATGGCAGGGGGGTTGGCACCAAATGATCTTCAAGGTCCCCTTCCAACCCAAACCATTTTATGTTTCTATGATGATCCTGTGGTGGTGTTTTACTTTAGTCCAGATGAAGGCTTAATATTCAGCGAGATGTGTTTTGGGGTGGCAGCTGAGGCTGTTCCTGGCCTGCCCTCTTCCTCCTTGAAGAGCTCTCAGGGCTGCTGTCACATGTCCCCAGGTACCCCCACTATTCCCTGGTCCCCACAGAACACCTGCTCACATTGACTTGCACAGATGTGTGCTTGTGAAGGAGTGCAGGCCTCCTCTGTTTGGGTTAGGTGCTTTAAAGGTAGGTGTGTTAGTATTCATGCACTGGCTTGTCCTCTCTGCATCTCATTTTCTTGCTTTTCTAAGGGTATCAGCTTCTATGAGAAGAGGAAGTAGACAACTGACCCCACTAGAATTGCTACACAAATTGGCACCATATAATTTCCTTGTTTATGCTCAGATAAACTTTGATTTCTTTCAGTCTTATTGCTCTGATTGTGTGAGTAAAATCTGACAGTGTAACAGAGCACTCAAGACACAAATAGTATGTTTTAACCTAGCTCGAATTCACTTGTCGATTAAATAAAGGATCAAAAGAGCATGCCAGTCCAAAATCGAATTGCCATGTTTGTAGACCCTTGGTTGCTCTGTTGCTTATCTCTCTGTGTGCTTTTTAGAGAGTCTTTAAGTCACAGGAAAACCACTTTTACTTGCACACAGCTTGGCTTCCTCATTGCTTTGGATTTCTAACCCCAAGGTAGCTGGAGCTCATACACACCAAGTCTAGGAAAACTCATTGTCTTTGTACCCTTGTTTATTCTCATCAGTATGTCTCTGATACAGAGATCAAATACCCAGATGGTTAGAAAGAGGCTCAGCTTTATGCAAAACTGTTCCTTGTTCTTGAAGGGTAATGGATTAATATTTTCTAGCTCCTTGGCTGGAACTATCTCTTTCTCCATCTTTTCTCCACTGATATTGCAGTCAGAAGAAGGAATGCAGTGGGAACATCACCGATAGAGAATGCTTAGTCCAGATAATTTTGGTTTTGTGTCTTAACATACAGTGGTTTTAAGTCTCTGTATAAAACCAAGGAGGCATATAGACTGTTAGAGATTCCCAAGGTCTTGGGGTATGGCTTAATTATTCTAGAAAAGAATCAGTTTGAGTATGAGTGTAAATCTCATCGGTCTCTTTGGTGTAGTTCTTGTGCTTCTGAGGAAAATGTTTGACATTTTGGAGAAGAAAAAAGTAATAGGAAATGCAGGAAAGCTGTGTCTGCATATCATCTAGGGGATGTTGCAGATAAAGCAGCAACACAATCTATTTATACGTGTATGTTGTCATATTCTTGTTAATTTTTTATCACTTTTGAAGTGGTTATATCCTTAAAACAAGTATAGTTGTTTCCAATCTGTTGTTTTTGTTTTTTTTTTTTATAAACTGTGTTCAGTTCTTTTCTTCAGCTTTCATGCTTACACCTCAGACACGTTGCAGTGAAGAAACTTGCTTTGCCTTTGTTCTTCAGTTATGGTCAATTCAACATCAATTACAGCCAGGATAGGTTTCTGACTTCACACAGCATATATGATAGCTCTTGAAGAAGTACATAACACTCAGCTGTTTTTAGGAAGTTCCACTTATAGTTCCATTAAGTCTTTATTTCAGTAGCCTGCAATTAAGATCAACAGAAATCATAAGACTGGGATCAGAATTAGAAAGAATATTAGGAAATGGAAACTTTTGTTGTCTCTCTCAGTTGTACAGAGCTTGCAGGGAAGGATACCTTGCTGTGGCTGCTTTTCCTACCTACCTCACCCAAAGCAGTTCTAAAATAATTTTAATTGTTGTTGTACTTGGAGAGAGTGATTGAAAGCCTCTTAACAAGTATATTTTTGTTAAGCAGGCAAAAGACAAGGCAAAGACACTCTGAAACTGCTTTCCATTTTACCATGGTAGGAGATGGAGTTGTTTAGCAATAAAGACTACTAAACAGGCAGCTTACGTTCACACTGTCTCTGTCTTAGATGGCTGCAACTCATGGGAATTCACTGAAGTTATTCCAGGTTTACAGTACTGTAAGAGAAGAGGCAGAGAATACTTAGCTTTAAGAAAATGGAACAGGTTTGCAGTTCTCTAATACCTGGCATTATGTATTCCTAGAACCTTAAAATTATGTGTGTCTTGTAGGAAGGCATTTTCTTGGTCAGAATGCTGCTAATGAAATTCGTTTTAGAAATCAGGAATCCACACCATTCATAGAATCATAGAATCAGCTGGGTTAGAAGGGACATCCGAGATCATCAAGTCCAACCCTTGATCCACTACCGCCGTGGTTACTAGACCATGGCACTAAATGCCACCTCCAGTCTCATCTGAAAAACCTCCAGGGACAGTGAATCCACCACTTCCCTGGGCAGCCCATTCCAATGCCTGATTACCCTTTCTGTAAAGAATTTCTTCCTAATATCTAACCTAAACCTCCCCTGGCAGAGCTTAAGACCATGCCCTCTTGTCTCACTGAGAGCTGCCTGGGAGAAGAGACCAATCCCCACCTGGCTACAACCTCCTGTCAGGGAGTTGTAGAGAGTGATGAGGTCTTCCCTGAGCCTCCTCTTCTCCAGGCTGAACAACTCCAGTTCCCTCAGCCTCTCGTCATAGGACTTGGTAAGCTTCCAAGTCTCTGCCACATAAGTGCAGTGATGTCTGGACAAGAGTACTTTTTTTTTTTTTTCCCAGCCTGTACTGCTTGCTTTTGGAGCTTTTGGATTTCCACTACCAGGGCTTCCATGACACTGTTCATAGAAAGGAAACAGAGATATGCAGATGATATCCAAACTAGTTGCAGAGTTGTTATGTGCCAATACTACTTATGAGAATGAAACTGTATGTGTTTTGTACAGTACTCAGTTCTTTATAGATCTGGAAATGGTGGGATATAGTCTTTTCTTAGCTACCATTAAAGCTGACTTTGTTAGTGGACGTAAGCTTCCTTCAGAAATCCTTCATGAATCTTTTTGGTAATATCACTATGTATCTGGTAGACCAAAGATTGAATCAGACTGGAAAAAACTGTATTGAGATTACTGCATGGGATGGGTGGAATCATCTGCTGACCTGCCACTGCTTGTGCTGTTACTGCCACAGACAGAGAATCCTCTACTCCAGTTCTGCCTGAGCAACACAGTACAGATGCTCCACTTACTTTTCTCTTTTCCTTTTTCTCAAGTTGTCTGGTTTGATTGCACAAGTTGGGGGGCCTTAAGGAAAGTCACCTGGCGAGATCATCAAAGCTCTGACTTACATTAATAACAAAGTAAGAACATTAGAAGGTCTCTATTTTCTACCTCTGAAGGAAATGCATAGGTAGCAGAAGTTACTGAACACTTGGAAGGACGTTTAGCTAACAAAATTGCATCCTTTTCAGAAACTTGCTTCTCTGACTAGCATCTAGTAATTTCTTGCATGTCCCCAGTGTCCTACTGGTCATCTTGGTGTGTTTTTCCTACATTACTTGTCCACACAGTGCTCTTCTGTTGCATTGTTAATGGAAACCTTTTCCCTGTATACTCTCTTGTTAGCCAGCATTAGTTTTTACCTCCTGGTCTGGGTTATCCAGGAAGGAAATTGTCAGTGGACAAACTTGTAACTTGTTTGGTGCCCCTTCGAGAATGCTGCTGTTGTTTTCTGATTATTTTGTTTTTCTACCTGTGGTAATTTACAACAACTGCTGCCCTTGAAAGTAGAGAGCACAAAGGTGAGCCTATAATTATGGCTAAAGGCAGATCCCTGGAATGTTGAGCTTTGACATAGTGCTGTGGTTTGCATCAGAATTTCAAACGAGGCAAGTCCATGATATAGGAGAAACAAGGCAGGACCAGGAGCCCATAACCAATCGACTAACCAGCACAAACCCCTGCTTGATACAAGAAGGGTTCAGAGAAATGCAAACACAAAAGCTTTCTCTGGAGAAATATTTGTGAATGACAGCTAGAAATTTTCTTGTGCCATTGTATCTAAGCGTAACTGGTTGATTGAAGTTTGCTTTTTTTTCTGTAGGAAGTGTATGACTACCTGTTCACCAGCGTTTCTTGAAAGGTAGCTCTCAACCTGCTGGGAATTACAGATCAGAATAATAATTTCAGGATTATCTGATCTTTGCTGGATGATGTTCCTTTCCTGATGTTTCCCCTGAGCTTTGTTTGAAGACTTTTGTGAGTCTTTTTCTTAGATGGAGAAAGGGAAAGAAATACTTGTTTTGCTCTTCGAGCAATCCCTAGATAGGAAAAGGGTTATGAGTATTAAATGTTCTATCTGGACATATTTTCACTCGTTTACTGTTGCTATTTTCCAATAAACACTTCATTGTAATGACTGTTATTGAAAGCTCTGGCGTGGGATCTCTAGAATTGGCAATAAATGTTTGGAGCTTAATGTTGAGCCAGTCTAATGGAAGACAGTGTTTCTTGTTGACTCCAGGAAGTACTGTCTCAGACTTTTGATATCTGCTCATCTTTCCAATGAAATCTGATGATCTTAGTGAAACTGAGATGCTGAAAGTGTTTGAATAGTGAGAATAAAAGTGGGAACTGGGTTATTTGACAGTATATCTGATAGAGAAGGAAAAGAATAATGTTGTAGGAAAGAAGATGTAATCTTAAATATTTACTGCTCTGTCATCATTGTCTCTGGAGTGATTTAATATGGCATAAAAAGTAAAATAAAAAAAGGTGGACCAGACACTTCCATTTTATATGAAAGAATAAATTCAGTTGCAATCTAGTAAATGTTTTGGAAAGTAACAGATATTGTCTTGTATAAAGAATCTAAGCTCAATATCACTAACTTTTTATAAGGACCTAAATTTGTGCTTTTATTATATGTTATAAATAATTTTGTCCTTAGTATTGGGTCCACATACAAATAGAAGAGGAACACTTTAAGGAGCAGAATTTGAGATCAGTGTGCTCAGGGTATCAGTTCCACATACTTCCATATTCTTACTGTGTTTGAGTTTTTCCTCCCTAAAATGTTTACTTCCCTTTTTTTTGGGATGTCTGTCTTTTCTAGGGTTACTTCTTTGGCTCTCATTCAGATAGATATAACTAAAGAACAGTCTATTGCCTTCAGAATATTCCTTTTAGAGCTCAGCAAGGATACAGTACCTGGGATACCTACAAAAGTTGTTAATTTGTTTTCGTGGAAGAACTGTGTAAAATAATCCTTGTAATTTTATGTGTAAATGATATTACTTTGTGAGTGAAATCAGGTTGCAGTCCGGCCTTTTCCTGCTAAGCACACAGCTGTAGAAATGAATGGGTAGGTTGTAGTTTCTGTACTGCTCATGTACAATTGGAAGCATGTTTATGTTCCAGCATTCTCTGTAGTTCAGTACAGAATTCATACTGAGGCAGAAGTGGGTCCTGAGTGGCTTTACAGCCACCAAGACCAGAGTTTTAATTCTGGCCAGTGAGTGGTGAAGAGCCCATGGCTCTTACCACCTCCTTGGACCTGGGATTAGAAATTTTGGGCAAATAGTACCAGCCTGCCCACTAGTTTTTGGGCAGGACAGAAGTGAAGAAGCTATGATTTGTTCCCACATAAACCTGTTTCAGGTGTTGAAACTTTTCACAAGGCAGTGGCCAGTCTAATTCAGTGTGCTGTCCCAAGAGCTACCACTGTCCAAGGCACCCACCAAAGCCACTCTACCACTCCCCTCAGCAACTAGACAAAGGAGAGATAATATAACAAAAGGTTCATGATTTGAGATAACGACTGGGAGAAATCACAAACCAGTTACCATCAAGGGCAAACCATGCTGAACTAGGGGATATTAACTGAATGTATTACCAATCAAAATCAGAGCAGAATAATGAGAAGTAAAATAAATCTTAAAAAAAACACCTTCCCCCCACCCCTCCTTCCTTCTCAGGCTCTACCTCCTCCCCCTTAGTGGCACAGGGGAGACAAGGAAGTGGAGTTATGGTCAGTTCGTCACATGTTGTTTCTGCTGCTGCTTGGGGAGAGGAGTCCTTTCCCTGCTCCAGTGTGGGGTCCCTCCCAAGGGAGAGAGTGCTCCATGAACTTCTCTGGGGTGAGTCCTTCCTATGGGCTACAGTTCTTCATGAACTGCTTTGGTGTGGGTCACTTTTCCATGGGATGCAGTCCTTCAAGAAGAGCCTGCTCCAGTGTGGGTCCCCAAGAGGGACACAAGTCATACCATAAAACCTACTCTAGTGTGGGCTCCGCTCTTGATGGGTCCAGAGGTCCCTGCCAGGAGCCTGTTCCAGCATGGGCTTCCCCTGGGTTCACAGCCTTCTTTCATGCCTCCACTTGCTCCAGCGTGGACTCTTCCCTGGCCTGCAGGTGATCTCTGCATCCCTGTGGTCTTCATGGGCTCCAGGGGCACAGCTGCCTCACCATGGGCTGCACCACGGGCTGCTGGGGAACCTCAGCCCTGGTGCCTGGAGCACCTCCTCCCCTTCCTTCTCCACTGACCTTGGTGTCTGCAGAGGAAAGGAGTGTAATGTTTTTTGCCAACTTTTGTTTCCATTTTGTTCCAAAGCACATTACTGTGCAAACTTTGCCCAAGCTCCTGCACATGTAAAGAAGACCTCATGTGTGTACATACAGGCAGATACAAATTGGGGGAAAAAAAAAAGCCCCTACTGAAGTAGTTATTTTGAATAGCCTAATAATAATGTAAATAATCTGTGAATTTGTAGTAGAAATATAAAAAAATAACTATAAGCATCTTAGAGATATTAAATGAGACTCTAGTTGATGTGTGGATATAGATCAGTAAACATTAAATTTATTATTTCTAGTTAGTCTTAGAAACACACCAAAACACTGCTATTGCATAAACTGACTTATGTTTAGGGGTGAGTTTGTGCTTGAAGGAAGGACTCAGCCTTTGTGTGGAGATTAAATCTCCCTGTGCCTGTGAATTCTCCCCCAGATCTCTGACCTTTTTGAAGCCTGGAGGAAATTTGCAGGTAAGACACAAATTGGACCTTAGACAGAGAGAGCCAAACCACCCCACTCTGCTGGGGCTTGCTTCCAGGATGGACCACTGCCATCCAGGTCCTTCAGCTGGCAGCTCAGGCTTTGTCAGGAATGCAGAGGTGAATTAGCATCGTACCCCTAAAGCTGCTACTGCCTGTATCTGTCTGCCCCATCCTGATTTTATAAACTAACTTTGATGTCAGGCTACCTTAAGCATGGGGCTGGAGAGTGGGATGAGTTAGGAGTTGATTCATGAGTGGATCAGACATCCCTGCCTTGGGGGCAGCAACATCTGTTAGGCAGGTGGGGAGGAAGGCGGGGAGTGGTAGCAGCTTCAGCTGTCTAATTTTCATCTGCTGCTGCATGCCTTGTTGGAGCCCTGCGGTCACAGGTTGCCCTTCATTAAAATGTCCTTCCCAGACTGAGAGTTGCTGCTCGTTGTTCTCAATGAGGTTGAGGTTTACAGGATCAAAGGTTCTGGCATTGCTTGACATGTGGCCACAGGCCATATTTGCTTATTGCAAAAGCAAACTCCTCCTCCTCGATGAGCTTGAGCTGGGTGATGCTTTCTTCAGCCCTCAGCACATGAAACTCCAACAGCTGCCTTTTCCTCCTGCATTTTCAGACATCTTCCCCACCTTACTGGGTTGGCACTACAGTTTTCTAACATGTTTCAGGAAATCTTTTCCCTGTTCATATCTTGAAGACAGCGCTCTTTCAGCTGCAGGCAGCAGTGACCCATCCAAATGCTACAAGATTAGCCTGGTCACCTCTTTTAGGGTATCCCTATTGTTCTCAATGTAAGGATCAACTATCATGGACAAAAATCCACGGTCAGTCCTTGACACTGTATGCCAAATAGCTAACTTAAAAAAATTTAGCTGTAATTTGAATTTGTCTGGTGACTGGCTTTTATTTGTAGGAGTCTCTATGTGGTTTTATTAAAAATGATAACTGCCATTTATGAATGGTTTCCTGATGTCCTGCTGTCTACAGGCTGAGGAATGCCAATCATCTGAAAAGTCTTGCCAGCCTCTTAGAAATTTCAGTCATAGCCAAAGTCTTTATTGGTAAGGGAGAAGTTGCTGAAGTTTGTCAGTTGTGCTTGTATTTTTCTTGATCAACTTCCCAAATTCAAGTAAGATTGAAGTTGATTTGCCTGATGAAATTTATCTGGTGGCACACTTCAGGACTTTACCTCAACAACATCTAGACTGTGTGCTGGGGTCAACTATGGTGTCCTTTGTACAGAAGCTAGATTTTGGGAGTAAAAGATGGCTTGGGACACATGCAAATGCAGAACTAGGAGAGAGCATGCACTCCTGCCAGGCCTGGTAATACAGATGTAGCTCAAACCTCTTCTGTTTCTGCTTATGATGACAAAAATAGCACTGCTAAATAGTACTGCCTGTTCTCCTGGTATGAAATCCATTAAAAAGAAAAGACAGATACTTGTTCTTGTCTTTTATGCTGAAGAAGCTAGTTGTATTGGAAGTGGAGCTGAAAGAACCTTCCTGTAGAATGTTGTGGCAGTACATCCTCAGCAAACATGAATAATGAGGAAGAACATCAGAAAATGGAGGAGATATGGGTAAGTGGGACAAACCATATTGTGAAAGGTTTCAGCAGAAACTGAAATTTTTCTCCTTGGCTCTCTTCATATTTTTTTTTGTTTTCCAACCATTGCATCTTATTTTTATGTATTAGCTGGTGAGAAGCACAGAGGTAGTACTGCTGGTACTCAGCTCCTGCCAGAGAGTAAAATCTGGAGTGCAGCTCCTGTCAACTCCCAGTCACTCTGAGCACTGGAAAAATAAAGATGTAGATGGCCAGAATGGTGCAAGGGGTGGAGGGGTGGGTAGGGAAACAGCAGCAGTGCCAGTGAAGCACATCCTTATACTCTAAAACTTTATTCCGTCAAAATCCCCATTCTTTTCTTACAGCTAATTCATATCCCAATATTTTAAAGTTATGAGATGCCATAAAGTTCTAAGTTCTAAGATGCCAGATCTGAAGTTCTAAGATGCCAAATCAGATATTCCTTGGCATAGAAAAATATTAGCCCTGATGTATCTCTTCACTCATTTTAGTCTGCCGAGAATGAGCCAAGTGGAAGTACAGGGCTAGATTCAGATTAATTATGCACTAAGTACACTTGCACGATAGTTAGGAAAAATCTGTTCAAATCCCCCAGAAGAATTTGCTAATCTCTGAAATAACATGTTCCACTTCTCTATTTGGATTTGCTCACTTTCTCTTCTTTCTTTTGTAGAACCCCCCGAAGGAATAAGGGGTTGTTTGTTGTCAGTTAATTTAAACTATTAGCTAGATTATTTCATTACCCCAAATTTATTCAATCACTTGGCTTCTAGAGTAAGAAATATTTGATCAGGTTAGTAACTCAGGAAAGTCTCCATTTAATGTAGGATTTGGCATGGGTTTGGGCCAAATTTTATTTTAGATAGTTTTTTTTTTTAGTATGACAGATGTGAATATAGGTCATCAGATATTCAGTCTGTTTCTCTCTCTCTGAAGTGAGTGTTAGACACTGCATTAGTCAGGTGCGGTGTCGGGGGTGTTCTTACTCCTTCCAGTGCTTTCCTTATTCCTATCCTTCCAACTAGGGTGTCTCTTCTTGTTCTACCTAAGATTAATGGATGAAGATAACCAAAACATCTGGTGCCTCCAGTGGGCTTGCATAGAGTTTAGGGTGGAAAAGGCACCACAGCCATGGACAGGCTTGCACTAGACTCCCAGCAGACTCCTCCAAACCTCTTTTCCACATAACCCTTGTTACACAGCGAGTCCCAGCGTGTCTAATTACTGTACCAAGGGATTACAATCCACAATAATGACCTGCCTTGGAAGGAGAGTGGGGAAGAGGGAAGGCGTTGCTATTCCCAAGTCCTGAACTGCCCAGCGATTCTGACTCGTTTTTTCCTATCAGTCTTCCCCAGCTTTTGTTTTCATACATTCAGCTTTATATTTTTTCAGCTTCTTCTGTAAGAACTGAGGGGCTGCAAGTGAAGTTGTCAACTAAATGTTTTCTTTATCACCTCTGAAGCTCTGTTATTTCTTATGCTCCATCCTTTTCCCCATTCAGATCTGTTATTCTGAGCACATGCCTCAGGGAAGCGTTACAATAACATATTGACTTCTGCAGCTCCTGCTTCTCTCACGTACATAAGTGTGAGACCCAGAGCTGTCAAATTTTTGGCTGTAAACTGGAAGAGGGCTGGTTTCAATTAGATACTGCGAAGAGGGTGGTAAAACACTGCCACAGGTTGCCCAGAGAAGTTGTGGATGACCCAACTCTGGAAGTGTTCAAGTCCAGGACTTGAGTAACCTTATATATTTGAAGATGTCCCAGCTCATTGCAGGGGAGTTGGACTAGGTGACCTTTAAACCCACCTTTCTAACCCAGACTGTTCTCTGGTTCCGATATGATTAAACAGGAGGAATTTGGATTGTGTTTGTCTTGTTCAGGAAAGAAGTTGTGAGTGTAGTGCTTTCAAAAGTCATGAAGGAGCAATTATATCCTGTGCAGGCAGAATAGCAAAACTGTTCAGTCTCTGATGGTTTAGTCTCTGTTGTGGTGTTTTGGAAATAGCATGGGTATTTCTGCTAAGCACTTTCCATCGTTAAATACTGTAAGCTCTTTGCGTTATTAATTGTCCTCACATTCCGTAAAACAGGAAAGCAGCCAAAGGTGCATAATCTTAATTCCCAGTCCTTTTATATAATTTAAATAGTATTCAGTGACCTTTAGCTGGAGAATGATTTTTCAAAAGCCTTTTCAAAGTCTATTTTTACATGACATCCATACTTTCAGCTGAGATTTTGCCAAGCTTAGGGGAAGGTCAGGACATTATATAAAAGAGATCATCTTGCTTCGAGCCACACTCCAATAAAGAAATAAAGTAGATCAATAAAGCATGTTGAAACCATTATAATCCAGATTTTGGAAATTCCTGTTAGCAGAGCACTTGTGGGTATTAACAGAAAATATGTTTTCTTTAAGGATGAGTGGCTGCAATATCTGCTGTCACTCAGTGACTGAGAGCTTCCTCTGAATGCAGATATCATGCCCAACTCAAAAATGTGTCGTTCAGGTTGCAGTCTTGATATGTGCTATATTATGGACACACTGGTAAAAGGAGAAGTATGTCAAAACTCCAGTTGCCCTTCAACTAAGCTAACCCTGTTTTGGAGATTTTTCACTCAGCTGTTTGTATCTATGTAGTCCTGATTAGAAAAACACATTTTCCCCTCTCTTAAGATAAAATGGCAAATTATTTAAACTCTATTTGCTTGAACATACTGATGGACAATAGGGGATACATAAATAGGAATAAAATCATCAAATTTGGTAATATGTTTTCAGTAATCCAAACAACAAAATCAACTTCTCTTCATAATAAAAACAAAATCCTTTGTGTATTCCAGGAGCAAGGGAATTACCCAGGGAAAAAGAAAATCCATAAAGTGCTTAATGCTTGACTTGTTGTGGCGTATTTCCTATTATAATAATAAAAAAATTCCAATTTCCACCCGCTGTATTTTCTAGCTCTTCACCTTTTAAAGACATAAATCTTCAAGGGTAACTTCAGGAAATTGATAGAAGCAACAAAAAGACATCAATATTTGCTTGCCTTTTTTTTTTTTTTTTAAGTTTTACTGAGTTTAAGTGGATCCTGTATAAAATATGGTCCATAAGTTGGACATATTGAACTACATCCTAGGCTGATCATCCATATTTCAAAGAAATGGAGAAGAGCATAGAAACGTGGATAAAAGTAATTGATTTACTATTTTTTAGGAAAACTATTCTATCATGCATTGCTCAGTAAGAAAGAAAATCCCAGGTGTGAAACAGTTGCAATATAGTGAAATTTCTTATCTGAAATAATTTTCAGGTTTTAAATGAGCTTAATTTTTTCTATAGAAGATACTCTTTAAATTCCTTCCCTTGAGATGCTCACAGAAGCAAAACAAATGACTAATATCTGATTAATTCTAAATTAGATAGACAAAGCTGTTATAGCTCTATACATTTATTTGTTTACAATGTTACTAGCCCACAGTGGTTTGCTGAGCACTGGCCTGTTGGGTACCTTGTGTTGTAGGGCAGGTATTAGCTTCCTATATAGCTCTGATAATTATAAAGGCATGAGGTCTATAAAGCAATAAAATTACTCCTCCTGCCACGTGGGTTTTTTTTCTCCAGGGCAGATGTTACAGTTTGTTATGGTATTTAATAGCTGAAGGATTGAAGCTTCCAGAAGAGACCATTGGAAGTCTGTGAATGGGGTCTCTGTGAGAACAGAAGGAACTCAGCAAAATGAAGAAGTCAGCTAGCCCCACTTGAGCATGTGGGCTACGGGCAGGAAGTTTAATGTATTTTTCTCTTCTCCAATTCATCCCATTATTCTCTCTCATTTTTCATTACTTCTTGAAATTTAACCGTTACACGTAGGAGTAATTAATCCTAGTGGACATCTGAAGGGTCGGGCATTATATGATGTGTGATGTCAGACCTTGACAAGTATGAGTCTGTCCTTCCTCAGGAGACAAGAAGCACATGCAGTCCTTTTCTTTTTGGTGGTGTGCTGGGAACAAAATACATGACCTGTGTGTTTGAGTTCCAATGCTAAATTTACAGGACTGACAGTTGTTATGGAAGTAGTGCTGTTTGCAGAGTGATCAGACTTGTTCTGGAAACTACTGTCATTGGTCTCTAGCTCAACAGTTTCTGAAGTTAATTTTCTGAGTGAAGTCTCAAGATAACTGCAGGAGCCATTAACTTCTGAGGGGATTTTAACTGCCAATGAATTTGTTACAGTTTGGAGACATTCCTAAAGTAAATGCAGTCTGATTTCACATGAAATAAATACAGAGAACTGTTTTTTGTTCACCAGTTATTGATAATTTTAAACTCAAATCTCAGGTACTTAAAAAAAAAAATCTGATGAAGATCTCCAACAAAGATCCTAAAATAAGTATTTCTTAATAACTATTGTTCCTACCCCCATTAGCACCTACAGGAAATAGAAATTAAGCTCATAAATGCCACAGAGAGAAGATCAGCAAAATCTTTCCTGTTTAAGTCACCAGTTATAAAATGTTTCCCTTTGAAATCGCATCCAAGCATGACAGCAGTTCCTTTCTCAATGGGTTAAGTAATCTTTTGTTATTTGAAAGACTTTATTTAACTGCATACTGTTAGAGGGTGATTTGTTACTTTTCACTATTTGTTTATAGGGATTCCTACTGCAGGAAAGTTTTTAGTTGGATTTTTTTGGGTAGGATTTTGGTTTTTTTGTATTCTTTTTTAAAATTCATTTCCAGAAATCTTTAAATGTGAGGTCTTGTAAATTAACCTGTGTTTTCATAAACTGACATTTAGGATTGCAGACCTCTGTTTTAGAAGTGAGGTATAATGATCTATACCTGTGAAGTTGACAAGCTATCAAGCTTGTTAAAAAAAGAAACAATTATTTACCTTTAACTATCCAGAGATACTGAAATAGAAGCTTTGCACCAGGTTTTAAAAAGTGCAATTCTGCAATCCAAGGGACATTTATCTACTTTTTATTGTCGAATATTTTTTTTAGCGTTATGAATAATATCTTTTTTTTCTAGGCATTTAAAATATAATTGAAACTCAAATATACACCTGTAAGCATTCTGACAGCAATTAGTCACTATAAATAGTACATTAGTGGGCCTCACTTGAAGTTGAATAGTATGAGATTATTTATGTTCAACAAGTAGGAATAAGATGTTATTTTTTTCCTCCAGAGGAGCATTCCTTGTGAAGGTGTCTTTGCAAGCAGAGCTGTCTGGAAAGGAGAATTTACCGTTCTGAGTGCAGCACTCTGCTGCTCTTGGGCCCCAGACTAATTTTGCTCTGTGTCTCTCTGTCCAGCTTGGTAACTACTGGCTCAGGGACCTCCACCCAGCCCTCCACAGGGCAGTGGAAGTTGCCCTTTACCTCTTTGGCTGCGATTGATTTGCTCAAACATAGAGTTTGGTGTGTACCTGGGTAAAGTGAGAGACTCCATTTGCAGGCAGCAGAAAAAAGGATGAATGTCTGGGGCATGACTGATCTCATTCTAAAGGTAGATATGTGAAAAAGATCAAATGGCCATGGCCCTAAAAATGTCTTTTTTTCTCTGCTGTCTGTTTAACAGTGCCTATGATGCAATCTACAGTTGAATATTACTTTCAACTAAGTAAGGTATGAAGCCTACCTTTTGTGACCCGCCAAAGCTTAGTCATCTAAACTGAAATGTTGACAGATAAATATATGTTTTGGGGAAATTCAGAATGGTCATAAACCCAGGAGAAGTAGTAGCCTGAGGAGCCAAAAGATGTGAATATGAACATTCACCTGCTTGATGTCCAGGCTTGCTTGAAAATGCTGGCCTTTCTTGGCTTGTTGTATTGCAAACAATTTGTGCTCTCCATAAGAAAAACCAGGTTTACAGCCACAGTCCTGTAAGAAGCAAACATGAAGGTATGGAATTAAAGGTAATTGGATACAAAACCTGACATATCCCAATTTTCCTGTGTGTTACTGTATATACCTACGAGACAAGTGAATATTAATTACTACGATAGCTATTTCTGAATATACCCTATTCTTTAAAAAGCATATTTGGTCCCTCTTTCCCTTCACTCTCTTTGAAAGTGTGTGTGTGTGTATTGGTCATAAATAGCTCCAACTAAAGAAAAAGGCAGTGGGATACTCTGTTTCAGGATGCATCTGTGGAATAAGATTTACCTCTGTGTGTTATTTGTGTTATAATGCAGCTTCAATGTATTGACCTTTTGGCTCTAGGCAAGGTTAAAGATGTCTAAGAGGCTGAAATAAAAGAGGCATAAAAATGTCTAGGAGGCTGAATTGCCTCTTAGGTGCAAAACAGCAGCAGTGTCTCAAGCTGAAAGCACATCACTAATAAATGATCAACCGTTCCCTGTTAATAGAAGCAGTTTGAAGCCCTTCATCCAATTTGATACCTGTAATAGAAGTTCTCAGTTTGGCCATTGGTATCTAGATCGTGCAGGATGAAAACATGTTAAAAAATGGTGAACTAATACAGCTCCTTGGGATGGTGAGAAGGAAAAATTAATAAGAGAGTATGGGATCAAGGCTGCCTCACTGTGATTGAAAATTAGAAGTGTTGAGCACTGTGATTTCTTTGGTGGAAATGGAACAAAAGCAATTTTGAAATCTTAACAAGTCTGTCTCCCTGATGCTCTTTGTAATTCAAAGCAAATGTCTTTGCTGGTAATTTCTGCCAGTCTCTTGAAACCCCAATAGTTAGGGAGAATAATTCTGTTTGTTTTCTAAATTCTAATCTTTCTTTCTTCTCACTTCTTCTGTACACAGGAGTCAGGGATAATTTTAGGTAGGAAATGCACTTTGAATGTTATAAGCAGTGGCATCTAGGTAACTTGCAGAGGAACTTTGCAGTGTGCCTTGGAGTCATGGATCCCCTTTCCAGATGCCTGGGGGAACATGCCACAGCTGCTGTCTAGTCCAGGTGCCTGGATTTCCTTCTGTTGGACATGAGATGTAGCTGGAACATTGCCATGGAAGCTGCAATTCAGTTCTTTAAATTATGCCTTGTTCTGAAGCACTTTGCAATGAGATCTGTACTTTTGATTCATAAATTTGAGGAACAAATACACTTACCTCAAGGACACTGCTGAAATGCTGTGTGCCCTTTTAGTAATACTGCATTATACAAGTGGAAAAAGAGGAAATCTCACATTTTTCTAAGACAAAATATTGAGTGTCCCAGTGCCAATGGACTGTGATGGATGATGCAGTATCAGGAGTAGTACTGCCACAAGGAATGTTTTTACAAGCTTGCAGTTTGCAGGCAGTGAAAGAGATAAAAGGGAACTGATTCAGGTACTTAACTGTAGTAGACTCCTATACTTACTGATAAAACCTCTCTATGGTTGGCAGATGTAATACAGGATCTATGGGATACACATGCACAGCTGGAACATCAACTGAGGCAAGAAAGATACCTGAAAGCATTGCATATGGATGAGACATTAGTGTCTAGGCCCATGAATTCCTCTTAAAGCTGTGAGAATTTAACAGTGACCTCCTGGCCCTTCTTCTGCTTTATTAAGATCTTTTGTATGACAGGTTCTGATCTCCTCTTCCCTTACTGACAGAGTAGTCCTTTATGTCTGCTAGCACTTTTAAAAAAGTTTTAAAACATCAACAAGGCCAAATTTGGGGATAACATTTTCGCTATCACCCTTATAAGGGAAGAATACCTTAGTTAACACATTTTAACTGTAGCCCACTTCAAACTCAGAACTCATATTTTCTGTAATAAATAGAAGATATTTATTTTGTTTTGGTTTTCAGTTTACAAAGAAGGGGCTTTGTGTTCTTTAAATTGTTACATGGGTTTTCTTAAGATGAGCCTAAGTGAATAAATAGGAAAAAATTGCAGTAAGCTTTTGAGAAGTTGTTTAAATGGGCACCTCTTTGGTTCCACGTTGTTTCAAAACTGTCTTAAAATATGGCAGCTGCTACAACTGATAAAAATAGCAAAAGCTATGGTACAGAAAAAGGATGATAAGTTACCTTAGTACCTATACAGTAGTTAACTACTGGCCCAGAAATACTGTCTGCCACAGGTGAATAATAGATTAAGTGCATGGCCAACACAATCATTTATGCCTTTGTGTAGTCAAAGCAAATAATTCCATTTTATTTTCAGAGAAAAAAATTCACACATTTATGCCAGTTTTCAAATGAATTGTTTCACGTTGAAATAAAAACTAATGTATTGTTTCCCTGGATACAACATATTTTTCCCTCTTAGGACATCAGGATTTAGTCTTGCAAGACTGTAAAGCTGGGTGAAATTTTTCCGTGAAAATGGGGGAATAAAGGGAATATGTGACAGAAATAATTCCTGGTTTTGAACAAACTCTTCATGTGAGGACTCCTGTTAGGCACAATGTAACCTAAAGTTATCACACAGGAAATTTAGATGTGTGAGGGCCTCGTGAAAATACAGTAAGAACTCTCTTCTAGACCAAGTCAGGAAAGGCAGAATTACTCAGGTAAGCTAATACTGCTTGGAATAATACCTCAGTAGCTCTACTTGCTGATGAGGTGTGAGTTTATTGGCAATTATTGTTGTTGTGCTCTCAGCCCCCCCATTTCGAACCTTCTTTGTACTTCCCAGTTTTTCTTTTTAATTAGTTCTCTTCTTTGGTCCTAACATGTAGAAGAATTAAACTAGGCTCTCCAGGCTGCTAGTAAGATCAAAATCTCTAAAATGAAATGGAAGATGGAAACAAAACTCAGTTTGAACAATAAACAAAGAAAAATAATTATGAAGAAGATCATACGAAGAAGATGAATCCTCAGTTACCACAGCAGTCTGGCCATGAAACTATAATAATGGGGGGGTGGAAATCCACCCTAGCATCTCAATTTTAATTAAACTGTGCCATTTTTAAGTGCTGCCATAAATTTTACAACCAGATTTGTAAATCCTGACTTTGTGCCTAAGTCTTATTCCAGATTAGGTGGTGCTATGTCCTCACAAGTTTCTGTGGATTTATTCAGAATAATTTTGATGTAGGAAAGGACTTTTTTCTCTTGCACAAACCAAAGCAATTATAATACAAAAAAGCGCTGCAGTTGAAAGAAAGCAACTGCAGAACAACAGACTATCAGTTAGTATTGTAGGTGCTACAATCAGACCTTTGCACTTTATGCACCTTTCTTTAGTGTGTCTGTGGTGATGTTTTGTTGGTAGATAGGAGGAGGTATGCAGACATGAATAATTTGTGCTGCCTCCTGGAACTGGGATGTGCTAGGAACTCATGAGCTCTTCTGTCTGGAGCCAAAGAAAGGCTATTTGTAAAATTAGAATGTTTTATTTATCTAATATTACATTACATATTCTATTAGAATATTAGAAAAAAATACACAGTAAAAATTTATGCAAGTTATCCTATTGGGAAATTGTCTTATTTTACTCAAAGCTTTGATTTTAGAAAGATGACAGTTGTCCACAGGACAGTCTGAAGATAATAAAGTGCCTTCTGAGAGAAAAAACTCATATTGATGTGCTTGCTTTAACTTAATGAGTCTCCACAGCACATGGAAAGATCGAGCTGTACAAAGTCAACTTTGCCTACCCCTGAAATGCAATAGTCTCTTAAGAGTGTGTTAAGCAACTTGCATTGGCAAGTTTCACAGAAGAAATGGAGAAGGGAGGGAGGAAGGTGGGGGAGCAGGGGGCCTGCAGGAACTGCTGGTCATTGAACCACAGTTATCTTAGCAGAAACATAATTTTGACACTGTCACTGACACAGTTAATTTTATGAAGTTGCTACCTGATCTTTAGTGATCCTAACTGGACTTTGAATTTATTGTTTATTTGAAAGAATCATAGCGTCATTTAGGTTGCAAAAGACCTTTAAGATCATAGAATTCAACCATTAACCTAACACTGCCTTCTACACTATTAAACCACACTGTTTTACCCTGAGATCTGCTTTCAGGATGGCAGAACACGAATAGTCAAGGAGATTTCTAGAGGGCATCAAGAATAACTTCTTGCTCCAAGCACTGGAATGATCAGCCAGGGTGATGCACAGATGGATCTGCTCACCA
Organism: Chiroxiphia lanceolata; assembly: GCF_009829145.1. NCBI lineage: Eukaryota > Metazoa > Chordata > Aves > Passeriformes > Pipridae > Chiroxiphia > Chiroxiphia lanceolata. The sequence continues at coordinate 65,152,096 of NC_045640.1, forward strand.
TTAACATGGAAGACACGGCTTTGGGAAATGGTAATCAATCATAGAATGGTTTGGATTGGAAGGGACTTTAAAAATCACCTAGTTCCACCCCTCCTGCCACAGGCAGGGACACCTTCCACTAGACCAGATTGCTTAAAGCCCCATCCAAGCTGGTCTTGAACAGTTCCAGGGATGGGGCATCCAAAACTTCTCTGGACTGTGGCCGTGGGGTCCACAAAACAGTGGCATTCAAGATCCTGAAAAGAGGGAGGAAGGAGAGCAGCAGAGAACAGATCTTGGACTCTGTATTAACTTTTTCATCAATGACTTGGATGAGGGGGTAGATGCCTTCTCAGCAAGTTTGCTGATGACAGAAAGCTGAGAGGAGTGCCTGGTACCCCAGAGAGCTGTGCTGCCCTTCAGAAGGACCTCAGCAGATTGGAGAGATGGGCAGAGAATTGTCTGAAATTCAACAAAGGCAAATGCAGGGTCCTGCACCCAGAGAAGAATAAACTCCTGCACCAGGACAGGCTAGGGGTGGACGTGCTGAAAAGCAGCTCTGTGGAGAAGGAACTGGGGGTCCTTGTGGACAACAAGCTGTCTGTGAGCCAGCAGTGTGCCCTTGTGGCCGAGAAAGCCAATGGTATCCTGGGGTGCATTAGGAAGAGCATTGCCAGCAGGTCAAGGATGGTGATCCTGCCCCTCTACTCAGCCCTGGTGAGGTGCATCTGGAGTGTTGTGTCCAGTTCTGGGCTCCTCAGTACAAGGGAGACATGGAGCTCCTGGAGCAGGTCCAGCAGAAGACAACAAAGATGATTAAGAGACTGGAGCATCTCTCTTACAAGGAAAGGTTGAGAGGGTTGGGCCTGTTCAGCTTTGAAAAGAGATGACTGAGAGGGGACCTCATCAGTGTCAATAAGTATCTGAAGGGAGGGTGCCAAGAAGATGGAGCCAGGCTAATCTTGGGGGTGCCAAGCAAAAGGATGAGAGGCAAAGGGCAAAAACTGATACACTGGAAGTTTCATCTGAACATGAAGAAGAACTTCTTTGCTGTGAGGGTGACCACGCACTGGAACAGATTGCCCAGACAGGTTGTGGAGTCTCCCTCGCTGGAGATACTCAAGGACAGTCTGGATACAATCCTGTGCCATGTGCTCTGGGATGACCCTGCTTAAGGAGGGAGGTTGGACCAGATATCCCACTATGGTCGCTTCCAACCTTACCCATTCCGTGATTATGTGACTTCAGGAAAGGACTTAGCTTCTTGCAGGAAAATGAGAGCTAGGATGCCTTGGGAAGTAGCTAGAGGGGCAGAGGAGGTCAGGAAGAGAAGCAGAACCTATCAGGAGATGTCTGTGTGTGGAGACATGCAACCCAACACTACTTCTCTTACATTTTTGCTTACGGATGAATGCACTGAGTTGATACAGAGCAAACAGAGCTGGATGTCCAGTCTGTTCCTCCAGAGATTTGAAAAGGACATGATGTCCCAGCAACTGCCCCAGGACTGGGATCTAGATGTCTCCATAGCAGACAGGGCTGTACATGTCTCTTCCAAAGTGGTGCCTTGCCTGGACGAGGGAGGCAGGACAGCAGATAGATTGAGGGCAGGCAGCTGGAGCCAGAGCCCTGAAGCCCAGAGCATGCCCAGGGCTGGATTTGTGGTGAATCAGGTCTTTGCAGAGCCGTGCTGGCTGTGGGTCTCAAAGCAACTAGCTGTACAGGGTGGAAATTTTCCATCTTTCTCTGTTGGATTTGAAAAGTGACACCATCTCTCCCTTGCATCAGTGATGAAAAAGCATGTTTTAACTGAAGTGCAACTGCAGACTTGAGCAATGACTTAATGAGCCACCCTCATCTCCTGTTATATTCTTATTATTCTTCTCCAGAAGAATAATGTAATTGAACTATAACAAAATTTTTGAAACTTATCAGTGGGATTAAAGGGAAACTAGACATATTTTGGCTAGTGTGTGACTTTCAGAGATACTCCACACATTGTAGAAAGTTCTTCACAGGTTATAGCAGCTATGGAATGCATTTTGAAGGAAAGCTAACTCTATAATTATTTGGCTTTCGTGAAACTGCTGCTGCTGTGAACTGTCTCACAGTAATCTCGACACTGCATTGAAACAGAATGTAAATGGCTTTACAGTCCTACAACTTGAAATAGTGGTGCCAGTATTGCCTGATATTACTCTTCACACATAGTAAAAGAAAAAAAAAAAAGGCCTAATGTGTTAGAGACTTCATTGTCAAAAGCTATCCACTGGATACAAGATTAGAAGTGCTTATTGCCATGCTCTCGTTGCAGTGGTCATGCCTTAGCAGTTTCCTGTTCAACAAAAAACTTGGCATCCCCTGCCAGAGCAGCAAGGTGACTGCACAGCTTAGCCTTTACTTTGGTCACTCATATGTAGCTATTCCCTTGTACGGTGGATTTTTCTGTATCTTTTCTCACTGTATTTATTACACTTTTAGAAGTTGCTGAATGTTTTGACCTCAGTTGCAGCCTAAGCTGATCCTCTTTCTTTAGGTTCTATTCTGGTAATATTTACTCTTTTTTTGGTTTACTTCTGGGTTGAGGGAGACAATTTTTAGTACCAAAGGATCAAGAGCTGGTAATGTGACAGTGACAATTAAATGTTCTTTAGATTTTTCTTCTACTATTCTTTAAACTATCAAAGAGGTTTCTTTGAAATTGAAAATATTAATCCTAACATGACATGGAAGTAAAACTAAAAACTGCATGTACAATATTGTTTAGTTATCCATAAAGATGATGAATAACTCTGTAACATCATCATTTTGATTTTAAGTATGTTTGAGTGTGTGATGGACAAAGCACTGCTAGAAGCAAAGCTGGAAGAGGTAGAAATGCTTGCTCATGGACCTCAAATCTTTTTGACCTGGTATTCATGACATGCAGTGATAAGCAATTTCCAGAAAGAGGACCTGAGTATGAGGCAGTTAGGGGAAAGTGAGGAATATATCATGTTATTCTCCTACCTTATAAAATGTCATCTCCCACACTTATTCTCATATAGAGTTTTCAGCAGAGGAGCAGTACAGGAGCTATGCAGTAAACAGTACTTTAAAAGGGAAATGTTAACTGCTGGTCTGTTTTATGTGCATTTTTGAAAGCAGACTTTAAACACAGGATGAACCAAGCTTTTAGCAGAAGATCTGTTCTGCAAAGTCATTCTTTAAAATCCTGAAGAATACGGTGCTAAGTTGTCTCAGTTTCTATTAGTATGTGATTGTGTATTCAAGATCAAAAGTAGGTGTGGAGTAGACATGAAGCTCCACATCTTCATAAAGCTGCAAATGGTAATAAAAAGGTGTATTTTTGGAGATGTTCAGTAATGACATTTTAAAGTGTGTTATTGAATATTCTTCCTCTGACCTCTTTTATGCATTGAGTAAAAGTTCCACTACTGCTCATCTGCAGTAACAGCGCAATTTTTCTCATGTATTTTGTCCTGAGGTGTTGAAAACATAGTAATTCATAAGAGAGCTCTGTTCATAGATGGCTTTCACTTAGATAGGTTTTATCTGGCACTGTAATGTCTCCTACTTTAGTACTACTGTGACTTTGGAATTTGTTTTTTCTTGTAATTTTACTACTTCTGTGCTGTCAGCAGTTTCCCCATTTTACTCCATTTCTCAATTCACCAGTAAAGAGAGCAAAGAGCATTAGTGTTATTACAACTCTATTGAGTTTATTGTAACTCAGTGATCTTCTGCCTTAAAAAGTACTCTTTTTTGATTTTTAATCTGTGGCAGAACTTTCCTTTTATTTTTCTTAATTACTGAACTTACTTTATTGCATTGAAGGGACAAAATCTGTAAAAATCTTTTGGAAACTCTGAATCTATATTCCAGCTTCTGTTTCTGTTTTAGGAATTTCTTGCAGTTGTCTAGTGGAGGAGGACAAATCTCATGCTCAGAAATTTCTAGTGAGAATTCTCACATAGGAATTTTCATGCTGTCTACAGCTTAAATGGTTGTCATCCTACTAATTTTAAGTAGTGTACAGTTGTGGGTTTATGTATATGTATATATCCTATATTAAATACCAAGGATAGAGAGTTTGGATAGAATTTTGTGCACATGCTGGGTTCATACTCTAAAAAGAAAACATAGAGGATTCATTGCAACAAGTTAATTATCTCAGCATCTACCCACAGGTGAAACCCCTGCAGTTTTCTGATACACTACAACTTTTCTCACTGTCACCTCTTGTTTTTCTGAATACATCTATGGCTGTTGTGAAACTAGCAATGCTTATATGGGTATCGATGTTTTGGGTTTTTTTGCCACCAAGAGCAGCTTCTTGCATTTTTATTCCTTAAACGAGATCTTCTGCCAAATTTTGTCCATCACGGTATCATAATAATACAAAGTGATACTTTTGTGTAGCTAGAGGAGCTTGCCATAGACTTGATTTAGCATAACAGTGTCTTGACATACTCTAGAGTATATGCAATTACTTCCACTGATAGTTAACAAACCAAAGCTTTTCATAGAGAGGTGGAGCTTAAAAATAACCAGTGACTTCTGACTGTCCATCTGGATGTACTTGGTTTAAAGTTGGGCTGTGTAACAATAGATAAGCAGAGGAACTACACCACCTTTTGTTGTGAGAGCCTTCTGTGGCCCAGAAGGATTATACAGATGTGTCTGAAAGGCAGAGGAGCTCAGGGTCAGGTCAGAAAGACAAGCACAAGAGGGGAAAATGATGACATTTTTCCAAGCTCCTCTTTTCCCTGGATTAGGCGTGCTCTCCAAACTCTCCTTTCCACTTCTCCCAGTGTCTGTTTCTTCGGTTATCGATATTCTCTCTGCCCAAAGATATGTCCATGCCAGTCTGTTTGCCAGACTGCTGGATTCATTTTAAAGTTAGCAGTTCTTATGTGGATTGGTGGTTCTGTTTCTTGTTTTTCTATTGTCTGATGCTGAGGCTTTGCAGTGGGTATACTTTACTTTTACCCTCCTTGAAGTGTTAAGGGGTAGTTCATCTGGCAAAAACCTCATTCTGCTGCCTCTTCTTCTGGAGTTTGCAATTTATCCCTCTCATTGATGCACAGACACGAGTCTTAAATGGGTTGCTAGCTAATCGTTATCTTGAAGTGGCAGGTGGTAATTGCTATATTAAAATTCTGTGTAACTTATTTGCCATGTAGGACTGCAGCAGAATTGTATGTACTTCACCATCAAGTTGATTAGAGATGCCTTAGGCATCATCTTTTCCAAGTTTTAAAAAATTAATCACACGTAGTTTTCATATTAAATTAGAAGAGGGCAAAGGTTGAAAATGAGACAGTTCTTGCAGCACGCACTAAAAGTTCTGCCTCTTTTTATGAGCCCAGTCTAACCTCTGTCTGCCTCTGGTGACCCATACCTGAAAGAATAAAAGGAGAAATATTGTAATGAATCTACTTTCTCCAGGCAGGGTTTCTATTTCTTGTAAAAAAGATGCAAATGAAAAAAAAATATACTGGAGTTGCTGTGTGTTTGTGCTGACCTTGCCAGCACTGGAATGGCTAAGGTAACATATGCTGGCATGTGTCATGGTTTGAACATGGTGGAGGTGGCTATGCTATCTAGCAGAGGTGCAGAGTATCTGTATAATACAAAAAATGACAAATGACATAACCTAAGCCTGCAAAAGTACTCGGCTGTTAGTGAATCTCTTTCTACACCAGAGATTTTGCTATCTATATTTGGGCTGACAAAGTGATACATTCTGCCCTCCACTGCCAATGGGTGTGGTTGTAATGAAAAAACCTTTTTGTATAGACAGTGTCCTCTCAAAAGAACAGGCATACCTCTCAGAAGTACACGAATTACAGTGGTCTAAAGAGCTGATTTTGTACTTTAGTAATCATCACTCTTTACATAGCTGGTTACACCGATTTCAGTGAAGAAGTGATGGTCTCACTCAGCTTCTCATGTTATTGAGGAAGTCTTTGGTTCAGGTCCCTCAACAGAGCTGGACAAGAAAGCGTGTTGTACCATGTGGCTTTGTTTTCCATAGCGCTGGGTCCAGCTGGGTTGTGAGAACTGACCAAGTCTTGTTGATGTGCTTACATCATAGGTGGGAAAGGTGCTTTCCACATTGGCAAACAGCTGTGGATGGACACTGGCACTGGAGCAGCCACAGAAGCACGTGTATCTGGGATGAGAAGGTGCCTGGGTGTGCCCATGTACAGAGCACTCTGAGGAATCTCTGTTGTGTTTGGTTGATTTATATCCGTAAATTAAAGACCTAATCTGTGCTTTAAAGGGTTTGCAGCCTCGAATTCTGTGTTCAGTTTTGGGCCCCTCACTACAAGAAAGACATTGAGGTGCTGGAGCATGTCCAGAGAAGGGCAGCGAAGATGGTGAAGGGCACAAGTCTGCTGAGGAGCATCTGAGGGAGCTGGGATTGCTTAGTCTGGAGAAAAGGAGGCTGAGAGAGGAGACCTTATAGCTCTCTAGAACTAACTGAAAGGAGGCTGTAGCCTGATGGGAGTTGGTCTCTTCTCCCAGGTAACAGGAGATAGGACAAGAGGCAAATGACTCAAGTTGCACCAGGGGAGGTTTATATTGGATATTAGGAAAAATTTCTTCGTGGAAAGTGTTGTCAAGCATTGTAACAGGCTGCACAGGGGTATGGTTAAGTCACCATCCCTGGAAGTGTTCAAAAAGCATCCAGGTGTGGTGCTTGGTAACATGGTTTAGAGGTGAAGATGGCAGTGCTGGGCTAACAGTTGGACTGGTGATCTTAGAGGTCTTTTCCAAGATAAATGATTTTATGATTCTTAATACTGCTGAAATATATGGGACTAGCTAGGGGATTTAAGCTAAGCATAGGAGTGAGACTTGTAATGTTAGCTGTGAATACAAGAAAGGGATGTGGTAGGTGCTGAAAACAGAAGTTGCAGGATCCTCCTATGATCCACAGTCATTTGAAGGCTAATAATTGTTTTCCTCATTTTAAAAGCAGAGTGAAAAAAAATCCCTTTTTTTTTGTTACTTACATGAGGGAGGTTTTGAGAAAATTACAAAAATTTTGCATTAGAAAACCTGACATAGCCTGAAAGAAGCCTCTTTTGCTGTTTATAATTCACTAATATGTAAGGATTTTCATAGTAAATAGTGATGCCACAAGCACAAGATTATGATGAAAGTTATGAGAAAAGCGATCAATATAAGCAAATTACTTATTAATAATGAGTATACTGAACCCAACAGACAAAGGAGGATGGGCTGCTTTCTGTTTAAAACAAAATAAATTGCTTCATAGTGATGTAAAAACAGTGATCAGTGCCATCAGTGTCTCTGCAGCTACATGCTGAGATTAGTCAGTGATTATGTTCACAGGATGAGATTTTGGAGTAATCATAGTTAAATCACATAGACTCAGACATGCATTTCTTTCTGCACTGCTGTGCAGAAAGTAAATGTAGTGATTACTTACCTTTTCTTCCAGGCAGCTTGTGCAGTATGATAAATAAATTTATGGTGTTCCTGATTACTGCTGCCAGCTGGTAGAGTCACTTTTGCAGTGAAGGTGGTTTATATTTTCAGGTTCAGCATTTTCTTGATGGTTCATGACAGAGGTTGTCATGCAGCCAGCACATATTTCTTCTGAGCAACTGGATGCAAGGAGCTGGTTATGGACTTTCATCCCTTTCTCCTTCCAAGAGAACATGAAGCTGAATTTTTCTTCCTTTTTATTTGGTTTACATCTCTTTTTCCCGTGTAGCCTACATACTGGGAGTAATAGTAGATCTAGGTATTTCAATGTATAAACATCATTAGCTTCAAAATGAGGAACTGCCAAATTTATTTTGGTCCATAAAGTCTGTCTGATTTCTTTTTGTTGTTTAATTTACTGTGGTATATATACTGAAAAAGTTCATGGCTGATAATCTGCTGAATTGGTTCTTCTTTTATGTAGAAAACTCTACCTGAATAAGGAGTTAAGGATCTCTGTGAGAACTGAATAGCATTCAAATAGTTAAGGCTTTAAACACAGCAAAAAAGTATCTTTTGAAGGATATTATGTGCTCATCAAAGTCTGAAACATAGATAAGCTCTCTGGTGTAACGTAGTTGAATGAAGAATATATTAATTATAGGAAATGGAGAAAAATCCTGCTTATTTTATTATGACATCCAAATTACCTCATTTTTCGAGCAGTATCTGAGAGCAGAGTAGGCCCATATAAAGTTCACTTGCAGAAAGAAGAGCAAGACAGGAAGATATTGCGTCAAAGCATTAATCTGCTGTTGATTTACAAGTATAGTGAGATCAGTCTCTCACTGTACTAATGTACCACTTCCTCCTATCTGCAGCTCAGATTGGCTCAGCCAAACTTTATACTTTGAGAGAGTTTTACCAAAAAAAAGCAAAATACTACTTTTTTGAGGCTTTTCTGGAGGAATTAGTTTGAAATATTTAAGCACAACAAAGGTTTCTGACCTAAATGAACAGTGTAAGAGACCCAGGGGTCTCCTTTAACTTTGGCACTTTTTTTTCACCCAAGAAAACTTAATGTAATAGATAAAATGTGCTATAATCAGTTACTCAGAAGTCCCATTCAGAAATTTATCTTCCTCGTCTTTACCTGACCACTACTTTCTGAGGAATTTGAAGGGGAAATGTTGAAATGTTCATAGTTTAAGTGTGTACAGATGTCAAATTGCTTTGTGAATGATATTGAACAACGTTAATGGGGGGAAAGCGTCCTATGATAGAAATTAGTGAAGATCAAGATGTGGGGTTTTTTTCTCTTTCTTTTTTTCATAGATTTCCTTCATGTGGTTGAAAAATACATCTAAGAAAACTTCCCTCTAAACTGAAAGGAAACAATTTAAAGAGCAGCAGAGTGTGGAGTTTTAATATGAGTGGGAGTGGATGGTCTAAAATAAAAGAATTTTTAAGCAAAATTAAAGAAAACATCTTTTTTTTTTTTTTTTCTCCAGAGTTGAAGTATGTCTCCAAAGGTCTTATGCAAATTCACGGTGGAGGTGTGTTCTGGCAATTAAAATAGTGGTAATTCAGATGCAATTTTTGTGTCAAAAACTCTTGGGACTGCAGCTGGAGCCAGCTCTCTGTTTCCTGCAGGTGGATGGTGTTTGTTGCAGATCCAATTTACCAGGCTGTGAAGAACTGCTATGATGCTGGCATTGAGCTGGTGCACAGCAGTTAATGAGGGAACCAGAAATTACTTTGTTATGAAAAGAGATGTTCCTAGAAGAGAAAGGTGAATAATACCAACTCAGCATTAACCTCAGACCTCTGGTCTCACTTTTTCCACCAGAAAATAAATCTTACTATTTTTTCTTTCTTTTAACTTTTAGTTGAGAGTGCACCAAGAGAACATCAGGTTATCATGCAAAGGCCTCAACATGAAGAAGCATGTGACTAATTAATTAAACTACTCAAACCCGGAAAAATGGTGAGATCTGCTAGTTACAATGTTTGTTTCTCTGATTTTCTTGCCATACTCAGACAACCTACTGTGTGTGAATAATACTTCTAGAACTGGGCCAAACTGTGATGCCATTAATGTTTTGGAAATGCAGATGAAGGTGAAAGCTGGCCAGCTGATGGAATGAAGCTGCACAGTGTCCAAAAGCAGCGGTGCTGTGTTCTGCCTTGATGAACGTGTCACTTTGAAGGCTGCCTTTTAGTGTGATTTATCCAAATCCATTTATTTGTATTTTATTTCTGTCTGCAGTGGCTTTGGATGCTAACCCAAAGGTTTTTTAAGACTGAACGGGTTTTGTTGATGTACAGACTGGGGATAGGAAAGAATGGAGAGATAAGCATGCCACAGCTGAACTGTGTAAGTGAGCAGTTGAGACCCTGAGTTGTTCCAGTGGTTATGTGATTTAATACTCTCTGCATCGAGTGAGATTCACTTTGCAGTCTGCATCCTCAGAGTCTGTTGCGCTAGATGTGTCTGTTAAATGGCTTGCAGCTTCCTTTATGTGCTGTTCCAAAAGGGCAAAAATATATAGAATAGGAGGGGGAAAAAAATATTTTATTACAGGATAGAAGGAAGGGAAGATTAAAAAAAAATAGAAAGAAAAAACCTTGCATTTTTTAGTTGGCTGTTCATGCTAATCCTCTTTAACACACACGTGACTTCAGCTGGAAAATCTCTTGCATTCTTCAGTCTGTTGTGAAGCAGTGAGCTTAGTGACAGTCATAAGAACCTTTAAAAATCTCTAAGCAGTTTCTAGGCCTTCTCAGTGTCACTCTCTGACTCTCTAGGCTGGCAGACAGGCTCTGCTCAGAGACCTAGGACCAAATGATAAATACTAACCCTGCTTCTACATATTTCAAGTACTGTGACTACTGGTTCAAAATGACATGTCGGAAATGGATGTGTGGATTTTAATGCCAGTTTTGAAAAGAGACTTGAACAGAATTTTTATTTTCGAAGTGGAATTTAATAATTTGTAGCATGTACCATAAACAACATACCCTGGAATTCCCTGATTTCAGCTGCTTAAGGTACTTCAAGGGAGTTACTACAAGTCCTGAAAGGACAAAGCAGACCATAGCGATGAAAGCTTTCCCTCTTGACTGACTATAGAGATAACAAATAAAAGAAAAAAATGTAGTACCATAGAACTTTATGTCTCTTAAATTGTCAAACTTGGAGAAGGTTCATGCATTGTCATTTTGCAGTATTTATCCAAATTAATTTTAGATGTCTTGATGAGCTGGATTTTACTACCATATATGCCCAGAGCCACAGACATGGGCTTATTTCAGTTATTTTTTCTTTAACTATGGGCTGACTGAGAACACTTTCATGAAAAATTATGGTTGATATGGTCTAACAGTATGGACAAACTATATGACAAGAGTTTTAGACTTTAAAATGAAACTATTACCTTTTATAATTCAGAAGAAAGAACAAAAACCTAGAAAAGGAAGAAAATGGTTAGGTTTGGGTTTTTTATTTCACCATTATTTTTTCAGTGTCATCTTAGCATAAGAACTGAAGAGAACAGCTGCCTGCTTGAAATTATACTTTATACTGGGCTCAAGTGAAATTTATTTTTATCTCTTTGGTGGAATCATACTGTCTTTATTTTGCCTAAATTCTTGAAATAGTGATACTGATGAATTTTCATTTTTTATGATTCCTTTCATATTGTAAGAAATCAGATATGTAGCTGTCTGGAAACACAAAAAAAATAATTTAGCTCTTCACAGATCTCATCAAGTATGAGAACCTGGGTTTTGCTGTGTATAAATGCTTCAGTTATATTAGTTGGGAGTAAGCATAGTAAACCTATAGAAATTGAATGGAGGGTAAAACATGGAAAATATATCTGAAAAGATCTAGTTTGTGAGGTGGTTTTGAGACAAGATGTCGTGAATTAAGAGGTTGTATTTTGTCATGCCAAGGTATTGTCTTAAATCAGACTGATTAATTCCTGCTGACAGACTCTTCTTGCTACTTGATTTCCAGGTCTTAGACAGTATTAATAAATTCAGTGGCAATTTTAAGACTTTGCTTTATAAATGTAAGTGTGTCATCTATAGTTTCATGCTCTGCTTCTTTATCAGCTCAAAAGGTCATATTTAAAATTCACATGTGCATATGAATTTAGGACAAATTTAGTTTTTCCATGTAAAATGATGCAGTGGGAGTGATTAAAAAGCATCCTGGCAAGTGAGACGTCATAAGCAGAGGAAAAGCACTTTGGGAATGTGACCTTGAGAAGCCTGGGAACCTGGTCAACAAATCCTACTACCACTAAAATTCTGATGGCAGGTAGTAAAAGTCAGTGCAAATGTTGATTTGTATTTGAAGTTATTTTTTTAAAATGAACTAACAGTAAAGCAGTGTATGATTGCACTGAGATAGACCTTCCACTCGGTGATATTTGGAAGATAAACCTTACAAAGGGACAATATATGAATGGAAGCAGCCAGGCAGGCTGGGGGAGTGGCCATCAATTTATGCACACAACTGCATTTTCAGCATAATTAGCTGTCTAATTGAGCATTATAATTTAACTGACACATTTAAACATGTAATTTATTTGAATGCACACTGCTTGGAATCTATTTATAATGTTTGCTCTTCAGGATGGCATCAGACTTAAGAAGATGAAATTATCCTTCTAAAGAAATGGAAAAAGACCCAAAAGAAGTATATTGAGGAGCCCTGAATGCAAATAGATTTCTGTAATTTCAAGTCAGAAGAGGAGCATGGAAACAGAAAAGTCATGCAGAGAAAGTTGAGTACTGAGCATGACTGTAAAGACATGACTTAATTTTAAATACAGTATAGAGATGTACTGCCCTTCATATTATCAGGTTATTGTGCAAATCTGACTGGTTCAGCTGGGTAAGAAAGAGATTCTGATCACTGAGAGGTTTTAAACTTCACATCTGTCTTGTCCTGAGGAAAGAAGCATCCTTTTCTCAACATGATTGATATTGCTGTATAGATATGGCTGGCTCTTTTCATACCTGAACAGGAACAAGGGCATGTCATCCCTAGATTCTGTCAATAGAGAGAGAGAGTAGCCTGTCAGCTACTTGCAGAAAAAGAAGCCAAAGTCCCTTCATTCATGGTTGCACACTCCCTGGTGAGACAAAATTTCATTTTCTGGGTGATAGCTAAGCACCTAGACCTTCATTATCAAGAAAAAAAAAACAAACTAATGCATAGTTGGTTTTGTTCCCAGATTTGTTTTTATTTTTTTTTTTTTTTTTACTTTCAGGCTTTATTTTCTGAACAAAATAGTTGTAGGTTTCCTTTTAACCCAGTAAACTTTTGTAGTTACACCTTATTATATATTTTATGGTGCTGAGTTTGAATCTGCTGCTTCAATTACAGGAACTGCCAATAAACATATGAAAATCCAGAACACAGAGGCTGAAGCATTCCTGCTTTTTAGCTTTGGAATTACTTCTGCATACTCTGACAATTTCCCCTTAAAAATGAAGCATAGTAATACCTACAGTTATGGAATGCAAGACAACTAATGCAAAAGTTTGCTGCCAAAATAGAGAAGAAAACTTTTTAAAACCTGAGGTTGGCACAATTCCTGGCTTTTCTCCTCACCTTTCCCTCTGCTCTCTGCCCTCCCAAGTCAGTAATTACCAGAAAGGAAAAAGAGGAATTAAATGCAAGGCCATGCAAGAGGAAATAAAAATGTGTGAGTCTTTTACCCCAAGATGAGTTCACTTATTAGGAGATCTGGAAGTTTATAGAGGTGGATTTTGCATATATGGATAGATGAGGTAGAATAAGCTCAGAAGATAAAAACAAAACAGGGTATGTAAAAGGCTCTCTCAAATCTTAGAGACACCTGTTTATCACTGTGTTGGTGCACAGGTTCCCAAATACATGGTTGCTTGTGCATGCCATGCAGAAGACAAGAGGAAAGGGAACTCTTCCAGGAAAACTTCATTTAGCCTGCATGGGGAGATGAAGGTAGTGTTAGGAAGATGGACTGTGACTCAGAGCATCGTTTCTCATTTCCAGTTCTCTGACCGACAGTTGTAGGGACATTGAATTTCTATTTTGTTGCCCAGTGTGTTCAGAATAGCTCTTGTCAGGAGAAGCAATATTAGAAATGTGATGCGAAATACATTATAGAAAATAAAATTCTTTACTACTTTGACCTTTCCAGTCCTTTATACTGTGTTTCATGGTGATATCCTCCATTCTGTGAAGATTAGCAAGGCTGGCCATACAAAGAGGAGAGTGCTTCAAAAAGCTCTCTATTCTGGTTATGGGATTTGTTGGAACTTTTGGGTTAGTGCCTCTTCTGTTCTTCCTTGATGATAAAGCCTTTCCCACTCGGAAGGTGAGGACCAGTGGAAGGGGAGAATCAATGGAATTACTCCCTAATTACCTGTAATAGAGTAATGATATTTCTCATTCTTACTGTGCTTAGAGAAAAATGAGAATTCCTGCCTTTGTACTTCTAGTCGAGTTGACTCTGTGCTGGTGGGAAGGAGATGTGGCATCCCCCAGAATAGGTTAAGGAATGGCACCAATACCAAAAGGCAACCTTGGAACTGCTGCTTCCTCACCAAGATTTCTGCTTGTCTCTGCACTACTGTGGGCACACAAAGCTGGCTCAACTGACTGGTCATGTCCTCCTCCAAAGCTTAAAACTGGCCCGAGGGGCAGGCAGGATGGGAAAGGCTCTGAATTAAGCTGCTTGGCTTGGCGTAGGCTTAGTTGAGCTATGTGGGATAACAATGGGAATCTGGGTCAAAGAGTGAATTCTGCATTATTCCTGAAGATTCACTGAGACCTGAGTATTCATTGCCCCCAGGAAATGGAAAAGTAAGAAGAAATTTGGAATGACTTCTACTTCAGTTCAGGCTTCAGAGAGTGTGCTTTAGATTGGAGAAAAGGTGAGAAATAAACATCAAAAACTAAAATAAAGCAAGAATTAATGGCAAGATATTCTTTATGTATCAGATTCATTGCTGTCATGTCTGAGAAGATGCCTTTAAATCTATTTTGTTTTCAGAAAGCTGAATTGGGCTATTTTCCCTAGTTTCTCTGAAAGGGTTTTATAAACTGAAGTTGTTAGTAAAAAGTATACTCAGCTGATTAGCATGATCTCTCTGCTTAACCTATTCTCCTGTCCAAGTAAATATTTATTTTTTTTATTCAATTAGGAATAAATAAAACCCTACATGGGGTAACCTGAAGAGAAATTGATAGAGGAGCAGCTCAGTTTCCCCTGATTTAAATTTCTGTGGTACTTTGACCTATTCTCCAGTAAGTGTTCACATGATTTACAATGCAGCATCTTTCTGTACTCCCTCTCTTCAAGCCTTCTGTATGCCACAGGAGTACCTGTTACAGGGGGTATTGTGCTACTTGGAAATGACCCCAGTTAACTTCATGTGCTGTTTTGACTCAAGAGGAGCGGGAGTCTTTCGTTCTGTTGAATCCCTCTCTGCCACCATCCCTGTGAGGGGACAGTGAGGGGCCTCGACCCCCTGGAAAAGTGTGAGCAATACTGATTATATCCATTTATTTTAAGGCAAGAGTCCCCAAAGTGTGTAATTTTAGGGTCTTTTCAACTCTCCTTTTTGAAGTGCAAGCAAAGTACTAACAAAGAAGAATAAAACTGAGGTTAGTGTTGGTTTTGTTGTAAAAGAGTCTTTGGTAAGAGTAGAGGCATTGGGTAGAAAAGCTTTCTGTCTTAATCTTTGGACTAGATTAAATGTGAGAGGGATGGAAAAATGCTGGAATTGGTGCATTATGCACAGAGTTGAGCTGTTGGCTGGTTTTAAGCTTATATGTGAAGAATGGGTTAGAAATGTACTTAGAAATTCATGTCACTACTTCTTGTTGTCCTGGAGACTGGACTTCTGAGACTCTCGGTAAACTGGACCAACTCACTGGGGAGGGGAAAGAGGGCAGATTTCTGACATGGTAGTTGTTTTGCACAACATTTTAAAGTCCAAGGTAGACAAGTCAGAAATACCCTCATCAAGACTACACACAGTGTGCATCTGCTGTACATTGTCTTCAAAATCTTCTTATTAAATGTCACAAAACATGGTAAAATTGCTATGCTTGAATAGACAGTGTCTCTGAAGAACAGATTGTGAACGTGGAAAACAGGAACTTCACTTCCAAAGAAGAAGCAGAGGCTGACCTCAGCACTAAGATGCTCCTCTCTATTGAAATGTGAGAATAATATATGGGGCTGCACTAGTACAAACTGCTGAAGCACCTTGGCGGCGCTCCAAGCAAGCGCTTTTTCTGATGGAGTTCTTAATACTTCAAGAAGACATAGTGTGGGCATTTAGATGCCAATAAAATGATTCCCTGTAGGATCCATAGGCTTCATTTCAGTGCTAAATTACGATGGCAGTGTGAATGATCGACTGCCAATCATTTCTGTGCACACATGTGCTTTTGCTTATCTGCAGTTTAAATCCCTTCTTGTGGTAAACTCTGTCACTGCTGCAACCCTTAATTGAGATGCTTCTGTCCATCGTTATTGATGAAGATGTTGTGCCATTGCTCCTGATGCTAAAGAAGCCCTGACCTGATGCTGAAGAAGGAGCTTATTGACTGGAGCCTGACCTTATTGCATTCATGACCTGCACAAGGCCCCAGCCATGACTTGTTTGGTTTCCAGACATAAAAAACCCCTACATTAAATGAACAAAAAGAGAAATCCATAGGTGCAACTATTGCTGCATATGACAATTGTGAGAGGAATGAGAACTAAATGGGACATTTAGTAAGTCCCATTACAATTATTCTTGGGTAAGAGTGTAGTTTTCTGTTTAGGGAAAATCAAATAACTTTGCATATGTGCTCCATCTAATCTAAGTTGTATGTAACAGAAGGGGAATGAGCTTGCTTAATATGATGGGAAAGACAGGTGACCTTCTGTTAAGGGTGGGAGTAAGGAACTGCAGTTCAGATCCAAGGGATCTGAAAGATTTCCCCATTGAGTGCTCAGTAAATTAAAAATTTGCTTAAATTCTTGAACTCCCTTCTTCAGAATTTTGCATGCGTTATTTTCGTAACAGAATTCACTGGCTGAATCTGCCTACCACACCCATGAATTGGGATAAGGTAGCCCTTTTAAAAAAAGAATGGTTTGATTTATAGTGAAAAAAAACATGACTCCCAGAAAGTTCAGCGCTTGGATAAATAGAAGAATAATCCAAATGGATAGATGATACGGTATAAACTGTATGAAAAATACAATAAGAGTGAATAAGAAGGGGTTAAAGAGCCAAGTTTAAATCTGATAATCTATGTAACTCTGGTATGTTTTCTTTACACTATAAGCTTTTTATCTAGTGTGAAGAATTCTCATACGAAAAATGGGAAAATGGGGTAGAAAGCATGCTCAGTGCTAATTCTGTCTCTATCTTGATTTTTTCCAAAGACAATTTTTTTCTGAAGTGCCAATTAATTCTGTTCACATGCCCAGCCTAGCCTGAGTCAGCCCAAGTAAAATCCTGACTCCCTGAAGCTGCCAGCAATCTTACCATCGTGCCAGGTATTCAGCACATGCAGTTTTGATGGAAATTTACTCTGAGGTCTTGATTTCTTGAGTGTCATGAGGTATCTCAGTGTTTTCGTCCAAAAGCTGAGGAACAATAACATAGGGACTCTGAAAATTGTTGTCTTATTCTGCTGATGAGAAATGCAAACACAGAAAACTCAAGAATAATATTTATGTACAGCACTGCTTAGGTTATGATTACATATGCCCTGAATATGAAAAATGAGGTGGTATAAAACACACTCATGTTTTCACACACACAGGCCCTCAGTAAGAATCGGCTTTCTCTCACGAGGAGTTTTCTTGCTTGGTACCAGGTACTAATGATTCCTGTCTGCTTAAAAAAGATCCATTAAACTGTCAAACCATCAGGCAAAATCATCATGTCTTTTGAAATAGAACTTTAATAGTGAGAAAAATAGGAAGGATTTCTGAAATCCCTTTTTTTTTCTTTTCTATTCCAGCCGAAAATTGACTGGCAGCTATCAGCAAATGGGAGACAGGGAAACTTTCAGAAGTATTTGCCTTCTAGACTGCTATTGTTGTCTGCAGTCTTCTTGGTACCAGATTTCTATTTGTTTCCTGCCTTTTATTGGAAGCTTTTGACTGAAAATATAAGAAATAATATTTGAATTGCTTTTGGATTTCTTATAGTGGTTTTATCTTATTTTTTAAGCCAGTGAGCTGGATGTGTATTTCATTCCTTCTCAGTTTTTGTTTTGCTGCTAAATATCATCTTTGTATTCAGCACAAAGTGGAATGCAAAATAATTAGGCGAGTAATTTGTAAGTCTCCGACTACAAAATAACACTCCCCCTAACATTCTCAGTAATTCCATTTTTAACTAAAGCTTTGACCTGTAGTAGAGATAATAACAAATTGTTTCAGTCTTCTCAGAGTTCTGTTTGCATTATAACTTAAAAACCCCATCCCAATCTGCTGAGATTTTTGTTACTTCATGATGATTTATTCTCACTTAATTCCCAAGGACACCTTAGTTCTTAAATGCTTACAGATTATTTTTTCCCCCTAACGCTAGGTAAACTCCTCCTCAGCACTACAAAGGGAGCAAAAATCCCCAGTCAAAACTTTTTGATGCTAGATTATCTACATGAAACAAATACTTTTAGGTATTTTGCCATCCTTTGACATTTGAAACCAGACTACCGCCTTCCTACAGGGCTGCTTTCCGAGGCTCACAAACAACTCGGCATTATACAGAGAAGACTCAGATCAGTTTTCTAAACAACATTTTTCATGCCACACCACCCACATAAAAGAGTTTGGGGCTTTCCTCGCCTCTTCAGTCTTGCTGTACTTCCTCTTTTATTCCCGTGTCTCCAGTCAGCGTGGCAATGTGTGGCCTGGAGGCCTGACTTGTGACTCCTTGGATTTGTTGGATGCAATAAGCTGATATACAAATGTCTGGAAGGATTGTCAAGGTATGCTCTCTGCACCTAGAAATTGCGGTTTTTGTGGGCTTGAGAAGTGGGAACTCAAGTTCAGGCTTGAATTTTAGGTCCTTCACTTCACTGTGTTTCTTGTAGCATTAGCATAAAAGGGAATGCTCTGCGTGTGCGTGTGTGTTTGTGTGTGTTCTTAGCATTTCCCAGGGAAAATATCAAAATTATAGCTTCTTTTGAAAGATAGAGCTGTGTCCAGGTATCGGCACAAGCTCTACTAGTGTGGTAAATGGGGGTGACCCTGTGTCAGGACTGTTGGGTCTGTGAAACACTGTAGTGCCATTATTCTGTGTGATGCTCGAGCATTGAGTAGTGAGGTGCAGCTGACAGAAAGGTTGTTCACACCGTGACAGGTCCTGTTCACCAGAGCCCACCCATGGCAGCAGGCAACCAGCCTGGGGAGATGAACCTTTCTGCTGGTGGTTTAGGTCTTTGCTGGGTATAGGTGTAGGAGGACTTGTATGGACTGGGAAAAAAAACCAAACAAGTGGACAGAAACAATAAAAAGCTGTGCACAATGCCAGCTGCTACAAGAGGCTGAAGGTTTATTTTCAGAGTATCATTTTTAGAAACATTGCTTCAAATAATTTCAGTCCAGAGAAAACTGCACCTTATACCTTTTTGTTCTGTTTTTAGAGTGAGTTTTTATGGAAGAATGCGGCTGTTCTGTTCTGGGTGTTGGACAGGTTAAGCCCTGTGTTTTCAGAAGAGCTCTCTGAAAAGACACTGAGCATTGTCTCTTGTGTTTGCACAGTGGTTCTCGCTCTGTGATGAATAATTCAAATAAAAGTGATGGTGAGCTACAAATAATCAGAAGAGATTTTGTGAATATACTGTGTAATGGGGGCAGCAAACAGTTATGAGCCTCTTCCATCTTCATGCCCTCCTTAGGATTGGGCTCAGGTGATGGAAAATTTTCATGAAATTTCCAGAATATAACAAATAATCCCCCAACACCAAATAAACATTCCCTACCCTGGGTGGAACCGATAATTGGAAGTAAAGCTGGAACTCAAAGGAGAAAAACTGCTCCTATTTTTCTTATTTTTAGTGGGTAGCACTGAGAAGCAGTGTGCACAACAGTACTCACGGGGGAGGCTACAAATAGCGAGGTCAATGAGTGAGCTGCCAGTAGTTAAGAAAAAGAGTCTTCTGCATCCAGCCTTCCTCAGGTCCCACCTTATGAATTTCTCTGGGAATTTCATGTGGTCCTAAGCTTTGCATGCATGCCATCCTGATACCACAGAAGGAGCAAGCACCCTTTTCCCTGCGTGGGAGAGTGTTAATTGCTATGTCCAAAGGGCAAACATGTATTCTTCTGGCTAGTGATCAAATGATACTTGAAAGCCATTATACTGCCCAACATTTGTACTGGATGGCTCTTGCAGCCAGCTGGATTGCTGGGAGCTGCCTCAGGATTGTCTGGTTATTGAGCATAAAGTTTGATCTTGGAACCATCTTCCTGTGTAAATAAAGGATAAACACCAGTTAGAAATGATTACCTCAAAGTAGTAGATGTTTGAAGATGTCAGTGTTTCTTCATTAAAGAGCCTTTGAAAATTAAAGGTCATCAGCCCAGTCCACGTCTGTAGTTAATGCTTTTTGCTGGTTTGATTTGATGTAGTTGCCTAATCTTGTTGGGGGGCAGTGTGTGAAATGTGCATCAGGGGAAAACAACTTGCCATAGCATGCCACCTGGTCCTGGCTTTGCATGTAACTACTTCCTCGAAAACTGGCTGTGACAAGATCCCGCCTGCCGTCGGTCTGTGCAGTCACCAATGGCACATACTGGAGGGACAGTCACTTCCCAAAAAGGTTGGACACTCAGTGCAGTGACAACAGGAGTGTGGGCTGTACAGGGAAGTGGGGGATCAGCTGCTGAGCATATCAGTAGATGAGGGAGAAGTAGATATGTTCAGAAAACAGGCAAGCACTACTTGACTGCTATGCAGTCAAAATCTACAACCACTTTGCTTTTTATCTGTGTGCACTTAAACCAGATAAGCTTTTTTTTTATGCCTTCTTTTATCTCAGTGCCAACTATTACAGGTGAGTTATAACTGAAAATACGAGGCTTTAAAAACACTGAAGTTTTACAGCTGCAGCATGTTGATAGTCCTGGATTTCCTCTTTCTCACATGAATTTGAAAGCACAGTTGTGCTCTGAGCTCAGTGCCTGCTTTTTGAATGATAAAATGGTTTAACTTATCTTATTTTCCCTGTCAAACCTAGGTACTAATTAAGCAATACCTGTAAGAGCAGTAACTGCAGCAGTAATTTCTCACTTCACTGATCTAATCTGAAGCCATGAGCAGCTACAACAGCTATGCCACGAAGGATTTTTCCCCTTTGACATATATTGCACAGCCTGTCCCTTGATTAGGTCACAAGTGTTTGAAGGCTGTAGATTTTTACTTTATTTTGGGGAAATGCACCTCTTTTTAACAGTTTAATTGCTCAGGTTTGAATTTGAATGATCAGGTCGTGAAACAAATGTACGTAT
This sequence comes from Chiroxiphia lanceolata, assembly GCF_009829145.1. Taxonomy (NCBI): domain Eukaryota; kingdom Metazoa; phylum Chordata; class Aves; order Passeriformes; family Pipridae; genus Chiroxiphia; species Chiroxiphia lanceolata. The sequence goes on from NC_045640.1 coordinate 65,173,077, forward strand.
TCATCTGATTACCTGTTTATGGGCTCAGGGAAGCTCTGCGACAACAAAAAAATCCCATGCTGATTCCTGAGCTGCTGGAGATTCCGTGCTCTAGGGTGTTGCCCTCCTCCTGCCGGATCCCACGCTCGAGTCGGCCGTAAACTTTAATAGTACTTTTTTAAGGAGAAGTGGTGTTGCTTACCGACATCCTGGAAACAAGCTGCGAATATGAAAATCACCGTTCTGTGGAAATAACCCCTGGCTGTTCTTTAGGCTGATTGGGGGGTGTTGCTAAGCAACTCGGGGTAACACGGGGGCTGTATTATCCTTTAGGTAGGTCCTGGTCCCTACACAGATTTCCGAATAAGTAACATAGGCGTGGGGAGAGAGGCTGATCAAGGGCAACACAAGAAGTTCAGCCCCTGCAAACTTAACTTTTTTGTTAAGAGTTTTTCGAGAATGAAATTGGATTAGACCCAGAGATGACGTATCCTGTTTGATTTCTTTTCCCCTTGCGCTCTGACGAGCTTTATGTTTAGGCAGGCTTTTGTTTCTGGCTGCAAGTTGCTTTAAAAAAAAAATTGGGAGCGTGTCTCGGGGTGTCGAGGGTGACGTGCTTAGCTTGATTGGCCAGGTTTGGCTCGGTCTGCTTGCGAGTCCTTTGTTCTTCCCACCACCCTCAGGTCAATTGTGCAACATGCCCCTACGGTTTAAGAAGGAGAAAAAAAAAAAAGGAGGGGGGGTGGCCGGAAAAAAGTGAAATGCTGAGTAATGCCAGAGTTTTCTCAAATGGCTGATGCAAACCTGGAGAATTTGCATCATCATTCAGCTGGAGTAACTTGGTATGACAAGAGCTTAAATACAAGTCCACGCGGAAGCTGAGCTGGTTTCCAATGATAGGGCAGTACCAGCTCACTGTGTGAAAGCGCAGGTGTTCCTGAGCCAGGCTCGGATCGCAGGAAGGGCTCACATACTCTTTAGGAGCTTGTTACCTGTGCGTAGGAGCAGCTGGAAAGATAAGAGAGGACAGAGGAAGAGACAAAGTAGTTGGCTACACAGAGAGGGGGAAAAAAAAGCCTTAAGTTCCTGCTGAAAACTTTTCTGCCTGTGCTTGCCGTCAGTGTGCTGGTGGCACTGTAGCATGCCTAGGAAAGCTGCTCTGCCCACGGTCTCTAATGGAAGCTACTTGCAGGGGCAAGCTAATGGCAGGTTGTCCTCTGTGGACAGCGGACAGCCAGCCCTGGAGGGAAAAGTTGTGCTGAAGAAGAAAGTGACGCTTTTGAGGGGGATATCCATCATAATTGGCACTATCATTGGAGCTGGCATCTTCATCTCTCCCAAAGGCATCCTGAAGAACACAGGCAGCGTGGGCATGTCCTTGACTGTCTGGACAGCATGTGGTATCCTCTCACTTTTTGGTAAGTCCCTGCAAAGTTTCTAATTGGTCCGGAGGGGCGGCCGGTGGATTATTGTGATTATTTGTCTGATTTTACTATTGGATAGCAAGTCACAGAGCAGAGCTTGAGGACCAATGGGGCTACAGAAGGTTTGTGGAGGGCGCAAAGATCTGCAACCCCTGCCCACCTCACCCCCAGCACTCAGCTGGTGAAAGTTGGAAGCGTAAATTGTTGTTTCTTATGGGTCCCTAAAGGAACAGAAAAAGCAAATGTTCATTTTATTCCATAAAATGTGCTGTATGTATAATATTTTTCTCCTGTCTGTAAGAGGTAGTTTACATTTGACTTGTAAGGCCCCCGGCAGCTGGAGATACGGGTCATGTGGCTTGAACACCACTGAAATGTTTAGACAGCTTGACTTAGATCCCTAGAGGCTAGAGCAAGGTCCGAGAGGAATAATTCCCACTGTATGTAAGCTGTACTGGCATGAAAGGGAGCAAAACAATAACACTAATAACCCCTCTCCCCATCGCTTTACTTCATTCCTCACTCATGATGTTGCTTTCAAAGACTGGGCTACCACAAACAGTGCGTTGGAAGCAAATTTGTCATGGGAGTTTTATTGCTGGCCTGCTTATCGTGGGAGTTTTTACTAATTCTGTGTATTCTTGAAGAGTGTTGAATTCTGAAGAAGTCCAGTTTAGTTGTTCAGTACACAAAACCCCGATTCAGAGTGGAAAACCCCACCCTGGCCTCTGCGGGACAGAGAGTTCTTTGACCTATTTAATGAGTTAATCTCAAAGAAGCTGAAGAGCTAACATGAATATTGGCTTTATTTAAAACAGAAATGACCTGTTTACTGGCAGGAGGTAAAGAGGACAAATAAGGACTAACACATGTGTCTGTGTCTGCTTAATAGGTGGAACAGGCAAATGCCACCTCGTGTAAGTTGGCTCTGAGTTTTAGGGAGACACAGATGGTTTACAGGCTGAGCCCACCCAGGCCAAACAGACAGTGTGAGTTAGGACTCATTTGGGTCAAATGTTAAATGTGTTGGTACAATGTGCAGCATAATCTGTTGTACAAACATGGAAGTCCTGCCTGTAATCAAAATTCCCCTATCAAGAAAAACCTCAGAATGAATTTGAAACTGTCAGAAGACCTTGGTCTTTTGATTTAGTCAACACAGAGTTTGCTTAAGCACCGCATTTTGGGCTGTAATTGTAGTAGTAGTGATTTTCTGGCTGTGAAGTAAAGTCTGTACAAAAAAAAAAAGGAAAAGAAAAATCTCTTTTGTCAGACAGAATTTGTAGCTCATCTTCTAGACCTCTAGATATGAAGAATGTAATTTGGCTAAACAAAAGATACTATCTCTTTCTCAGAGTGGGTCTCTTACAATTTTGTTTTTTTCGTGTCTTTTTGTTTTTGTTTTTTTTTTCCCCATGGTTGTTTTTAATTCCTCCATGACTCAATTATAGTTAAATCACACGTTAAGGTCACTTAAGGTCTTGCTGAGGCTGTGTGTATAACAGGTATTGAAACAATTTAACTTCATCCTGAACTTCCACAGAAGAGCCTGGCGAAAGAAAACCCAGCATTAGCTTTTTTTAATGTGGCTGTAGGGATTCCTTTAAGTACACTTTCAGGTAAGCTGAAGAATAGATAAAAGCTGCCACGTTTTTGCAAAGCCCCAAAGCAAATGAGCAAGGATGGAATTTGTCATTATGTGGTTCAGCTTTAATGGGATTGTATGTGTGATGTTTTGACAACTCCAGTTTTTATCTAAAAGTGTTGTGGCATGAAAGCATGCAAGGAACAGAGCTGAGATGAATTTGTATATGTTGCTGAGCTTAACTCTGTGTTGTACAGTGCTTACAAACTTTATTACTATTTTCATTTGGCTTCTCAGTCTCTTCTAAAAGGGCTACCTATGTTTATCAGCTTTGGTACACTTCTCTGTTGATGCAGCCCACCTGTGGAGCTGAGAATCCCCTGGCTTGGTGACTGAATGTTGGTCCTGAGCTTTCACTGCATTCGTAGCACACAAAACCACTCCACTAGTGTTGAAAAGCCAAGGCTAAGCCATCCCCCGAATTTTGTATATAATATAAGAGGAGTACTCGAGGAAAATTCTTAATTTGCCGTTCCCACTTCCGAAGTTTTGCCAGTTGGTTGCTTTTGCCCGTGGCTGAGAAGAGGTAATACAGTCTTCAGGATTTCCTTCAGAGGTTGAGCCAGGCATCTCTAAGACTGAAAGGAGCTGAGCAGCCTTTGACAACAAGTAAATGTGTCAGAAAACTTTCACTTAGAAGTGGAGTCTGGCTGTCTGGGAAGTAGGGTAGCTGGTGTGACACCCTGCTTTGTTGACCCTCTTCACAAGATGAAGATGAGTAACACTTGTTGATAGTAAATAGCTTGTCCAGTGGCTTTACAAATAAATATAACTTTATATATGTACAGTTTGGTCAACTGCATGTCTAGCTGAATGAATTGGGACTTACAAAATTGATTGGAAAAAATAAATCTATAAAAAGTAGGTATGATACCATGGCAGCTCTGTTGTTTGGCCTGCAAATGTTTTGAAAGGTATTTCTGGATGCCTCTTGTGATACCACAGTTTAATTCTCATAGGTGCCCTCTGCTATGCTGAACTAGGAACATGCATTAAGAAATCTGGTGGTCACTACACCTATATCCTGGAGGCCTTTGGTCCATTACCTGCTTTTGTGAGAGTCTGGGTTGAACTACTCATTATTCGGTAAGTGTAATGTGACTTTTCTGTTTCTTTTCTGATAGGAAAATGCTTTTCAGTTATAAAGAAAAATTTCCAATACATGATGGGCAAAACTAATAAAATATGTCTTGATCAATTAACTGTGTTCTTTTAATATAGTTGCTTCAGAGAGTTTAGAAATGTTATTTTGCTTGTCAGTATTGAAACATTCAAGAAGACATATATGAGGGAAATAAAAGATTCTAAGAAAACTACCTGCCACACAAATTAAACTACTTGCTTTAATTTTGCTAAGCTTACACTATCCATTAATGTCACTAATAAAACCCATACATAGATATAGTACAGTGGGAGAGGGAAATCACCTTTAAATTTTCTGAGTCTTGACAGTAGCTTTTAGAGCAGTTGCTGTTGTCTGTGGACAGAGGAATAACTCCTGGTGAAGCTATTGCCCAGTAGTGTTCAGAGTCAGGAGCACCATGTGTGCTTTATATGTCAACCTGGATCCCCATTTTTTGCTTTTGTGGGGTGTTGGAGAACTTTTACTGTGAATAGCACTAGCTGACCAAATAAAGCGACATTAAGTCTTCACATATCTAAAATGTCCAAAGTGTTGTTTTGGTTTGTAAGCCTTTGATGCTGTATAAATGAACTACAATAGGAAGATGCCAGATCATATCAAATAAATTTTCATAATGTAAATGGATCTTTCTATCAAACTCACATGTGGCCCTTTGAATTTTTCTTTTTATTTTTACAGTATTGCTGATGTTGGAGAGCTTGATACATGTAGAACAGGGCGACTCACTTATGCATAATGACTTTGGGAATGCTCCATCCCCACCTCAGGCTGGTTAGCGCTCCTTTCCCCTCTCTTCCGCAATCAGCAGATTAGTCACAAAAGCACAAGCCTCATTTCGGATCACAACTATGTTTACATAACATTGACAAGTTCTAACGTAGATTATTGAGTTTAAAAGTGCTGACAGTGCTGAGTCATTATGAATACATAAATCCTTATGTTGTTTCCGGAGGAAATAATTCCGTGTGTCAGATGGTCCCTCACATCCTCCCCACCCACACATAACATTTGAATTAACTGCATAATTTCCATCAAGTGTGATGAAAGGGCAGATGTCTCCACTGTATTAACCTTCTGCCAAAAATGAAAATCAGGTAGAGGAATGAGACCTATGTTTTCACAGTGCTGTGAACAGCTATATCATTTCACGTCACAAAATCAACAAAAGAGAGCAGAGTTACAAATCCCCTTCTTAACCTGCACCTTATTAGGCAGAGGGACCTTATTAACCCAGGCACAAACACCCACAAGAAACCAGGCTTCATGAATTCTTCTCCTCACAAAATAATTATTTTTTTACATATGACAGTGTCCCAGGAATGTAATGAAAATACTCTTAGTCATCATGATCTGCCCCACACCCAGAAAATAATCATCTTGCATGGGAACGAACATCAGTGAACTCTTTAATCAGCCAGAGAGGCAGCAAGAGAGGTGTGTACATGTTATAACTTGTGATGATCAGAGCAGTGCTGCTGAACCTCTATGTAGAGTTTTATATCTGACTCCTACATCAGGAAACTAATTGGCTGCTGCTATCAAAGAAGTTGAGACCAAATATGTGTCTATATTTGTTTTCAGTAGATGAAGTTGCACAGTCACTTCTCAGCTAAGCTGTTTTTTCCTCTCAAAGATTGCAGGATTATCACACTCACAGGCTGGTGGAGCAGTTGCAACCAAAGTAAACATTTCCTACACATATCTCTACAGGCACTACTTTGCTGTGTAGGACACACTTAAACGCTGCCCACATACTGATTAAACTGTGCCAGCATCACCTGCTGTTTAGTTCTGCCTTGCACTGCGCTGCTCCTCATCTAGTGCAAGTGTGAACTTTTTTTCTCCCCAAAAGTCAGGTTGCAAGTATTTTATAAATATACATACCTTGAAAAAAGCCCCAAACAACTAGTTTTCGAACAAGTGAAATGACCGTGTGACTGCACTGTCTGTAGTCTGTGGTGGTTGCTAAACGCAGACTGGGTAAAAGTGCACTGCCAGGTGCCTGACTCACCTGTGGTATTTGTTGGGGCACTGACCTGCTCCTCCCTTGGTGGCGTTTTGTGTCCTTCCCCCTCAGTGGAAGCTGCTCGTGTGCTTTCTATCTGCTGCTGAACACAGAGCTATTGAGGGCAGCCAGCCTGCCTGTAGGATTGTAGTCAGAAGGAAAAGCATAGAATCACTGAGGTTGAAAAAGACCTCCATTAACTCAGCACCGCTGAATCCACCACTAGGCTGTGTCCCTAAACACCTCACCTGCACATTTTTTGAACACTGCTCCGTTCTTTGAACTTCCACATCCACTGATTGACTGCACTGCCAGCAACATCTCCTCCCAGACGTGGGAATGCCAGAGACAAAGCTATTTATTAGAGGTGTAATTTAGGAGCTATGATTTTAGAAACAGAGTGGTGCAGGTAGCAGCGACTGCTTCTTTAAAAAGGCTTTTCCTTAAAAGGGAGAGAAAAATCCAAGTTCTGGGTAAAGGAGCTCAGACTGAGGAAAAAAGTCTGTGACATCTCCAAAGATGTGATCTTTCATCTGATCTAGGGTACCTCAAACTACTTTTGGCAGGCTGCAATATTTAAAAACTGGAGGCCTGGTGATTTTCTTATGTGAGTTAGAAATATTGCACTGAGGTAAAGTCCGTAAATATCTGTAAAAATCTAGGCAAAATTTGCAAAGCTGTTTGCTGGGAGGAACGTCCTCGTGCATGGGAGATGCACGTACAGCAGCCCTTGCTCATCCACGCAGAAACTTTCCGAGGAAGATACTTCTGCTCTTTGCTGCTCTGCAGCTTGGTCCAGTATAGTGTGTGACTTCTGGGTTGAGTGATAACATGAAGAAAGTTGGTTTTGTTTCCAGGGTGAAACTCTCTTGTGGAAAATTCCTTTGTTGTTCAATAGAGAATAACAACTTCTCTGCAGAATTTTTACCCTGCTGCATAGCATTTTTATCAAAGTGAGGTGTTCTTTTATTAAATGCTGTATATTTTTTCACAAGAAATTTGCATAGACTTTGGTTTAACTCAGAAATCCTTTGAGACAGAAGCATATGCCCTTTTGTCCTTACAGTGTGTGAGGTGTATGATAAAGCACAGATGCCACCAGCTGTCCTAAGAAGGGTGAAAGTGTCCTCCCAAATGGAACGTGAACAGACCACTGGAACTGTAATATGCAGACAGTGTCTGATTCAAGGCTAATTTGCTATTAATGCGTGTCAGTGCTAAGGCTTCTGGCAAACAATTAGCTTGTCTCAAGGAGAAAGGCTGTATGAATATTATGAGCATTTCAAATTTGTAAATCCAACAACTGCTTTCTTTTCTTGACATTTCTTGATTTTATGGTAGGTGCTTTCTGTGCTCTGTGGATTTTTGCTGTCACTTGCAGTGCTAGGAAGTTGTTAGTCAATAAAAGGAACAAATTCTGTTTGTATTCTAGGAAATCCCATTTTAATTAATTTTTTTCCATTGTCTCAGAATTTCATAACAAACTTGGGTGGGTTTTTGGTGCTTCTTTCAGTAAACCAGAATTGTCAACTTGATTGAAACTAATTTCCTTGTGTCTCTGAGGGGCGAGATATACCTGGCCACTAAAATTCAAACTGACTTTTATTCAGGGTTTTGCCCATGTAAGCCAATTCTGGCTGTGTTCACTTCAAGCAAGTGAATAAGGATTTCTGTTGGTACTTTTCCTTTCTGATTATGGCTGCTTTGTAGCATGGATATAAGAAGTGGTAAGAGGTGTTGCTGTCAAGATCAGAACCACCGAGCAATGCTACATTCAGAAACCACGGGACATGTCAGCACAGTTATCAGCAGGCACCAAATTTAAGGTCCACAGTTCGGTGATAGTGAAGTTACAGCATGATCCCATAAGAATGACATCTTTGTACTATTGCTGATTAATTTTGTTACTTTGTTGTTTTTACTCTAGCCCTGCTGCCACAGCAGTGATATCGTTGGCATTTGGACGTTACATTTTGGAACCTTTCTTTATGCAGTGTGAAATCCCAGAACTTGCAATTAAACTTATTACAGCTGTTGGCATCAGTAAGTATAAAATTTTAGGTTTCAGGGAAGGGTATAGATTATAGAAATTGGGGGAAAAAAAAAAAAAAAGAAGTAATCATTCTCTGAACAGGTAGTTGTTTGATGTGAATCATTAATGACTGGGCATCCAATGCCAAGGGCACCCACATGACATTTTGCCTGGTTATGTGTGTTTGTGAACAAATGCATTAGTAAAAAGAACAGTAGACTTTATTAATGGCAGGGAAGATCTATTGCCAAGGTTGATTCTGTTGCCACTGGAATTAAATTTTTGTGGAAGCAATTTCAGTCCCTAAAAGATGGTGAGCCGGTGCCAGAGATATGGAAGAATGATTACCTGCTTTTAAGTGCTTTGCTGTACCTCTGTTTTAGGAGGCAATTGAGTGCCAAGTATGATGCCATGAAGAAATGTAGTTCTCTTGAGTGCAGACAGGCGACATGAGATCATCTTCCCTAGTCCCACTCTTTCTGTCATGGCAGTAATCCTTGTCGAGGCACTTGTGATTCAGGAAGTGGCAACCCAGCTGTGGGAACAGAACAGACAGCTTGGTGCACGGTTGTTATCAGTAACTTGTCCTATTCTTGCTAACTTTGCAGTTAGTGTAAGAGGAACCATTTAGGGTAACAGAAAGCTAATATTTGCAGTGGAAAGAGGAAGGCTACCCTGAGTGAAGGAACTTCACAGTGTACCTGGGATGGTGAGGAGGAGGCATGAAATAAAAAAGCACAAAGGGTGATGGGAATGGGACTCTGGAGCCTGCACCTGTAGCATTAGAGGCTTGTTTCCAGTTCTGTCTGGTCACTGGTGAGGATGTTCCTTGTGGGCACATGTTGGCATTCAGCTGTGCTGGGAGGGGAGTGCAGAGTAGACCTGAGTAATTAGTAACAGATTGTTCCTTTCAATTTGCTCAGTGCACATAATAGAAACAAAAGGACTGGAAAAAGGAATTAAGACATGCAAAATGATCAAAGGGCCACAGGAGACCCTTTCAGTTTTGCACAATAATAGGTTCAGATGACTTTTTCTTTCTTTGGGGTAAGAAGTTCAATTGACATTGAAATTTCCAGTCTCCAGGTTACTGTGGCTTTTTGTAGGAACTCTCTTGATAAGTTTTCCCTTCTGCTAGGAGTATTAAAAAATCAGTATGTGACCGCATTTCTTTCTAACTTAATTATGCACAAACTATAGGTTTCATAGGAATAATTGAATTAAGGGCTTGAATTTTGAGGTCAATGACTTTTTACAGCTACATCTGTCTAAAACATTTCAGTGCAGGATAAGGGTGAAACAGATGTTCAGTAACAGTCAAGGTCACTGAGACAGAAGAAATGTTAAGTGAGGACTCCATCAAAACCTTTTGTTAAGCGCATGTGATTCAAGCACAACAGGTGAACAATTTGAAATATGTTTTTATTACTTTTAATTTTAGTGAAAAAGAGGTCATAGCATACTGCTCCTGTACAGAGTAGGTCTGTGGGATGAGCTGGCACTTCACTGAAAGAAGGGATTCTTGTAGAAAGCTTGCAATGGTGAATGGGACAAAGCTAAGGAAAACAGTGACATGGCAGACCGAGGTTTTATCTTTATTCTTTGCAGTACGCTCTACTGTGGAGTTTCATTTGTAGTAGTCGTAGAACTTCTGCTACACTTAATCTCAGTGTCTGACTGTTATCCTTGTATGGTAAGAATCAACTGTTGTGATGGTAATTGTTATGAATGTTTGGTATTGTGCATGTAGGCAGAGTGATAGGTAAGATTAAGGTGGTGAGCTGAACAGACACTTTGGAGCCCTGAAGATCTTATAATCCAATTTAATGGTGCCAAAAGTAGTGCTTGCTTCCACTGCAAATTTTAAGTTAATCAGAAAGTGAAATGACATGTCTTTTGTCTTCTTATCCAGGTCTGGTCCCTTCTCTCTCCTTGCCTGATGAGCACTTGTTGTGTATCTGTCTTTATTGCATGGGGGAAAGGCAGTGGGAAGCACCATTAAATTCTGTCCTTGGGTGAGACTTTGTTCTAATGTTTTAGTTTGTCATTTCTCGTTATATTAGAAAGGGCAGGGAGAGATTTTGAAAAATCTTCAGGTGATCCCCAATCCCAAATACAATCACTACTATCTAAACAATTTCTTACAGATATTTGTCTAAACTGGTTTTAAAGTCTGCAGTGTGGGAGTTTTTAAAGCCTCACATATTGTTGCAGCTCAGTTTTTTCCATCTTATCACAAGACAGCTTTTCTCTTTCCTTCTCCCCCTCCACCTAAACCTTCTTTTATGCATCTTAAGCCTATTATTAAAAGGTTGCCTGAGGTGGATGTGCCAGGATTGTGCTGGGGAGTGGCAAATACTATTGCTCCTCTACCAGCTGAGAAAAAATATTTCTCATAGTGGGGCTACAGCCCATTCTCCTCCCCATCATTCCCCCTCTGTGCCTCTACAGTGAAAAAGGAATGGTGATGCAGGGAAGATGTAGATCAAATGAGAGTTAAAATGGAACTGCTGGAAATGATGACCTTTAAAAAATTCCTTATTCTTGCTTTATTATTTATAGAAAAAGGCATATGCTGGGCACAAAACACCCCTCAAAACCATACCTGTTCAGAGCAATCTTGAACAATATGTAGAGGGAAATTTTCTGTTTCACAGTATGCTGCTTTCATTTTTCGTTGTCATTATTATGATTTTTTTTTTTAACAAAACCAACCAACCAACCAAAATGTCTAAACATTTCAGGATCTTGGTAGAGAGAAGGATACTTGTGTAGAGTCTCTTTTCAGGTGCCACAGCTTTCTGGACATCTAAAACAAAACCTGCCTGTTCTTCTCAAACGTAGAAATCACTTAAATTCACTTGGTGCTTCTTAAGCAAGTCTTCACGAGGAGGAAAAGTTAGGCAAATACTGGATGTGCATATCACAGTCTATCTGTCGATCTGACAGAAACTTTTTCTAAACTCAGTCAATTTTAACTGTACCTGAAAGAAGAGGAGACATCTCAAAGATTTTTATTACATCATGCATTTCATAGACTGTTAGAGTCATAGAGTGGTTTAGGTTCAAAGGGACATTAAAGATCACCTTGTCATGGGGAGGGACAACTTCCACTAGACCAGATTCCTCAAAGCCCCATCCAACCTGACCTTGAACACTTCCAGAGACAGGATATCTAATTACTACAATTTTTATGAAAATAAATGACGAGGTAGAGGAGAGAGAAGCTGGATGTGCCCCAGCACAGGGAAGGACAGCTGAAGAAAATGCAAGCAGGAGACCAACCCTTCTAACTGCCCAAATTTGCTCAAGTAGGACAAAACAGCCCCAGGACACAAAGCAAAAGGGATGTTGTCCACCTTTGTTCTGATGCTGAAGATAGTCTTTTTAGGAAAAAGAGTATGAAATTAATTTTTCTCTTTCAGTGAAAACTGGTAGACTGCTACATATTTATTGTTTCTTCCAATGAAGAAACGTCCTATCACTGTGCCTATCATTGCAAAGCATGGTGGCAGTGCAGAAATGCCTTTATTCATATGTTGCTTTATTTGTATCTTTGAATTCTTTTTCTAATGCTAAACTTAAATATAGTGGTAATAGGAAGGGAAAAATTGCACTGTGAAAGGTATTAAACTCTTCTATTGATATGTAACCTTAACACGTTAACTGAGCCTGTTCCAATCTTTCCACTTGGCCTCCGTATCAGAAAGCAAATAAAGAGGTTTCAGCTATTAAAAACTGTGAAACTGAAAGCTGATTGCCAACTCACACGTTTTTACGCTCACTTATGTGTATTTTAGGCATTTTATGTAGCAATAATGTATAATTTCCCCCTTTTTTATTTTTTTGGGGGGGTTGCCGAAGAACTCAAATATCCCCATTTTTGGCTGTTCGAGGTTAAGTTATGCTTGAAAACTGAGGTCAGCTGTACAGATCTATCAGTGCTTGCTGGCGAATGGTCCAGCCCCAAACTTTACAGGCATGTGTGTGAGTCTACAGTTAGTTACCTTTCTTTTTAACCCCATCATAGCAGATGTTACAGATGCCACTCTCTACCGCTGACAATTTTCAGACAAGCAGTTTAAGTTTAAACATCTCTTGGCTTGCAGGGATAGCAAAAACTGCTCTGATAGGTGCTTTTATGCCTCCTCTGACCTTTAATTGACGCATTAGGATCTGCAAATTGAGGGTATTATTTGCGTTTTTTAAATGCCTTGACCCTCAAAGTCTGACAGGTTAAGGCAGGGCAGTTTTCTTGGTCTCCTGCTGAGGCAATGGTATATATATTCTTGAAAAGTAGGCCAGGATGTAATGCTTACTGCTGCTTCTCCCATTAGATTTTGTTATCTATCTATAGCTGTGGCTGTGGGAAGGAGATTGTGAAAAGCAACATGATTGGTGTTACCATTGTGTTTGATTGTTCCTGAACCTCATTTTGTTCTCCTTCCATACTACTCTCGGTTAGCATCCATCTCGTTTTTAGCTAGGTGTTTAGTTTAAAGTAATTTTTTATGCTCCCCATGCAGTTGGTGGAGAAAGAGGGAAAGAGGCACTTCCTGAAGGCATCTCATCTTATCTGGGATAGGCATCTCAAAGAGGTGTTGTTATTCATCCTCTGGAGCTCTTTCTTCACTAAGGATGCAGCCACACTAGATGCTGGACTTCTAGTTAACAAAGTTAAACTTGAGTCCTCCTTTCACTGCCCTTTTCCTGGGAAACTGCTCCTTCCTTCTGATCGTTGCTGTGATCCTGTATCCAAGTGTCTACAATCAGTTTCTTTAAATATCTCCATCAGGCTTTATTCATAAATGAGGGGTGTTGAATGATGGCCATAGTCCCAAGATATAACGGGACTATGTATGGATCCTAGCACAGTTGTCATATTCTTTTCCTGCTTTTTAACAGCTTTCTTTGTGACTCTGCTTCCCTGTTGCCTTTCACTACTCAGTTGCTAACACAACTAGTCTGGTGCTGGTACATGATAGCAGTGTAAGCTCCACATTTCTAGGCAGCTGTTATGCACATAGAACCTTAAGACTAAATATTATATTATAGAATACTAAAAATATTATTAATAGTATATAATGAAAATGAATGTATTATATTTTTATATATTATATTTATATATATTTATATAGAGGACTGTAAATTCTTATACCATAATAGTTACAGTAAGATGAAATTCCAAAAAATATAAAACAGGTCTCAAATATTCTATGCACTTAAGTCTCAGCCTGCAACCCGAACTGATACTAGTGCAGTCCTCTAGCTCTGCAAGGGACTTAGTCCTATGGAGGACCATCTAAGGACATTTGCATCAAGGGAGTTTTAGTGATAGGACAAAGGGATATGGTTTTCAAACTGAAAAAAGGCTGGTTTAGATTAGATATTAGGAAGAAATTTTTATGACGAGGATAGTAAAATACTGGTGCATTTTGCCAGAGTTGTGGCTGACCCATCCCTGGAAGTGTTCAGGGCCAGGTTGGATGGAGCTCTGAGCAACCTGATCTAGTGAAAGGTGTCCTTGCTCGTGGCACAGGGCTTGGAACTACATGATCTTTATGATCCCTTCCAACCCAAACCATTCTATGATTCTGTGAAAACTAACAGCATGTGCGCAGGACTGACTGCAGGTGTAGCATCTCTTCAGTTTCCTGGTTAATGAAGGTCCTTGCAGTGTCCCTTTTGCTTTCACCATCTGATTAGAAAGCCTCAGATGAAATGTTTGACTGACTTGAACTCCTAGTTGGGGATGGAAGAGGTTTTAAACACAGGCTGCTCACAGGCTTCTTTTTCTTTCAAGCCAGTGTAGCTCTTACACAGATTTGATGTTTGTGATTTGTGTGTGGCTGGCCAGCAAAAAAGGTTATGAGTTTCCCTATGAGTTGACATTACTATTCCTACTGGTTCACTGTCCAGTGGCATTCTCATATGTGTATCAGGAAGGTGAAACCAATGCATTAGAAAGCCTGGAGGAGGTCTCTCTGAGAGCTGGATGCTCATGTTACCTACTCTGACCTGTGTAAGGTAACAGACTGATTGCTGCAGTCAGAACTCCAAGTAAGCTGGATATCAAATTGCAGATACTCTTACACAAAAAACTCCTCCTTGACATTTTCTTGTGTCTGGTCCATGCCTGGACTTCACCTTCTGGGCAAGAAATCTGTATCTGGTAAGATACAGAACTGATTAAAGATTTTGATCTTAAAGATCTTTATTTTGTGGAAAATATCATGCTAAATGATGTTGTGAGTTTATGTTGGCTTGCAAGTTCTTCATTTGAGAGTGGGGCTCTCTCTTTCCCAAATAAAACTTCCAGAAAAAGCCTTTTTTTTTTTTTCTTTCCTGGAAGTTTTATTTTATGAAAAATATCCAAAAAATACATTGGTATCTGGATTACTTGGAATTTTCTCCCTTTTCCATTGGACCAAAACTACTTTAAGTTTAAACTGAGAAGATTTTTTTATTATGTATTTTTAGCTTTGCCAGTGAACAGAAACCGTATAAAAGACTTGGGATAAATCAGTGGGGTTTGCTTCCAGAAAGCCTGTACTGTGCCAGATCTACAATGACAGCTCATACAAAGTAGCAGCTTGTGCTTTTATGCATCCCGAGATGTGTGATGTGGCTGATGATACAGACAAACTTGTGCTCTTGAGAGAGCTTGAAGTAGGGGAGGATTGAGATGAGGAGCTACTTCATTAGCTCCATACCACGGCAAGAAAGAGATGATGAGGGAACAGGCTTGATTACGTTTCCCTTTCC